>NC_092803.1:34590004-34915719 GCF_040954645.1 Diabrotica undecimpunctata
ATATTTTTGGTTTCAATTGAGGTTAGACAAAAGGTGTGATTAAAAATGAAAAAAGAAAATGATGTAATTTTACCAAAATATTATTATGAGTGCTTAGTTTTAATTCTTTTCACAACATAAATACTAATATTCAGATCTCAATAGTACGCAATTTGATTAATAAAAAAATAAATTTAAAGTATAGTGCTCCAAAAAATTAGCGGTATAATTTCTTGAGAAATTATGCTACACAAATATTTTCAAACAATTTTAATTGCCATTTAATTTAGCTACACATATTGAAAACGCAGTGTTACTAGAGTATTAGAGTAAGTAAGTAAGTACTAGAGTATTAGTGATCAATGTAGTAGTATTCTGGGGGCTCGGGAGACTGAAACCTTGGAAGCCCTGAAGAAGACATCGAAGAGGATGTCGAAAGGTTTATATATATATATATATATATATATATATATATATATATATATATATATATATAAATAAGTGGTAGGAATTTAATGTTATATGTTTCCAACAATGATTCTGTCAAAATATTCCCAACCTCGGTGATTTTCTACCCATTCCAAGGAAAGCAAAAAAAAAACGTTGTGAATAAAACGTTGTATGAAAATAAAAATATTTCAAAACTATTTACTTACCTTTGGTGTTTTTTGTTGTTTGCCAGTAGCCCGTTTACATGTAAGACGTGGTTCCTCACTGGAGTTGCTACCAGTTAATGAATTTTTTTTGTCATGGGTCCTTTTCACGGCCGATGTTTTATTTCTTAAATTATCAGAAGTGGAAGGTTTCTCTAAAATTTCAACGGATGTACCAGTTGATTTTTCAGATTCAGATAGACGTCTTTTTCTGTGAGACATTGCCTTTTCTGGTAATATTTTCAGTTCATTCTTACTATGTGACATATCACTTGAAGAGAAATTATCAGAAAAACTTTTTTCAATAGTTACATTAACTGTCTTGTTTGATAACTCATTTTTTGAACCTAAATCGCTTTTGTTAAAACCTTTATATGACCGATTTACACTCTCAGAGCTACTTTCTATTAAGTTCTGATGTATGTAGTTACTAGCATTGTTAGTTTTGTTGTTAAAATTTGAATCTCCAGCTCTAATTGGCTTATATCGGGTGGTACGATTCCTAAAATGTTTTGATACAAACTTTTTAGTGGCAGTAGAAGAAACCGAGCTACCAGTAAGACTAATATGACCTTTATTCGGGAAAAATTTATTACTGAACTGGATATAACGTTCAAACTCGCCGGCTATACGTTGAAGTTGTTCTTCGGAGGTAAAGCAAATGCTGGTGTTATCAATTTGGTCTTCAATATCCGCAAACATACGATAATCTTTATCGGGTTTAATATATATCACAGAAGGATTTTTACTGTTGCCTAGTTGATGAGTAATGTTGATATCTTTAGCTTTCAGTATATTTGATAGAGATTCTTGGACTCTGGGAAGACAGGTTCCGATTTGTACATCTTCAGATTCGGATATGGACGTTACATCTTTGCAGATTTTGCAACTCGATGATTTCGAAGTGTTGGAAAAATCAGAGCAATCTGTGCTCTTATATTCCTGAAACAATTGCATGAGTAAATACACAGTACTAGCATTAGCGCTGGTAACAGACCGAGATAAATACGTAAAATTAAGTAACAAACATCAAAAAAATTCGCCAAAAAGTTTTAAACAAAATGTTTTAGCGTCATATATCTATTGTAAAGTCATATTTCTTCAAGTGCATCTTCAATTCAAGTACATTGAAGAGATGCACCAATGACCCTCAACGCGTGGTTTCCTACAAATTCGCCGGTTGCTGCGAATGGGTAGGCGCTACCGCGTCGCCACAACTTTGAGTGTTTTCCAATACGCCGGTACCGCGACTCAGTCGTTGGCGAAAACTGAACGATGAGTATTAGTAAAAAATCTGTACTTTTAATGTTATTGTATTACCAAGCAGGAAAAGAAAATTTATTATTATCATTGCTGACACTGCAAAGTAAGAAACGCAGGGAAAAAGAATCAAATATTTTCAAATCTAGGCAAGTAGAAAGATACCAGTCAATTTTAATAAAAAGACATCTTAACGAGCGTGAAACAACATTTTAGGAGTTTTTGTGCATTTCACATCAATTTAATTTTGTATTCAATTTAATAAAAAGTGATATTGCAATTAATGTCTGCAATCATGTCAAATGTACTATAACACCATCTGAGAAATTGTCAGTAACATTAAGGTAAGTATCTACATGAATTCTATCTCTAAAATCTTTGTTCGATATTATTGAAGGTGTAGGAAGGTGTAGGAAGCCAAAACCGTAATTTTTAAATAAAACACAGAGAGAAATATAGAAAATTTATCAGGTACTGTCCAAAATAACTCAAACTAAATCACCTAACAAAACAAAACAAAAATACGCATGAAAATTTCCGAAACACTGTGGTGTGTTATTAGATATTGTTGAGACATTGTGTTGACCCCAGGTAGAAATAGGAGAAGACTTCGGTGTGCTAGTAAGGCTAGAATCATGAGAGTAAGTCGAAAATTCAGATAAGCTTTTAACAGCACTGGAAAAGTTTTTATGGTCGTTGCAAAGCTCTTGAAGAGTACATCAATTTCATCTTCGGGAACGGCAGATTGCATAGGAGGAGACGCTGTAATCCGTTTTTTATGCATTTTTGATGTTTGACGTTCGGTACCGTCATCCATGCACTTTGAATTGGAAGTACAAATTGCTTAATCGTTTCTCTAGACTCCCAATTAATTGCCTCACGCATAGCTTCGACTCAGTCGTTGGTAGCAGCGACTGGATAGCTTCTAGAACAGTCCTATTTAAAACGCATTAACGATGTCTGAATCAATTGGTAGCTGCTACCTATTCGCGACTACCAGCGAATTTGTACGAAACCGTAACTTTAGAGTCCGCCTACAAGTTTTACGCGAACATCTCTCTACGACGATCTCGCGAGTTGTCAAACTCCAAAAACTGAATTTAACAAATAAACCCCAACGCACGATAATATCTGATCATGAGCTTGTTCTGTTTGTTTTGGGTCTAATTAATTGTCATAGTCAAAGATGCCTCAAGCATCCGACAGTGGAAACCGAAAAGTCAACGAAATTTTCTGTAATCGATTACAGCAAAGGTTAAGAAATCGCCGCAATATTATTCGCACTGAATCTGAACCAATGTCGGCCGCGTTCGGTTTCCGATGATGAAGCCTCTTGAAAACGCCAGCAAACTGACATCGATGAAGCTTAAATGAGGCATCGAGAGGCCAAGGGGATAAGAAACATTTTTGAAGTTTTTGAGTTGTGTAGAGTCGTGTAGTTTAAATATAAGAAAATTTTGTGGCCAAGTGTAATAATGGATCTCTAACGGTTGTCGCAATCTAGCGCAAGGTTTAACTACTCCTAAATTATGTTTTCTTTGGAAGCCAATAGAGGTAAACACATTTTTAGAAGACAAGGGAGATATGTGTAGTACTTATCTCCTTTGGCATCCAACTTAACAACACTATTATTGTTAGCGCCACATTTTTGTGTTTGTGTGGTCTGATTGGTTTGATTACAGTTTTCAGAGCAAAACAGTGTTTTTTAGTATTTTCAGCGTACTATATAGCATAATCGAAAATACCGTGTCATTATTTTAAATAGCAACAGGTAGTTAACTGTTTAGAAATGAATACGGATGATAATATTGCCGAACATAACCTCTACTCTGATGGTAAGTACTGAAAAAGTATTTTTTTGATAGTTAAAAAGTATTTTGTGTTAAAAATATTTATCAAAGTATAGTATATAGAGTTGAATGTTAAATTTTTTTGTGTTATATTCTTTTTTTGCCTACTAAGTATATAAATAGTAGTTGAAGGAGTTATTTTTAGTTGTTGTCGGCAACAGCAATTTAAATGAAATGAATTTTTATACTTACTCGCTAACGTCTTATCCGTAAAAGGAGATTCTGTTTTTGTTATTTAGACGAGAGGCCTATAATCTTTAGAATAACTAAATTTTTTGTTTATTTTCAGATAGCGAAAAAGATCACACTTATGAACCTGGTTATGATGTGAACGGAAATGGAAGGAAAAGAAGATGGAATTTTGGCCCATCTACTTCAACTGCTTTCGATGGTGGTAAGAATACACAATTTTTATAAAATACTGCTCGAGATATCTCTACAACACATTAACTTACTAAAATATATGGGTATTATGAAATAATTTTTAAAAAGATGCCCAGCTGATGCCAATAATTTATAAAAATAATAAAAGCATATACAGGGTAACTTAAAAGTGTATTTCTATTTATTATCAATTTTATTTAGGATCATCTTTTTGTTGCAGATTCAAAATGGTTATCAATAAAACTGCAACTGGCGATGCTTATAACATCATATTAGATTTAGAAGAAGATAACATCATATTAGATTAGATTAGAAGATTGTTCGAGATCACGGGAATCTAGGAAAAAGTTTCGAAGAGAGGCATTGTGGAAGAGATCTAAGGCGCATAGAGAGAGAAATTTCGGAAAAGAATATACTGATCGTAAAGGAAAACTTCACACAGCTAGAACATTAAAGAAGTATGATCACAAGTGCAGATTTCAGTGCTGTGCAATAATTTCTGAAACAAAGCGCTAGGAGATGTTTGATGAGTACTGGAAACTGGGCAACTATGACTTACAAACATCTTTTTTGTTTTCTGCAATTTGTTTGAAAGATCCTGTAAGAAAAAGTAAAGTAGATACAGTGAAAAGGAAGGTAACTGCAGAATATATTATATCTGCTGAGAGGGTGGGCAAAGCGTTTTTTCGCTACACTCTCGGTGAATCAAACAAAAGAATTAATTGAGATAATGTGGTAGCAAAGAAAGGAAAAACTTCTTGTATGGCACCAAAAGATCAACGAGGCCAGACACAGCCTGGAAACAAAATCCCACAGGAAAAAATTGATCTAGTGAAAGAACACATTGGCAGTTTTAAAAAATATGTCAGTCACTACACGATTGCTCGTTATCCAACTCAAAAATACCTTTCGTCAAATTTGAATATTAGGAAACTTATTGATCTATACAAAGAATTTTGTGAAAAGAGAAACACTGAACCGGTGAAAGATTCAGTTTAAGATTCAATGATCCTTTTGCCTTACTGTACAAAACAGCGTTTGGTACTGATGTTCTGTTTGACAGAAGAAGCCTAAGACCTCCAGTAAAGGGCAGACCACTAAGTCTGAAATATTTCCATATCTTAAAAGAAAAACCAGGCAACAAAATCCAATGAATCTAGCCAAGTACAAAGATCTTCAAAACTTCTACAAAGAACTCAGCCGGAGAACGGGAAAAAGAAAAAAAGCAAGTTGCCGACAACAATGATATTGAACAGCAAGACAACATATTTTTCACAGACGATGAATCTTAAACCATCTGTTTTTTTTTTGTAAAATATATTATTATCTGAGCTAACTGGTTTTTATTACCATTAACCTTATTTCACAGGTCAAGGGGGATAAGTGCTGTACCTAATCAGAGATTCAATTTGTAGCGAACCTACTATTGTTAATATTTTTTCAAATTTGGTAAATAGATAAACAAAGTCCCATATAGTTTGAAACTATAAAAATTAAAATAGAGAAACCTGCCTACGATTTATCATAACATTTAAACTTTAAATTTCATTTTCTTAAAATGCGATAAACCTCACTTACTCCCTTGGCTTCTCGATGCCTCAAATGGGAGCTTCCCAAAGTAGCCTTTCCAGTCAAAACCATGTTTTAAACCATATTATTTTTCAAACCTATAATAATTAATCGCGACCCGTTACTCAATCCTTCGTGAAGCCAGCAGTTACACAATAGGATAATAATAATAATAATAAGTTTAAATTGTATACATTAACTGTTAAATCTAATTCTTAATCTAACTACACTTGAGTGCAAAACAATCGACTCAAAAGCAATATTTTAGATTACACCTTCTGTTTCAATATAAGAATTATAAAAATATAAAGATTTAATGTGCAAACAATAACTTTATTATTGAACTTACAAAAACTGCTATTACATTATTTGGAAGATGCATTATAAAAACAATATGTAATACGAACAGAAAATTTTAAAATTTTTCGTCATTGGAACTAACCCAAGAAAGACATTATGAACAGAGAAATAATCAATTACAAAATGAATTTTTTTTATTTTTCAGTATCTGATATTACCACCTCTATTCCTAATTACATTTTCCAATCGATTTCGCATGGATCGGATGACTTTTCTAATAAATTCTTGAGGCATTGCTTCCCATTCATCATTAAGCGCAGCTCTCAATTCCATTATGCTCATTGGTGCATGATTTCTATTTCAGTCAGATAGGTGGTGGTGACTCGTGCGGTATGACATCGTGCATTATCATGCAATAAAATAAAGGCATCACCAATAAATCCCGCATATGAAACCACATGTTCCTCCAAAATGTCTCTGATGTAACGATCCGCCGTTAAACCTCCTCTACGTCCTCCACTAGGCATGAAAACCAACTCGGTTTTCCCATCAATGGAAATGCCTGCCCAAAACATTCAAGAACCGTCTCCATATGACACAATTTATCGTATACAACATTGAACAAGTGGCTCTCCTGGCCTTCTATAGACTCGATGCCTCTTGTTGCCATGTAGGCAGATCCTACTTTTGTTGGAGAATAATACCTGACTCCATTAATAGTCGTCCCAATCCAGATGTTCGCGAACAAACTCTAATCGCATTTGTTTCTGAGCTACAGTTAGTTTGGGACCCGTAGCTGCCCTTTTTGGTGTCAGGTTGGCTGCTTTCAGTCTCCTTCTGACTGTCCAAACGCTGGTAACCACACCTCGGACCTCTCTAAGCTCTTCTTTGAGATTAGCACTAGTCAAATGTCGATTTCTCAGAGATTTAGATACAATAAATCGATCATCTCTCTCCGTTGCTATTAGTTTACGGCCTCCTCCTTGTTGGCGGACATAATCACCAGTATCTTGGTACCGACGATACACTCGGGACACAGCAGATTAGCTTAAGTTTAGTTGATTTGCCACGGCCCTTTGGCTGAGGTCTTCTCTCAATAATGCTACTGCTTGAGCTGCTTTGACGGATGTGGTATCCATTTATTATGAAGTTGCGAACTTAATTGACTGATGTATTAGTGGGTTGCTATGGAAATTGATGCGTACGATGTTAACCGAACGCGTCAAGTCGGTGCATGTCGATTTCAATGAGTCAAATTCTGACCCCCTCTCTAAGTGTTGCATTATTTATTTGTAATATGTCACCCGATTTACCAAAAAACAAAAATTTTTTCAAACTCCATAATGAGGTTAATTTAATAATAAATATTTTTAAATTTACACTTTTTAGATTGAAACAGGAGACGTACTTTCGCAAAATAATTTACAGTCGATTTTTTTTGCACTCAAGTGTATTTTCGTATAATATAGATGAATTTTTAACTGCAATTAATTTATTGAAAACCGGTAGTAATTGTTGAAAATCTAAAGAAAATCTAAACTAATTTTTTTCGGCGTTTACTTGACAATTACACAATGAGAGGATAAAATCTTGCCCCCTGTCAAATCGTTTATTTTAAAAATAAAACAAAATCGATCAATCACGTCGATTTTTAAAGTAATAATAATCACTAATATCTAATGGTATCAAAGTTTCGGTATTTCGACGAAGCCACATCAGGTTACAGCCACATCTTCAATTTTTTTAAATAGCAAAGGGGGTCATGTGACACATCTTTTTAAAGGTTGAAAAAATCTGATTTCAAAAAATATTAGGGTGATCTACTTTTATGACAGACTCGTTACATCTATTATTAAAAAAGATACCAAAACAAGTTATTTCAAAAATAAGATGTAGCTGTAAGCTTCATATTTTTAAATTATTTATCAATATACAGGGTCTTTAAATTAAGAGAACTAAATTACAGAACTCTTTAAATTAATTAAAAAACGCAAGATTGGTTACCTTGGGCACATATTGAGAGGAGCAAAATATGAAATACCACAGTTAATCCTACAAGGGAAGATCGAAGGTAGGAGAGGAGCCGGCCGCAAACAATTATCCTGGTTAAGGAATATTAAAGAATGGACAGGAATACACAATACAGGCGAGCTGTGTCACGCCGCCAAGAACAGAATTCTAGTAATGAGATAGTCGCCTACGCACTTTGGTGTATGGCATGTTAAGAAGAAGATACAGGGTCTTCCTAACACTGTACTTGATTTTGTTTTATTCGGAGATGAAGCAAGGTTTCACAAAAATGGATGTGTCAATCTTCATAATTTCAACAGAAAACCCGTACTTAATAATTACAAAGAGTCAGACTAGGTGGCCCTTAAAACGTTTGGGTGGCATCGTAAGTAATAATTTAATATACCATTTCTTCTTTGAGAAAATAGTAAACGGAAAGGTTTATTTCAACTTTTTAGTAAATCATTTACCTATTTTACTTCAAAACTTGCCACTCAACATCCATCAACAATTATGGTATTTACATGACATAGCTCCTCCTAATTATAACGCACTTACGTGAATTCTTTTCTTTCTTTCTTTCTCCCCTTCCTTTTATCCTATCAGGGTGTCGGATTTGGGCTAGCTATTTTAATTTCCATTTACCCACCTCTTCCATTCTTATCTGTTTCCTGACATTATTTTCAATTCCTCGAGTGATTTTTGTTTAAGTTTTCCCGCCTCTACTACTTGCTGTATCCATTTTTTTCTTGGTCTGCCTCTTTTTCTTTTTCCGATGTTTTTTGCTTCATAAATTTTTCTTGTTATTCTATTGGATTGCATCCTCATCAGATGCCCATACCAGTTCATTTGTCTCTTTGCTATTTTGTTCATTATCGGTTCCTGGTTGGTTATTCTCCTAATAGTCTCGTTGCTTAATCTATCCCATTTTGTCTTTCCAACTATCCTTCTTAGATGTCTCATCTCCAATTCGTTTATCCTGCTTGTATGTTTTTCCAGAATTGTCCAGTTTTCACTTGCATAGAGCACAGCCGGTATCACTATTGTGTTATATATTTTTATTCTTGTTTCTCGTGCAAGTTCTCTTTTTCCCATTATTGGGGCTAACGCATAATATAACTTGTTTGATTTCTTTGCTCTCTTTGTTATTTCCCAGTCTATTTTTCCGTCATTAGTTATAATACTTCCCAGGTATTCGTAAGTTATTATTTCCAATTCTGAGTTTTTACATTTTATCTTTATTTGATTATCTTCCTTATCTCCTTTGCCGCTGATTATCATTATCTTACTTTTTTCCTCGTTTATCTCCATTTTTAGTTCTTCTATTTGTTCTACCTATATATCCATTAGTTTCTGCATTTTATTTTCGGAATTTGCTATTAGTACTATGTCGTCTGCATACATTAAGGACTCTACTCTGTTACCGGTTGTAATCTGCGGTAACCTATTATTGTCTGTAGTTGATTGGTTCTGACTCTAGTGTTGATCAATTCGTTCATTACTATTATGAATAGCAAAGGGCCGAGACTATCTCCTTGTTTAATACCTCTCTTCCAATTAAATGCTTCCGATCTTTCCCTTGTTATTTGTACCCTTCCTTTTACCTCTTTATAAGTACTTTCTATAATTTTTATCAATGCATTAGGTACGTTTATTTTCCTCAAGCATTTCCCTATAATATGTCTTTCTATCGTGTCAAATGCTGCTCTTAGGTCTATGAATGCTAATACTAGTTTTCCCCCGTATCTATGCTTCTTTCTATTAGGTTTCTTAGGTGAATTGAGTGAGCAATTTTATAACAGATGGATAGGAAGAGAATGGCCGATTCATTGGCCAGTTAGATTATCGGAATTAAGTAAGGTCGACTTCTCCTGGGGCTATATTAAATATATAGTGTGCTCCATGAACTTCCAACAAAATAAACATAAACATAAACGTAATTAATACAACAATGAATAAACATAAACGTAAGAATTAAAAAAGCATTTCATATTATGACACAAATGCTTACAGGTCATTATTTTAAAACCATCTTGACAATCTGTAACGATGCTCTGATCGTTTAACAGTTCGAACCGTGGGAGTGTCAATATTTGCGCATCCACTTCTACAACGTGACGGCGAAGTGGGATTCAGAACGGCTATTTAAGGCGTGTGAATAGCGGAATTAGACAGTCTTGTAGCTAGCGCTCTAGGCTCCCTGACTCGCCGGTGTAGTGAACCTGCGAGCCATCCCGGACAGATAGATTTCCGTATTGAGGATCATACTCTGTCCTTAACCAAGCGGAACCCATCGGTATTGTGTATTGAACATTACCGTGGGTCTGCTATTTCATTTCTTTATTAGTAATAATTAGTTTCTTTTCTTTTATAGACGTTCGCCGGGGAATTCATTCATCGCGGGACCCAGACGGGAACGTAGAATTCATTTTATTTTTGTTTTATAAGTATACAACGAAGAATTCCTTTTTTATTTTTATTTATTGTATATATACTAAATCGATTTATTTTTATTTCAAACCTGTGTTTTACTGAGTCTGTCGCCCCGAAAGAGCTACCCATCACAAATCATTTAAAAATTATGGGTACATCAGGTAGTTACTTTTATATCCATTTTTAATTATACAAGGTACGCTATATAACACAAAACATCTTTGTATTCATGAAACGTGTTTCATTAAAAAAGCATATCATTGATTCGGTACACAGTTATGGAAGAGCCTGTATATTTATAACTAATTTTAAATTGTGAAGCTTACAGCTATCTCTTATTTTTGTAAATAAAATTTTTTGGTATCTTTTATAATAACAGATGTAACGGACTTTTGTCACGAAAGTGGATCACCCCGAATAAATATATATTTATTAGTGTAATATGTTTTTGTTGTAGTACTAAGTATTTGATGTCTGTCTTGACCTAAAACATTAACTTCAAATAAAAGAGATTTCATGTACACAATTTAAACCTTTTACTTTAAATTTACAGGTTGTTTATTTTCTTGCTCTCGTAGCGTTCGTGGTTGTTCATACTCACCCAAATAGGTTTTCCAACATTATACACCTTTCTATCCACCCAAGAGGCTTTTCTCTAAAATAAAAATAAGTTAATAACTCAACAAAAATTAGATCATCTTAAATACTTTTCTCTTTCCTATTTTGTCAGGCTTACGCATCCAGCGATTGAGTACATGACAAATCAGAAATTTGGCTTCTTCAGAATGGCTTAACTTCAAATGAACCGAGAGAGCTTTATCAAATATGGATTGGGAGCTCATTACGGGTAATTTCAGATCAAAGTTTATGATGATACATTCATTGTAGCTAAAACACAAAATAAAATTATATACTTGAAGCGGTGAGCGCACAAAGGGATTTTGTGACAGGGTAATTCCACGTCAACTATACAAAGTTGGTCAGGCGACCCCTCTCGATTTGGTCTAAATTTTACAGGCATATGCTATACTACAAAATATAATGATTTACCAAATTTAGGTACCTGTTAGGTCCAAAACAGCAGTCTATTGTGGTTAATTAAATTTTTTCCAAGTAAAAAATTGTTTCCCGTATTTTATCACTTTTTCTTGCATAGCGGGCTCTATATGATGAAAAATATTCAAAAATACATTTTTGATGTAAAATTTTTCGCTGAATACGATCCCGGTAATAAAATTAGCCTCAGTATCAAGGAAAATTAGGATAATTCGAAAAACCCCATTTTTCTTAAAAAAATACCGTCAATTCGGATGACTTAATACATTTTTGAAAGACAATTGCTTGTAGTTTTGGAATGGAAAGACCTAGGAAATTTAGATACCCCTCAAAATTTAGCCTTGATCTTTAGTTTATATAGTAAAACTGCCATAACGTTATAAATTTTCATGCAGTTGTTGATTTAAACCTGCTTAGAATAAAAATATATGTTGACCAGAACATACTTCAAAAGTTTTTCAATTTCGATAAAAATTAAATGAAAGAAAACGTTAAATAATAGTTTTGAAAAGAAATAATTTTTGATTTTTATCATCACCATTTTATTAAGTAAGAAGATTAAATAATAATTTAATTGAAGCTTATATCTCACATACTACATTTTTTACTAATTACATTTTTACCAATGTCTAATTTGAAATTAAATAATTTAAAATAAATTTTAATAATTTATTCCATAAACGATAATATTTAAATGATAATCACTGATCACCACTCGAATCAAGGAAAGAAAACAAAAAACATTATGTATCATATTTAAATGAGGTTATGTGCTTCAAATATAAAAAAAATCACCAAAAACAGTTTTTCGAATTTAGAGTAGGTTTCTGTATTAAAAAGGACAACATGAATCTGCTATTAGAAAAAACGGAAAAAATAAATGAAAAATCGTAGGCGAGAGGGTTTTGTCATATTTTGAGCATGCTCTGGTCTGAAAATGGCATAAATGATCCCTGATGGCTATTAGAAATAATAAAAAAATATATCAAAAATCGCTATTTATTGACATACAGTCTAGTTTATTTAAACATGGGGAGAAAACACCAAAAAATAAGTTTTTTTGAATTTTGAGGATGTTTCGGAGAGAAAATGGCAAATCTAACCTTTTCACTGCGGCTAGTTATAAAAGTAGTATGGTTTCTGGTACGGCTGTTTCATGCCCGTGCTGATCAACACGGTTGCCGCAGTCAGTCGATGAAGTACTATGGCGTATAAATACGGTTCGCGCAGTGTATCAATACAGTCTATTCAGGACTGTATTTACAATTTAGTAGAAGTACAAGTACAAGTAACTATAAATTTTTTGCTTTTAGATTTTTGAAAAATAAAAAAAAATTAAATATATTGAAAAATTATCATTATTTTATTTATTATTAGTAATTGTAGCAACAAGGTAAAAAACTACAAACAAATGGTACACAAAACATTCAAATGCAAAATATAAATAGTTATAAATAAAAAAGTTTTGACTACATTAAAAGGAAAATTTAAAATTTGTTATACAATTGTATTTTTCAAAACATGGCGTAATGCATAGAGGCTCATTACAGGCTATGCCTTTTTTTTAGGTCTGTATCAAAGATTTTAATGTCAGTATTAGACCCAGTATAAATAATAAAGTCCAAATTGTAGCCTGTCTCACAGTCACATAAAACGTGGAATTTAATTCCAAATCTGTGCCTTTTAGAGGGTATATACTGTTTAAATGCTAGCCTTCTCTTATAAAGCATCAAACTTTCGTCGATACAAATGTTTCTGAATGGATACAGAAATCTACGAAAAAACGGTCTTTAAATGGTCTATAACGATTCGCAGCTTAAAAAGGGAGTCTTTTTTGTCAACGGTATTGTTATCTGAAAAACTTAACAACGACAATTTAAGGAACGACAAAGCTAGAAAACAATACTCTTCATCCACATCAGTGTCTTTCCAATTTGTTGCGACACGAGAATTTTGTTCAATATCACTATGTTCCACGACGAATTTGTAAAATTGTTAATTTCAACAACCATTGCTTTTATAAAAGTCAAAGAAAAAAATGTTTTGAAACTACTTAAAACACTTGAACTACTTTTAAAAAAAAATTTCATTCAAACACTATGATGTATTGTCGTTAAAATTATGAACTGTTGGTTGAAGATCTCCCTTTTCCCATTTATATAACGGAATCTTTTTACATTTACGACGTTTAGCTTGTTGAAGAGAAGTAGATTCCAAAGTTAAAGCACTATTTTCACTAACCTGTGTTGACGATGGTAAAGTCTCTTCATTATCATTTTCTTATCCAGATTCATCATTTTCTGCATCAGATTCTTCAAGAATACACTCATTCTCACTGTCACTTTCCATTAAAATTTCATATAGTTTACTTTCGCTAAGATATTTGCGTATACGAGCTGTTTCACTCAGCAATTGTTTTTATTAGTCAATAATGTATAAGAAATCTAAATTTAAGAATCACCCACTTATTTTTGTAAAAAAATACACTACTATTAGTACAGAATGGTGTACAATACTACGATCATAATAGAAATAGACGCTGCACGCAAACCGGAGGAGAGATGCAGAATTCATTTATGGCTTAAAAGAAATAATCTTAACATTATCAAGTCTGTAATTTACGTCTTCTTTGAATATTCATAAAATATTATTATCCTAAAAGGTTTTTCAAATGGTCAAGTAAATTATAAATTCTTTACATTATAGAACTAATCCAAAAAATATGTTTTGACAACAATAAGTCTTTCATTTCGGTCCAACTTGAATTATATTAAAATATTTATATCGTAAATTTCAGGTAGTAAATAAAAATCTTTTAACAATACCCTACAATATGACAAGCTGTCTCGAACCGTCTTTACTATAAGCTAATTAATGCAATAGGTAACAAAAATTATTTCAATTTGAATATTTCTTACCTGTTAACCATTCTGTGAAATTTGATAACAATTCTATTGTATTTACTAAAACTCATAATTCGACAGTTTTTTTCCTATTTTTCAAATAGGTTTATCAGCAGCTATAATTCACACAATTAAATTCTTAAAGAAAATAAATTAAAATCCGCTGCTAAAAACGATCGTACATAAATACGGCGAAAGGGAATCCTAAGATTTTACAAGTAAATCCCTGTAGTGCGTGCCTGTGTAAAAAGGTGCGGATTTGTACGGCTCCCGCAGTGAAACATAAAATTTTTAAATGTATTGTAAATTTTGATATGCTTAACTCTTTTCTATAGGCAACATACAATACGTAAGCAGTATCTGATTCATACGGTTTCCGCAGCGAATGCCGAAAAAGGATACGCGTATTTAGCCGGTTCCCGTTGTACGGGCACGAAATTATTTTACGTGTATATCCGGTTCCCGCAGTGAAAAGGCTAAGACCGCCATTAAAAAAAAAAACAGAAAAAATACACGAAAAATAATAATTTAGAAGTTTGCCATAAATTACCTACATAACTTACAACATTTTTTTTAAATTTTCAAATATTTTTCCTGAGCACAATTTTGATCAAAAGAAATCTGAAAAAGAATGTGAGTATTTTTGGGCATTAAAATGTATGTTCATGAATATTTTCAGATTTTTTAAAGAAAAGGATCACATACGATTTTTTTTTTTCGAAAAAACACATTTTTTGACATAAGGGACCCCTGGGGCTACCTAGGGAGTTGAACATTTAGCTAAATGGGTTTCTAAACATGTTCTTTTCAGTGCCTAATCCCAAATAAGAATCCAGACGAGTGCAGATTTCACCATCTTCTCCCGCTATAACCTTTAAGCTTATTTTTAAATAATACACCAAAATCATTTCTATTTATAAATAAAACCGAACTATACCTCTGAATATCAATGTTTTCTATGCTACTTCTAAAAACCATAATTAAGTCCCAATTTCTAGCATGCAATTCCTCATTATTTTTACCCTTTTCAGGATTTAATGATTTTTTATCTGTATACCAACTAATTATTGAATCGAGAAGATTAATATCAATCCAAACACCAGTGCTTTCACCCTAGAAGAAATTAAACAAGCTAAAGCAATAAAGAAAGCTATATGTATTGTATAATAGGTGAGTTGAGAATAATTATGGAATAACCGAATCCAGGCCATTTTTATCGAATTATATTAACTAAAATAGATTTTATTAAAATATTAAAATTTACTGTCTTCTGTTAACCAATTTTCAATCATTTTAACTTTCTAGTTCTGCGCCAATTTTGTTATTAACTATTTCCGTCGACCATCCATTTATGATTAATTTTAACACCCTCAAAATCATTGATTAATGACCCCTATTAATGAATGATTTTCTATTAATGAACGATTTTATTATAGGCAACACAACATATATTGCTTGTATAATAATTTAACCACATTTAACGCTCTGTGATTGGCAGTGGCCTGTGGTGTAGGCAACCAAACATATAGGTACCGTTCGCGTCATAAAAAACTGGTACAACTCGTATAACCAAAAATCGTGTTTTTTAAGTTGTGTACGTTGATCTTGTCACATGTGTCATTCTAATTTCTAGGGCACTGTTGCCAGTTCAACGAAAATATTATATGAAACCAGCTGAAAGCAGGGCTGTGCGACAGACCGCCAGTTTTGAGTATACTAAAAACTAAAACATTACCGAGCATTCTCTATCAGTCAGTCACATTTATTTAAACATGCATCCTAAAAAATTCTCCTATTACTATTGTAATTTTCCATAATCTCAATTAAGTACCCACACATTGTTTTGTGTTTTATTATAATTTATGAAAATATTTCAATTAAAAAATAATGATAATCAATCTAATAAATTATTATAATAAAACATTACAGTGAGATATTGGATTGTAACTGCCACGTTTTATAAAGCGTTTTTACCTCCCGGATATTTTATAGTTTATAATACGTAGGATAAAGTATAATGTTAATTTTTCACATTTATTGTCCTTGTAATAAATAATAATTTATTCTTGGTAGTTTCCCTGTTACTAAACTTATTGACACAAAATACAGTTCGTGTTCGGTAGGTAATTGAAGTATAAAATTACAGTAGATGCATTCCAATGTTCCCTTCAAACATTTTGGATATTAGCTCAACCCTATCTTTGGTTATTTAATTTATTAGATACAGTTTTTTGTTCGTAATGATAAAAATAATACCTATCTAAAAACTTTATACATTTTTGAACGTTATTTTTTATATTTAGATTTTGTGCAATTCCGTTATCTGTGATGGCAACAACGAATTGATTCACGGACCATTGTATCCAGTCTGAACACAGGTTTACATTGGGAAAAAAAAGTGTACCAGTTTTATATGACGGGAAGTGTACCTATTTATATTCCCACTAAAAAATTATTTAAAATGACATAGCCGCTGTAAGTACTGTCTGTCATTGTATGTCATTATTTATCGTTAAGTAAATAAAAATTTAAACTAAGATATTTTTATTTCTGAAAAGTTCGGTCGACGGAAAAGTTTTGTAACGAACTCGTGAATTAAAATGGCGATTAACAATCTCGAACATTAACGCACTCGCTTCGCTCGCGCGTTAATATATCTCAATTGTTAATCGCCCTTATTAATACACTTGTTGGTTAAATAACTATTAACCGATTTTAATAGACTTACTTTAAAACGATGTTTTCCAAAAAATGTTAGTTATTGCACTGTTATTCCCAACACCTTAAATATAATATATATAAAAAATATACAAGAAGATAGACATGTGTACATATTAAATGGCTTGACTATAAGTTGAAGCTGTTTCTGTAACTACTGATGAAGAAAATATAGCTGTAAGAAGTATAACTTTTGAGTTGTACATAAAAGATAGTACCAGTGCAATTATTATAATATAGAATACAGAGAGAATAATTAGGCGATACAGGGTCTACCGTAGGTTTTTAGAGTGTGGTTTTTCTTTTGAATTTAAATGTTGTTTACCAGCCATTTTCCGTTAGGTGAAAGTTTAGGGAGTCATCTCTACTTTTCAGGCTTTCTTGTGTTTCTATTTTTATGGTTTCTTTTATTGCTCTCGTTTTGTAGCGTGGGACTACTGCGATCTGTTTGCAAGAGCTAAGGTCAATTGTGTCTTAGGGCGATCTATAAACTCATGGATTTTTCAACGGAAAGATATCATTTGCATTTCTTAACCTTGATGCAATTGTTTTTCATGGTTTATACGCGGATATGATTTCCAATTCCCTTTTGGAACACTGAAGTAAAAAATTAAAAGATTTGAAGATGAAGAAAAGAAATAATTGAAGATACGAAAATATTTTACCTACCTTGGGCAGTCATGATTTGGGATTTAATGTGCTGATTTGACTGCAAATATAAAGATGATATACCTATAGAGAAATAGAAATGTCGCCCAAACAGCGCTATTTACAAAATATATTGTGGAGAGATTCACCCTCTGAGGATTTTAAATAGATTGAATCCCGCCTCAGTTTTGGACAAAATTTCTTCATTTTTAGCCACCCGCGTCATTAAAAATATTGCACAAAATAACCCTCAATTTCCGCTAGCAGCTAGCGCTTTGTTATCCCAAACATATATGGACGATATCTTAGGTGGAACCGATGAATTTTCTGAGCTTGAAGTACTTTATGGAGAATTAAATCAAATATTAAACCTACATGGTTTAGTGGTAAACCTTTACATAAATGGTCTAATTCGCCCTGCTTTTTAAATGACATTTCTGATCAAAAAAGCTGTGGAAACGTTGGTCTGTTGACTATTTAAATAACTTACAACATCGCCCAAAATGGTGGCCTCTAACAGGAGTGATATAATCAATTAGCAGCAAAGATGGAAAAGTTAGAATTGTCCGTGTTCGTACTACCGATGGAGGATATATTCGCCATATCACTAAGCTGATTCCCCTTCCATTGTCTGAAGCGGATAGCCTTCTGTAGCACTGTAGTTGTGCTCAAGAAGTAAGTTTAGGATATTTCTAGCTGAAGTGATACTGCACCTAACCGCGCGACCCCAGTATGGATAAATTCTGTAAGAAATTTATTCAAGTGTTGCTACGCCACTGCTAGCAAACAATTTCTAATTTCATAAGATCTACCGAGGTAACATTATATCCAAGAGGTTTTAACAAAAAAAACACTGAAAACTTTTGAGAGGGGACCGAGAGGATTTGGTTATCGTTTAAAAATACTTTGATGCAGACCTTGACTGATTGCGAGTTACTCGTCTGATGTGGTGTGGATGTCTGCAGCTACTTTTGACCTCATAGAATAACGCCAAAAACTCAAAATTTCTGGAATCGATACCTTCTTTTCTGTAGACATTCCCAATACCAAGAGCTTTCTAGAGTTATTCAAGCTGCTGGTAAATCATCAAGTTACTAAAAAAATTCGAGGTAGAGAGTGCTTAGTTTGCCATATAGTGCAAAACTTTCCTGAGATTCAAAGTATAGCGGGATGCGAGGTAGTCTAGTCTATAATATACCTCGGCTATCTATGCGACATTTGAAAATGAATACAGCTTGCAAGAGCGACAATAAGTCAACTAAACGGAGTCTGGCGTGATCATCACATTACTATGACAAACAAGAAGAGACTCATCTCAACTTTGGTCTTTTCCATATTTTACTATGCATGCGAGACTTGTACAGTCAAAGAATCAGATAAACAGCGCATACACGCTTTTGAAATGTGGACATGGAGACTACTACTTCGAATTCCATGGACAGCTCGCCGCACGAATATTTCAGTTCTAAATGAAATTAGAAACCAATTAACCCAATCAACGTCTTTCTAGTACAGTTTAGTCTAAAATCTTAAAGTTATTTGGTCATATCCATCGAAGCGATCACAAAATAGAGCGGTTGTTGGTCCAAGGGAGACCTCAGCGCCAACGCGGTAGATCTCCACGAAGATGGACATACATTAGAAAAAAGCTTCTCAACAAACAGTATACTGAGGCGGCACATATAAGAGAAGACCGAGCTGCTGAAGCTCAATGATGAACCACAATACATATGCCAAGATGTTAATGACTATGATGATGATATGCGTTTGTTACATTGTATTTACGTAAGACTGGTTTAATTACGTTGATAAACCCTCTGATTTAAAATAAAAGGCTTTTGAAATTCTACATGATATTTTTAATGCCGTTATTGTTCAGCTTTCTGTATGATGTTGACCTTGTAGTCATTTTCCCTAGGGCGTGCTTACTGTCTTCTTGTGGTTCTAGTTCTTGTGGTTTTCTGAATACGTAACATAGTCGTATGGATCTCGACAAAAGAGGATTCTGGCAACTCCTTGTACGTATGACGGGTGATGATATGTGTATTGGTTTACGACAAAAGGTTTGTCCTAGACAGGGTAAATTGCAGAACAAGAATGTATCCAGAATAGAGATGAAGGGCTTCAATTTGCAATCGTTGGTTAAAAAACAACATAGAGATTAACAAGAAAAAATCACACCCAGAAAACTGAACGTACAACGCTCAATACCCATAGTACATATTATTTCCTCCATTCAACATAACATAATATAGATATTGTTGTGAATTTATTAAAAGGTTCAATATTTATAACACTTACGGATTTAATTTATTTCTTTATTTATATTAACTTATCTGACAATAATTTATTATATCCGTACGTAACAAATTCGCGAGCGCGGGTCTTGAGAATTAACTGTCCCTTCCAAATAAAGTTCCGTTATTATATACCAGTGCCGTTATCTCGAAAAATCTAAAACCTTCGATGGCGAAACGGTAAAGGCAAACTGGATTTCCCTCGCATCGGTTCTGGAAGGTCGCTCAGGTAAATCGAGGCCTCTCGTAAACTCTACAACATATTAGAATAAAAACATGTTTTAAAGGTTAAAACTATGACTCATATTTTTACGTAACATTGCCCCCCTCTCAAAAGATGGTTCCTCCTGGAACCTTGTTGGGACTAGAACTGGAACGGTATGCTGGTATCGGCAACTGGACCCTCTTTTACAACTTCCAGTTGTATAAAAATGACAAGGGACGGTTTTCTCTCCCCACCAGTAACTATGCGGATTGCAACAGACTAACACCTGGACTTCGGTGTCTTTAAAGATCTCCTCCACCATATTTCGGATAACCCTCCAATCTAATTGGCGGCACTCCAACTTTGGCATGGCTAACTTTTGCACGTCGGACTCTAGTACGTGCCCTCTCAATTGAAGTAAGGCTTCCCATACATCTCGGTAGGTAGGTTGGTCACGGGCAGTGTCTTTTGTTACCAGGTAGAAAAGGTAACGTGATGCATCTTGGAGTTTCAAGGTTTTACCGGGAGCTGGCACTTGGCATTGAAGTTCTGCAACTCGACCAAACTTCCTTCGAAAGACGGATGCCAACCCTGGTGCGTCTTTGATACTGGCCGGGATGGTAAGGGCCAGCGAGTAGTCATCGGGGAGAGCGAGTAGATCTTGCTTTTCTTCAGTGGTAACACCATGTCTTGCTTTACCGGTACCTCCATAGGCACCCATGAATTCCTCAAACGTGAGGTCAGACACGTCTTGGACTTGGTTTACTTCCACTTCTTCATCTACGTCGTGGTCACCTTCGAAAGACGCCAGCCGGTTATGGTGTACTATCATCGGCTTTCCCTTCGGAATCTTGCTTATTCGGTAGATGACATCGTTGATCTTCTCCATAATGAGGTATGGACCTTCCCAAAACTGCTGCAATTTGGGAGAACAACCTTTTCGCTTCTTGGGATTATACAGCCATACATTGTCGTTCTTCTTAAAGCAACCCTTTTCGGCTTGTGTATCGTACCGTTTCTTCATTCGGTCGCTAGCGATCTGAAGGTGGGAACGGACTAACTCATGTACATCGTCCATTCTTCTTCGTAATTCGATCACATAATCTTCACCTGCTACATCTTCTCCAGGTCGACATCCAAACTCGAGATCACAAGGTAGTCGCATTTCGCGTCCGAATAGGACTTTGGCTGGTGTCTGGCCTGTTGATTCGTTAACAGCAGATCTGTAGGCCATTGTGAAGAACGGAAGGTATTGGTCCCAGTCTCGCTGATGATCGGACACCATCTTTGTCAAATACTTGCCAACTGTCCTATTCATTCGTTCTACCATACCATCCGATTGCGGATGATACGCGGTAGTTCTTGTTTTCTTCATGCCTAGTCTATCACATATTCCTTGGAATAGATCACTTTCGAAGTTCCTGCCTTGGTCACTATGTATCTCCAAAGGCACTCCAAATCGGCTGATATATTCTTGGATCAACTTATCTGCAACGGTGGCGGCCTTCTGGTCGGGAAGTGCGTAAATCTCGACCCACTTAGTAAAGTAATCCATTACTACCAGCATGTACTTGCCTCCATTTTCACTTTCTGGAAATGGCCCTGCAATGTCCAAAGCTATTCTTTCAAACGGGCTTCCAACATTATATTGTCTCATAGGAGCTCTCCTTTTTCGGTGAGGCCCGTTACTCGTAGCACAAATAGTACATTTCTTACACCAGTCTTTTACGTCGTCGGAACTGTTCATCCAATAAAACCGTTCCCGAATTCGCTGAAGGGTTTTCCTTACACCAAAATGCCCTCCCGATGGACTGTCGTGTAACTGACGAAGTACTTCGGCTATTCTGCTCTTTGGGATCACCAACTGTCTTCTCTTCTCTGAACCGTCACCATTTTCCAGGACTCGTTTAAGCAAGCCATCTTCGATGATAAATGAGTCCCACTGGGCCCAGTACGTCTTAACTACTGAGCATAGGTTTGATACTTCCTGCCAAGGTGGTCGACGGTTTTCCTCTTTCCATTTTCTGATTTTTTGTATAACTGGATCTCTCTCTTGTTCTTCCCTGATCTTAGTAGGCGTCCAGTCGTTGTTGACAATCGTCGTTCTTAGCACTGCTGCTTCCTTGGATTCCGTTTTGTTGCAGTGGGAACACTCTGCTGAGCATGGCCTTCTGGAAAGAGAATCAGCGTTTCTGTGGCTAACTCCGGCCCGGTGCTCAATCTTAAAATCGTATTCTTGGAGTCGTTCGATCCACCTGGCTATCTGACCCTCTGGATTCTTAAACTGCATCAACCACTTAAGGGCGGCATGGTCGGTTCGGATTAGAAACTTTCTGCCATAGATGTATTGATAGAAGTGCTCTACTGATTTAACTACTGCTAGAAGTTCTCTTCTCGTGACGCAATAATTCCGCTCAGGTTTTGAAAGAACTTTACTAAAATATCCGAGGACTCGTTCCTGTCCTCCTTGAATCTGAGACAGCACTCCTCCAATTCCCACATTACTTGCATCCGTATCTAAGATGAACTCTCCTTCTGGCAGTGGATACCCCAAAATTGGTGCTGTTATTAAATGCTTTTTCAACGTTTCAAAGGCATTTTGGCAGTCTATATCCCAGCGGTATTCTCTTGCTTCCTCTGTAAGTCGCGTTAATGGCTTAGCGATATCTGCAAACTTCTTAATAAACCTCCGGTAGTAAGTACATAGTCCAAGAAAACTTCTCACTTGATGTTTGTCAGTTGGTTTTGGCCATTCCTTAATGGAATCGATTTTTCCCTTATCCACGGCCACTCCTTCTTTACTGACTATATGACCCAGATAATTGACTTTACCTTGAAATAGCTGGCACTTCTTGGGGTTTAGCATCAATTGGGCAGCTTTAAGTCGATTAAAAACGTTTTCTAAATTCCTCAAATGATCTTCGAATGTCTCCCCCAAGACGATTATGTCATCTAAATAAACCAGGCATGTTTTCCAAGATAACCCTCTCAACACATTTTCCATAAGCCTCTCAAATGTCGCAGGAGCATTACAAAGTCCAAATGGCATAACGTTGAATTGCCACAATCCAGATCCTGTGGTGAAGGCTGTCTTTTCTTTATCGACTGGGTCCATTTCTACCTGCCAGTATCCAGACTTCAAATCTAAAGTAGAAAACAATTTACTTCCAGCCAATGTGTCCAATGTGTCATCGATCCGAGGCAGAGGATAACTATCTTTCTTGGTAACGTTGTTCAGCAAACGGTAATCCACACAGAACCTCGTCGTTCCGTCTTTCTTCTTAACCAGGACCACCGGAGAGACCCATGGACTCGTAGAAGGTTCTATCACCCCGTCTTTCTTCATTTCCTGAACAATCGTTTCAGCTTCCTCTCTCTTCGCCTGTGGTAATCGTCGAGCTGTTTGACGAATTGGCTTAGCATTACCAGTATCAATTTTATGCTTAACAACGGTAGTTCTTCCCGTCTTTCCTCCTTTCGGTACGAAAATATCACGATACTGCCGAAGAAATTCCCTTAATTTCCTTTTCTCCATCTGATTTAGAGACTGTCCTGCAACTGCAACCATTTGGTCGAATTTGTCGTTGGAATTATCAGATGTTGTCGCCTGACGAATTATGGATGTCACAGGTACACAAGTTCCTACTTTTGTCTCTTTCTTTATGGTCACTGGGTAGTCGTTGACATTGATAAGTCTCACAGGAATTTCTTTAGCCGAAGTCACCAATTCCTTTCCAATTATGATTCCACGGCCAACCTCATCGTCGTGGTTCCAAGGCTCCATCATAACAGGTCTCCCTTCGTCTACAATTCCCTGTAGTCGCGCTACTATGATCGTTTCGCTTCTCGCAGGCACGACTGTATCTTCTGTAATGGCTGCTTGCACAGTGTTGTCATTATGTGGATGGAGAAATACCTCCTCGTTGCCAACTTTGATTACCTTATTCTTAAAATCCAATTGGAATCCATGCATATTCATTACGTCCATTCCTAATATAACATCCTCTTCGATGTCAGCAACTATAACAGTATGGACAAACTTTTCTGCCCCAATTCCCAATTGTACCTGGATTTCTCCATGAATGTTGGCATTTTCACCTGTAGCGGTCCGAAGTCGTAACCTCGTTGGTAACAGTTTCTTTCGGCTGTTTATAACTGTCGGGCGTATAATGGTTCTGGTCGCTCCGGTATCCACCAACAACGTATGCTTTTTACCATTTATGTCTCCATCTACATATACACTATCTTCACGACATTTCAAAGAAGCTATTAGTATGAGAGGGTCTTTGGAAAAGTTCTGGGTCGAAGCTGCCCCCCTAAGGCTGACCCGTTCTAGTTTTCCTGATGGTGAGTTTCTTGATTTGCGTCGTACCTAGGGTGCTTACAGGAGCTTCGTACGTGTCCTATTTCGCCACAATTCCAGCATCTGATGGTCTTCGTTTTCTTGTATGTCATGCTTTTCATCATATTAACGAGCTGGTCAAGTTTATCTTCATCTCCTTCCTCTTTTACAGTCCTAACTTTACTGTACCCGCCAGAGGCCTGCGTAGCTGACTCGTATTCGAGGGCGGCGGATAGGACATCAACCAGCGTCTTGTGACGAGCTAATCGCAGTGTTCTCTGCATTTCATGATCACGAAGACCATCAATAAACGTTTGAACGGCCAATTTTTCCATCATGTCTTCGGGAGCTGTTGGATAAGCATATCGTACTAATCTGGCAATATCTACCTCATATTCTTGAAGAGCCTCATCTTTCTTCTGTCTACGATTTTTAAGCTGTGACTGATATACATGCTCCAAATGTTCGTGGCCATATCGCATATTTAACCTCTTCTTCAGTTGTTCGAAATCATCGGTCTCCTCTACGGCTATGGTCTGAAGCACATCTAAGGCATCTCCTCGAAGGGCGATAGTCAGGTTTACAGCCTTTTCTTTTTCAGACCATCCATTTGCTCTTGCGGCTGATTCGAACTGTTTCATGTAGTTGTTCCATGATGATTTTCCGTCGAAAGTTGGGACTTTAACATGAATAGAACCTCCACTTCCTTCAAATTTCGGCCGTGTCTCCAACTTAAATTTCGTCTCGTCTTCTTTTATCTCCACTGTAATCGGATTGTTACCTCTCTCTGCTGTCCCTGTTTCCTCCATCTTCTTTTCCATCTCTTTCCATATCTTTTCTTCGAAGGCTAACATATCGGCAGCAACTTGGTTTTTTAATGAAGATATTCTATCGTCCAGGGCAGACATCTCAGAAGTGACTTTAGAGATTTCCGAAGAGATGTTAGCAGAGACTTTGCTTTCCAGCGAAGAAATCTCGTTAGAAACTTTGTCTTTCAACGAAGCGATGTCGCCGGAAACTTTGGCTACATCACCAGAAACTTTGGCTACATCACCAGAAACTTTGGCTACATCAGAAGAAACTTTCGAAATATCGTCAGAAACTTTGTTCTCTAATGATGCGATGTCACCAGAAATTTTCGAAATCGACGAGAGGACAGCATCATGTTTGTCTTCAAATATATAAGTCTCTGGATCTAGTCCTTCTTCTAGCAAAGCGTTCTTTAGTCGTTGGACTAACTCAGCCTTTTTTCCGGTAGAAGCTAATTCTCTGTCTTCAAGATGTCTTCTTAAATTAGTCACTGTCAGCTCATAAATCGTAGCCATTTTCACAATTTATTTTATATTCACTTGTATTATTATTATAAGTCTAATTTATGTTCGATCCCACTTCTGACACCATTTGTTGTGAATTTATTAAAAGGTTCAATATTTATAACACTTACGGATTTAATTTATTTCTTTATTTATATTAACTTATCTGACAATAATTTATTATATCCGTACGTAACAAATTCGCGAGCGCGGGTCTTGAGAATTAACTGTCCCTTCCAAATAAAGTTCCGTTATTATATACCAGTGCCGTTATCTCGAAAAATCTAAAACCTTCGATGGCGAAACGGTAAAGGCAAACTGGATTTCCCTCGCATCGGTTCTGGAAGGTCGCTCAGGTAAATCGAGGCCTCTCGTAAACTCTACAACATATTAGAATAAAAACATGTTTTAAAGGTTAAAACTATGACTCATATTTTTACGTAACAATATCTTGACGAAACAGCTTAAGTTTTACGCAAAACTCAAATATAACGTACATATAAACTATTTATACGAACCTGGATACCTGGAAATATACAAAGAATTCGTTTATGACTGAAATATTCAATAAGTCTAAGAACTAGGTGACGCCCTTTATTTTCCCCCTTTGTTTGAGTACCAAATTCTGTCATTTTCATTGGTAACTTTATATTCCCCATTTTTTCTAAATATACCCCATCTCCAAGCTCACCGTTGTGTCCTACATAGATATATTTTTCCCAGTAATACCTATGGACTATAACTATACAGATAATAATACCACTTCATAAACAAAATATGATGAATAGAGCTATATCAAAAAGTATTAGAACAATATATACCACTGATACTTACAATATTCTGTTCACATGTTATATCGCCAATGATAACCTTTTCACAGTATATAGAAAATATTGCTTTGGTTCTACGGTTCAATACTTGTAGGAAGTCCCTAACAGTCGAGTCAAATTTTCGTGCGCTAATTTCGGAAAATTTTGTTCGTAGCTCTTCCGATTCTGGAAAAAGATCGTTTAATATTTTTCTCAACTCTTGGTTAGTACATGTTTTCAATATAAGTTCGAGAATCAGTGACTGAAAATCATAATCTCCATAGATACTCAATGTATCGACCAGTTTGTATCTAAAAATAAAAGAGAATTTTTGGGTTAGTTAAGGAAAACACATTAAAGACTTTACGCGGTATTTAAAATTTTCAGACTTTTCACGATACAAACAATATAAACATAAACTTGTAGGGTCGATAGAATATCATCGCCCAATTAACTGATTTCAAAAGATGAGTAAATAAATTATGCAGTCTAACTATTTATTGATATAAGGCTGAATGCTCGAATAAATAAAGTTTGATCAAATGAAAGGCAAATATCGTGATGTACAATACATTAATGATGTACATTATACAAAAAATGTACAATTTTATGTTTATGACATTCTCAACAGATTGTTGGATGGCCAAAATTGACGAAATGCCCTGAAGATGCTCTAGGAAGCGAAAGTACTTCATCATCATCATTGGCTTTTACAACTCTTCGTGAGTTTTTGCCGCGTTTACTATTGCCTTCCATTGATTCCGATCCTGTGCTATTATTTCCCATGGCCTTACTTCCATCTTTTCCAGGTCTTCCCTGACTGCGTCTTTCCACCTTTTTCTAGGCCTTCCTGTCGATCTTCTACCATCTGGTCTTTCCCAAAACACATTGCTAATCAGTCTGTCGTCATCACTCCGTACCACGTGGCCTGCCCATCTTAATCTATTGGCTTTTATGTATCTTACGATGTTTCCTTTCCCGAAGAGAGTCTCTATTTCATTGTGCGAAAGCGAAAGTACTTGGGCAAGATTTAATTAATAAACTGTGCTCGATATTTGCCTTTCATTTGATCAAAGTTTAACTATTTATTATTTTAATAACAATTACGAAAGCATATATTTTTTAAGTAAATGTTAACTATTTGATTAATCGACGAACCAAACAAACTTTTAATGTACAGGTACATTGTTATCGACATTGTTAAAGGACGTGGTCTGGAATTGTTTTTTCTGACGTTTCGTCTGTAACTTCAGGGGACATTATCAAAGGCGATACGAGAGCGATCGTACACGTTTCAAGTGGGTATACTTATTTCTAGGTTTTTCACTCATGATGATCTGATAGAATCGAAAACGTTCTGAAAATTTATAAATCCATTTCGGATAATTTTAAAATCTTTAAACCAATTTACAAAAGAAGTTTTTCCTTCATTGTAAGTTTTTTTTTTAATTCTAATTATAAATGAATAAAACCGAAATTAAGTGAAAATTAATTTTAAACCTTTAATTTATTCTTCTGACTTCTCTCTTCTTTCTTCTGTGATTTCACTCGAAAGTGATGAATTTTGGAGCTGTCAATTATTAATGTCTATATGTCACTATCACAGATACTGATACAATACAATGCGTGCATTAAATAAATTGTCTTATAACAAATGTGGAACTTAAAAATACTCTATGTCTGAACCGTGCATTTTGTAGTTGTAAACTTTTATACTTGACCGACATATAGATGAGAAAAGAAATTGGTAAAATAGGTGATCTCTTGAAAAATAATGGACAACCTGTACTGTAGCTTCTATTTTTTCTTGTGTCTTGTTATGTTCATCGCAGGTTCCAGTTTGGATTTGCACTAAGTTTTTCTGTTCTGTCTTCCGTAAGTTTTACAATGAGTGTGTTGAAAATAAGGAAACGATTTAGCTTTCTCACTGACGTGCCATATTTCAAAGAATATATATTATTTAGATTAATCAAGGAATATTAGTTCGGAGAATAAAATAAATAAATAAATAAAAGTACGTCATAACATAAACTTTTTTTCCTTTGAGATACTTATTAACAATAAATTTTTATACCATATCTTGCAAAGTTACTGAAAAAATGTTCTTGGTCAAAATATAATTGTTTTGTTAGTAAATAAGTTATTTGAAATAAAATTGCAGTTCTCTGTACCAAGAGCAAGCTGAGCAACAGCAAGTAGCAAGAGCAAGAGCTGTACAAGCAATGGACAACATATCGAACTAAAAAAAATTATAAGACATTAAATGTCATAACTATAACGTCGGTCAATAAGTCTCGGTTCCAACTAGTAAAACATGTATACAACATTTTTTTGCAAAAATTATTCTTCAAAATAATCTCCTTTAGCGGCGATAGAATCATTCCAACGCTTTCCGAATTTTTCGATGGCGCACTTATACGATTTATCTTTGCCCTCAAAATACGCGTCAGTTACGGCGATTACTTCCTCAAGGGAGCGATATCTCTTGCCCGAAGCATTTTTTTAGATCGGAAAAAAGGGCAGTCGCTGGGAACCAAATCTGAAATATTAGGTGGGTGCTCGCATTTTTTTCATCGTCTTCATCAATTTGTGACACGGTGCATTGTCTTGGTGAAACAACCATTTTTTTCTTCAACAAAAGAGGCCTTTTCTTTTTCTTTGCAATTTTGGTCTTCAAATGCTCCAATAAACCAATGTAGTAGTCGCTGTTGCTTGTTTCTCCATTTCTCGGCTTTCTCCGTATGCTGTCCACTCAGATGACTGCCGATTTGATTCCGGCACCCATTTGGAAAGCAGCTTTCTCATACCCAAATGCGTATAAAAGTGAAAACGTCACCGCATGATAACTTTAGAGTATCAGATATCTCTTGCTAACTTCGCTTTGCGGGTTTCTATAATAATTTTCAGCGTTTTTTCGATGTTTTCGGAAATAATCGCCTCATTTGGATGGAGCAGAAACCCGGTAACACTTTTCGAGCCATTGCTCAGTTTGGACGGTATTTTTCCTACTAAATAACAATCATAAATCAAAACACGAAATCGGTTTAAATCCATTGTTTATCTTCTTCTTCTTCTTCCTTCTTGTAAGTAGACAAGATGCATGCAGACTTTTCCCTGATATTCGTCGAAGTATCTCTGTTGTTTCTAGTAGTCGTCTCATTTTAGATGTGTCAGGTTTTGTCTCTGCCGCGTATGTTAATATAGGTCTAATTGCTGCTTTATACATTCTTGTTTTTGTGTCTTGTCTTAAGTGTTTGTTCTTCCAGATTGTGTCGTTAAGAGATCCCGCCGCTTTACTTGCTTTTAAGATTTATTGTACTTCTTCTTCAACATCTCCGTTACTAGTTATATCTATTCCCAGATATCTAAACCTTGCTTCCTGCTTTATTATTTCCCCATCAATTTCGATTTTATATCGTAATGGGTATTTATATGTTGTCATACATTTGGTTTTTTCTTCTGATATTATCTTATTGTATTTCTTGGCTGTTGTATTGAAGATATGTGTTAATCTTTAGAGCTCGTCTTCTGTCTCGGCGATTAATGCGGCGTCGTCTGCATAACATAATATTTGGATTTCTTTGTAACCCATTCTGTAACTATGACCTTTACGTACTGCTCGCATTATTTCGTCCATTATTATATTAAAGAGAAGTGGGCTTAACGAGTCACCCTGTCTGACTCCACTTTTTACTGGTATACATTGTGTTAGTTTTTCATTTATCTTTGCCTGTATTCGAATATGGAAATAGATGTTTTCGATGGTTTGTATAATATTGATTGGTGTGTTTTTTTATACAGTATGTGTAAGACGTCTTCGACTTGGATGCTATCGAAAGCCTTTGTCAGGTCTATAAAACATGACTGTGATTTGTCTCGTTAGTTTATTGATTTTGTTGGTTAGGACTTTTGTGGTAAACTTAAGTGCGGTGTTCAGTAGATTTATACCTTTATAATTGTTGGGGTCTTCTTTATCTACTTTCTCCTCTCCCGTTTCTCTTTACATTTCTCTATTATTTCTTTTCTGAACCATGGTGTATTGTTGTTGTTTCTTTTGTTCAGTATGACTTTGCGTTTTCCTAGAGCTTCTGTTGCTGCTTCTTTAATGTTGTTTTTAATTTTCTCCCAGCTCGCATTTATATCTTCGATGTTGTCTATTTTAGTGTTGCCCAAATGCAAGAACAAGACGAGACTTAGACAGTCTTGGTCTTGGTCTTGCGCCAATGCACCTGGTCTTGGTCTTGGTCTTGGTATTGCACTCCCGGTCTTGGTCTTGGTCTTGGTCTTGCAGCAAGAGTCTTGCAAGTCTTGCAGATACCCATTAGCCTAGTGCTATTTATTAAACGTTACTTTAGATCTAAGAACAACGTAACAGAGTAAGTACATTTTAAGCTTGAATTAACATAACTATAATAAAGACCAACCAAATTAATAAATGTCTAAACAACTGACATCGGGTGAGGTTTGAAGCCACGATCTAAGCGATTGGTGCCTATGCTCTAAATAATTCAGCTATCTACCATGCCCCACGAAAGTCAATCTGTTTCTTAATAAACGTTTGCAATTACTAAGCTTACTTGTGCTAAAACGTGGTTAAAACACAAAAAAAAACAAATAAATGACATCAGCATGAATACATTTTAAAGAACATTATCTGCCAAGAAAGGGATTGATGGACATGATGGGCAAAAAATCCACATACATGTATCAAGGGCACAGATTTTTTAGGTGATCAAGTTGTTTTAAATTAAGGAGATACCTACTTAGTAAATACATTAATTTACCAAAATAAAGTAGCAGGTACATCATATATGTAACTGTTAATAAGGTAATAAGTATATTTTTTTACATGTCCACTTTTTCTAGCGGTTATTAAAAAGCTTGTGATATCTCCACCGAATTTTGGTTTTTCATGAAGAAATATTTGTAATTCCTTTTTGTGAAAAGATATTAGATGCTTCCTTAAACCTGACGTGTTTCTGTTGTTCATTTTCATTTCAACGTTTCTATGTAGGCACAATTTACACAAAGCAATTTGGGGTGCATAAATTATTTCGAAAAACTCATCAAATTTGCTTTTAGGTCTTTTAGATCTATAACTCCAACGCTCACTACTCCGACTAGAACTATTTGAATCTTTGTCCCTCATGTCAAATTGTAAATTTGTCACTCCGGGAACAACAAGGATTAGATGAAAAACAATTATTACATTAGACTCAAAGAAAAGCTCAATTGGGAATGAAGTTAAGTAATGTCGAAAAAGTAACTACTATAAACTAGTTACTTTATGTTCGTTACTATCCAATACCCTAAGTATCTAATAACAAACCGATAATTATATATCGTTACTTCGTTATTATAAATACTTCGGTATTTTGTTTACACGGTAGACATTATCTGTTATTAATTTGTCTCGTTACGTTTGACTCTTTCAGCAAATTTTTAACCGAATGATCTCATCGCACACTCAGCAGAAACAATTTATAGCCTTAGGCCGATAAGATTTGTTTATTAGCTAGGGTGACATATTTTAAAAAATATCGATACGATATTACTGTCGGCGTCGCAATGCATGAAGATTATTTTGATGATTAGAGAGCAGCTATTCTCAAAATATGGACAATTAATTTCAGAGCGAAGAAATCTGCTGGAAAATGTACAGAATATTTTATTTTTACATTGTAATTATGACCTCTGAGCACGTGTCAAATGTGTTTTTTTAATAAATATTTTAATTCGGTATGTATGTTTATGGTCTTGTTTGTAATTCGCATAAGTCCAGTTTTTCAAATTTTTATTACATACTTTTTTGCATCTCATAAAGTCCTTAAGCATATACCCAAACTACTATACTCGCTAAAACCAGACTCAGTCCTAACTGCAAGACGCAAGAGTCTCGCAGGCTTAGTCTTGTTCTTGCTTAAGTCTTGCACGGCCAGTCTTGGTCTTGGTCTTGCTAAAATTAGGCGGTCTTGGTCTTGGTCTTGGTCTTGCAAAAACGCAAGAACAAGACCAAGACTGCAAGACCAAGACCGATTTTGGGCAACACTAGTCTATTTGTTTCAGCTGTACCTTCTGCGTTAACCTCCTTTGGCATATTTCTCTTGTAAAGTTCTCTTGGCACAATGATTCTACATTGAATTTTTCCTCGGTGACTTCCTGTAGGAAATGTTTTGGTAAATTTTCATTCTTATTTTTTCTTATTTGTAATTCATTGTTTATAAAATGGATTCATTTTTTTTTTTCATTTTGATACAACATTTTCAATACAATAATTTACGTACTATAATAATCAACTATTAAATATTTTAATTTAGAACTTTAATAATAATCCTTTAAATATTTGAAATAAATAAAAAATAGTTAGTTGTCTCAAGATATTTTGTTGAAAATTGTTACCAGTTAATAGCACATCGTTGCGTTTGTTTAGATTGTAACCTCTGTATAATACTTTGTTTATAACTTGTTAAAGTAAAGGTTTAATGTTAAATGTTCTGTTAGTATTTTTTATTTATATATAGTAGCAAAATGATGTTAGTTTTATAAAGTAACTACGTTCGGTTAATCTATGCTCTTCTTTTTAGCACAGTCGGTAAATTGAATGGCAAAAGCGAGGCTTCTCACATGCACATGCTTGTCACATGATAAAGGCCACGTTGGTAGAAGAATACCGAACGGTTTACAACTCACTCAGCATTGCAATATTTCCGTTAACCCATTAAACGACTGAAGAACGGATATACCACATTGCAAAACACTCAGTAATGGTCAACGTTTTAATAGCAAGTAAAGTTATCACATGGGATAAATTCACAATGGTGCAAAAACGCGCAATTAAACCACATAATAGAAATATGACGGAATTAGTCTACTATCTGGCAGCAATTTCCGCCAGCCAGTTCTCAACGAAACACTCTCATCAAGCTTATTTATGACTGAATTAAACATCTATCTAGTCCGAAAAATTTTAACCAGTGGTGTCTATCTCTGAAAAACATAACATCCTTTGTCTATGTATTTCTAATTGGCACACTGTTTGATTAAAAACTCATTAACAGTGTTTTGTGATTAGCTTCTAGCATGGATGGATGTATAAAGTTCAACATTTCGCAGTATGGTGGATAAATTTGAGTCCACTGGTTTAGTAAACAATCAACAAATACCGTCTATTTATAAGAGTATACAGAAGAATCTGAGGCAGCAGATTTTACGTTGCTCACTGGACCACAACTTCGCCAATTTTGAGTCGTCATCGTGCGAGTAAACGACCATAAACAGCGACGTGTGTGCGCTGATAGGGCTCTAGAGCAGTTGAAAACTGACTCTAATATTTTCATCTTAAAATCATCTTCACCCATTAGGCACGTTTTTGGATGAAAAGTATGCCAACAAACAGAATTGTCGAATTTGGAACGATATCAAATTAGATGAAATCCACGGGCGTCCAATGGGGATATTTGGCATACATAATGGCATTCAGAGGCATTTCAAATAAATAAAAAATGTCAAAGATCTCACACACACTTTGTTTAATATAAATTTAAAAATAGAAGCACTTAAAGCCAAAACATAATTCTTTAATCATTTGTTTATCATTTTGACGACATAAAAATAGAGAAAAGCTTTTAGAATATTGTAAAGAATATATCGTACTTACATATAAAATTTATTGCACTCATTCAGATTACTGAGTTTTTCGTTGAGACTATGACATTTTACATCCTTCATTTGATAGAGGCAGTCAAGAAAAACTTTTAAAATTTCCTTTTTGATTGTCCATCTTGCAAGTTCCCCGATTAAAATGTCATAAAGGAATGTGGTATTTTTTATAGCAAAGATTTCCATATTACATCCAACCAAAAGGTTCTAAAAGTAGAACTATAAATAAAAACATGAAATGTTATCAAATAAAGGAAATCAACATTTTTATTTTTAACACTTGGAAAGTTTGCATTAATTGAATAAAAAATTAAATGTACTGACATCTATATGGACCTTCGGTAGCCTAAAGTTCATATAGAGATGACGTCTCAGGGCCAGCAACCCCAGTTGGGAGTTTTACGTTACCATCAAGTAAATCTGTTTTAAAACATCATATAAAATTATCAGCAACAATGTATGTACACATGTATACCTATTAACGTTAGAATTCTCATTCCGAAAATGTTGTGTAATGTAGCCCGAAAGGGTTACATTACACAACATATATACCCATAGGGAAACAAATATACCCTTTTATAAAAGATTTTTTAATTAAATTGAAAAAAGCCAAATGAGACAGATACGTTACCGAGATAAATCGCGCGCTGGGAACCCCTGGAGCTACCCTAACAAATTACGACACTTTCATTGATATAGTTCGGAAATCCTTTCGAAGACACAATCCTAGAAGCTGTAGAGACAGAAACAGACCCCTTCAGTGAAGAAATCATATAATACGGAGAAGAACTTATGAAGGCCATGGGTGAGAAGTGGCAGTGAAAATGGATAGATGCATTGGAGAATACGGATATGACACATAGCAGTCAGATCGCATGGAATCTAGTCAAGAAACTAAACTATGATAAAAAAAAGCTGTGACAACCTCTAGTCAAATTACACAAGACCAAATCGCTCATTAACTACTAGTCAATGGAAAATCCAACTGGAGATCACTCCCGCAAAAAGCAAAAAATGTTACAGTGTCGACAACTAACTACCAAAATGTGCTTTGTCATCATTTACTTTCTTATCAACGGCTTTTATATAAACAAGATAAATTGATTAGGGTGCTGGTTGGCCTAAAAGGTAATTAAATTGGTATTGGGTGTGAATAAAAGAATGACTCATCTGATACACTACAATGAATGGATGGCTGTTTATTTGTTATTCTCGCTTATTTTTAGAATCATTTTTAGTTTACATACAGTACTTACATAAAAATATTATTTTGGGAACGAAGTACAAAGCAAAATGTTAAGATAAATGTATGATCAAATAAAACTATTAGTAAATAACAAAAATATAAAATCGATATACATTTAATACTAATAATACAGTCGTCAGAGACGAAAAAGCCACTGACTCTCATATAAGAATCATAAGAAAAAGCTGAATATTGCTGAGAATTTCAATTTAGGGACCCCAAAAAACATGCAAAAAAGTTTACCACTCCCATCCTCGGCTTACCACTAAAATGTGTCATATGGAGGGGAAGGGAAACAGTAAAAATCAATTTACCAAGATTCTGTATGCTGTAGAAAAAAATGTTTCAAATAAAACATGTAACAGATAATTTTGAATAAAAATATTTATTAGCACTTTTTGCATATAATGAACTGTTCTCTTAGAAACCAATTTTAAATAAAATTAGTATCAACTCAATAGTAAAAATTCTATATCTTTTGATCAGAGTGTCCCATTAACCAGAAACAAAACACATTTTGATAGACTTACAAAAATAAAAAAAAAGTGAATGAGCAACACAGCTATTTCCACCTTAAGGCAACATTAGTTTACCACTATTTTCTATTTACCATAAGAACCACATTGTACAAAATTTTTATAGACAGAATAAGATTATACTTTTAGACATTTTCATTCAATATTGATGCTATTAAAAATATTTTACTAGATACTTTAAAGTATACTATACATAGCATAGTGTTTCTTTAGCTAGCTCACTGCATGTGAATCATTTATGCAGGTGATAACAAGCTGTAATGCTATTGTTTTAATGCAATCATATTTCTGAGAACTTAATACCTACAATTTTGCACTTATAGTAAAGTATTAAATAAATCTATTAAAAAAAAAACAGAAAATCCTCAAAAAGCTACAATTAAAATAAAAATTTTAACTCAGATCTATAACATAAAAATTACATGTGAAAGCAAAAATGCCCCGAAGGCAAAGAAAAATATTAAATTATAAATAAAAGATGTATGAAAGTGAAACTCTAATGGAGGAAATACAGTTTTTCTATTTAACAGTTTTTCCAAAGATGGAATAAAGTTATATCATTAATGTTGTTCTGAAGCTATTTTCTTGTGGTATATTAATACAATTTACTATTTTTATTGGAATAAGCCATAATTTTACTTTAAAATAAGTTTATTTTGATGTTTCGATTTGTGAATTGCATATTTTATTTACTTATAAAAAGATATTTAAAATTTTTTTCCTACAAGTTCTACTAATAGTAAGTAATTGTAGCAAATATGTTATGGCCTTGAGAATAATTTTGGCATCTTATCAATGACTTAACAATTTATTTACATATCTCTGGAAGTTAAAACTGTTTGATTAAGATTGTTCGGTTTTATTTTACCTCCTAAAATGTAGAAATATATGTTGGATACATTTAAATGATTTTCATAAATATTTGGGTTACAATGTAGGGAATTTAAATATAAATACCCTCTATGGGTCTTGTACATTTTTAAGTACTTACTTCATTATTCATAAACTTCTAAAATAATGCAATGACACTTACATGGCACAAATATGCAAATCAATCATGCAGATCTTTGATAAACATCATTTTTCGTTTCTGAAAGAGACTGTAAAATCCTCATGTAACATTACAAAGTGTTTTAAACATTTTCAAAATAATTTGAAAAAATATTATTAACAACATGCATACTACTGTAAGTTGATAGTTCAATAATTCAATAGATATGTGTTCAAATTTAGTAGATATTCAAAGCCAAAGCTGGATGGTTATTAAAACTGAATGTTTACAAATTATTCACCAAAACCTGAATAAACACAATCAAAACTACTTTTAGAAATTTTCAAAAGGTTTACTTACCTTAACGTGTTGCATTCGGGTTCTAGCAATACATATTTCCTCACTAAAATTTTCCAAACTCCAGGTATCTTCAATAACCTTTTGTATGGTTTTCTGTATGTTTTCATATTTAGTATATGTATCTTCCATTTTTACTGTACTGTGAATAAGTATTTACCAAGAAGAGCAAAGAAATAATCAAAAAAGGAACATATCCATAAACATAATATAAAACTTCTTTACTCTTGGTTTTATTGTGGTATTTTATTTAGGTAGTTTAGATTTGAAAATTGAAAAAGCTTTGAATTTGAAGTTTAAAGAACGCCGACCGCCGACTGTCACAACAATATACTTAATGTCAAAACATCTTCTTTTCTGTGACATTTTACGCATTGATCTGTTAACCAATCACTTTTATTTACTGTGATGATAAGTTTAACAGTGATATACATTCGGTGAACATAATTTTCATAGTATAACAATAACTATTAACAAATATAAATGATTTAAAGAAAAAAGTAGAAAAACTTCCAAAGTTTTGGTCTTGATTCAATGTATGCAACAGTCATTGGCGTGGTAGCGCATTGTCAGTTGCCATAACAACAGTTCAATTTAACTACTTACTGTCAACATTTCATAACAAATCAATTTTCATGCTTTAGGTAAGTCATAAATTGAATTTCTTCCAAACCATAAATTAGAATCACAACATAATGCATTATTGCATACATAAACATAATGCAGACTGTAATTATTACCTTGTCATCTCATAATCGATATACTTGAATAACTCTATAGGCGTATTCCCCTAATTAGCGAAATGATTCCTATTAACTTTGATTCTTTGATTTATAAATTTCTGCATTAACCTTTTTTATTGCAATTAAATTCAATACATAGCGATTTATTTTACAATGTGGTCAACCTTGTGACATTTTTCTTATTTTGGTGACCCAGACAAGGCTAGGGATTAATTTTTAGTCCATGTCCTTTTAAATAAATAAATTATAATTACCTATATCAAAATAAGTAATACCTACTGTAAAAGTATAAAATTTTTATAGCGAATTGTATTCAAAACATTTTACAATATTTATAAACAATTTTAAATTGTCGCTAAGTATTTTTGACCTCATTTAATCTGTAATTTAGTATTAATTTGTATAAATATAAATATTAAGCTTCTAATTATTTTTGCGATAAAATTATTTATATTTAGTTGTTGATAAAATTTGTTGCCTCGTTGAGTTCAGGTTAGGTACCTATAATTTAATAAATATTTTAATTTACATAATCTCAGGTTGACAAAAATCCTGTTTGATTTTGATATAGTTTTATTATGGCTTTGTCAGTAGGTCATACAGCAATTTCAAGCAATTTATTAGGAACCTGTGTTATATCATTTTTTGTTGTATGGTGCTTATTTAAATAAGTATATAAATAGAAAAATGGTACCTTATTTACTACATCCTAAGACATACACCTGAAAAAACGGAGACCGAGATTTACTCAATAACAATGTCACTTTTTGCTTTTAAACAATAAATTCATAAGCATTTAAACCGTTTTATAACCCATTTATAACGAAATAAAGTAGTAATTAACCTATGATATTCCACGAAATGATTATCTTCTATTGTGTTTATAGATTTTCTTACTCCTTCATTGACTATATATTTTTGTAATACGCGATATTTAATTATTTATTTTCACTTGATTCTCTGTATTTACTTTGTAGAATCAATTTTACCATTATAGTAATCTTTCTGTCTATTCCCAAATCTATAAGGGTTTGTGGTAATGCTGGAGGCAGGCGGCAAAGTAATATTGCTCGAGGATAAGCATTATTTCGGGGCAGGTGTAGGTTTTTCGTATATAATATCATAAGAGAGAAAATTTTATCGGCAATATTTTCGACTGGTATGAAAGTTTTGTTGCCTGGTACTTTTCGCGAATTAAATTTTGACAGTTAAATCATGAGACTTCAGTCGAGTGATTTTGTCAAAATTTCATAAGCGAAAATTGGCAAAAAGACAAACTTGAATAAAACCAGAAGAAAATGTTGCCGGTAAATAATTTTCTCTCGAATGATATTCGACAAGACTATTTCACGAGACAATGCACCATATGAACGAAACATAATCTTGATTTATTTGTTAATAATATTAAATGTATAATTATTATAAGCTATAGTAGTTTGCCCATTTTTTTCTATCAAAGCATGGTTTTGTGTATTATTGACCTGTAGCATTTGGGAACTCGAAGGTCCAGCTTCATTTGTTATTCTGATATTTTCGATCAACTTCTGGTCGTGACTGGAATCATTTTCAGATATGGTTTTAGAAAGCTTGTATTTGAGTAACTAGTTAATATAATTAACTCCTGTTCAGAAACACGTTGCTTGAATCCTGAAGATCAATGAGAATGGTTTGTTATTTTAAGTCTTTTTTTGTGTCTATTTTTGTCACTTAGATACGGTGTTGATTCCAAGTGAACAGTTTTTGAACCAAGATCCATCCTTCCAGTTGGGGTGAATGGTAAGAAAGAGTCTGTCTGATAAAATCCTTGGTCCCCTTTTTTCCATTAATTTAAAAAAATAATCTAACTGGGCATAAATTTTCGTTAATTTCTTACCGGCCATTTGCTGCTTGCCAAACTTTTCGAACCGCCATAATTTGTTTTCGAAAAAATGCTGTTGTATTCAATTCGGCCCGTAAATTCTCACATAACATCAAATTCCTTCTGAAAACAGTGAATCTTGCAGTTTACGGCCCCATTGGCTCTCTAAGCAAGTTCAAATGAGCAAAGGCGAAAAAACTTTTTTTGTGCTCCATCGGGGGTTTCCTCGTCGTAGCTTTGGATGATTTTTAATAATTCTTCGGTGGATAATGCTTTTGAACGGAGTTTTATTTTTTATTGAACAGTTTGAAGCTGCCTCCACTTGGTATCTCTGGCCAATATTGTACATTTGAAAGATATATCTGTGAAAGGGTTGATTTTTATGCCGTACTCCGTAAAATATTTTTCTTGTACCATTTTTGCAGTTGTATTCCACATTGGCTTTACAGACGACTCTTTATATTCTTCGCCATTGCCTTTTTTTTTCAGGTTAAAGGCATAATCCTCGAGAATATTTGCTAGTTCCGTTGTGGTAGTACATCTTTCAAGCGTGCAAAATTTCTCACCCGTAGGAACCCCGAAAATTTGGTCCAAATAGCTTCTGGACCTCTGCGTGTTCAATGGGACATTTCTGAAACCAATTTTTTGTTTTCTTTACCTGACTGGCATCGAAATCTTAACCTGGAATTACCAGACACCTTCGTGACATATCTGCCATAATTTTGTCGCTGAGAAATCACGGACAGGACAGGAAGGAGTTTTGTCAGTAGGAAACGTGGCGTTGCTATGACGTTTTATCAGTTAACAACAGTCTAGTGATATAGTCAATGTTAAGCAGTTATGTGAGAATCAGGACACATCTTTATTTGATGAGGCCTATGTTACATTGATCCATCTTTGTTTGTTTAGGTTCACGAAGCGAAATATAAACATTTTTCTTTTACTGATATAAATCGTTGGTTCTTTCCTTATATATGTATGGTTTTGTATAACTATTACCTTTATTTTATCATATCAAAAGTTTGCTTGAAATTAATAAACATATCTAACTATCTGTGATAGTGTTTAGTTAAGATTAAGCAGCCAAAAATCAACTGTGTAAAATAAAATTTTTGTAAATATACATGCTGTATATATGTTTGTAAATATATACAGCGAAAATTTTTAGATAGATATTACTAATTATTATCGTTTAAAGTAAATTATTAATTTAAGTACCAGTTAATTGTTGTATAAATTACTTAACTAACATGTTTTACATCGAAAGTTAAACTTGACTATACTTGACATGTAAATGTGTAGTGTACACACCTATCGCTTTTCTGAAACATTAAAACTTTAATACCAGACTTACAAGAATTTTTTACATAACACAATCACTAATTAATAAGAAATATAATATACGAAATACTTAAGGTTCAAAACAATAACAGCTGCTCTTCCATTTCGCAAAAATCGTTCTATTGAGTTCGTAATGACAGGAAAGTACCCGCTCTACACGGTATTTCTCAGCATGTTTCTTCTCGTATATATCTGCATAACAGTGTGATATATTCAATAGCTCTAACTTCAAATAATCTTCAAAAAATAAATTATTTTCTCGTAACCATTCTTGAATATATGACTTGTTCCAGAAACTTCTTGGAAATTTATGTTTGTACGAATTGTATGGACTTTCGTTTATTATTATACCACAATTCACTCGAAGTTTGGGAGGTTTACGATCAGTTTATTCTCAAAAAAATCCTCTAATGACGCGCTGTTTATTTCTCCATATTACAAGTAGTCGTTTGAATATTTTTTTTGCTAGAGATACAAATTTAGCATTTCAGTAAAAAACCTTTACATGATCCAACATGTAAGAAGACGAATCTCGGACCTCTTTGTTTTGGATATTTTTTTTCCAGGAGTCAAGTTTTTTAGAAACGCATCCTAACAACTGGTTGTGGTTGATTTCGTCCATACTTCATTTTCATCAATCCGATATATTTAAGTTTCATCAATGTAAAATATATTGAAACTTTCCCATCCATATTTCTTGATTTTTCTAAGACCCCAAAACTTTTCTTATGTAAAAGTGGTTTCAGTTAAATTGGCTGAAACTTTGCAGAGAGGTAGCTTTGACCATGCTAATCAAAAGTTCTCATTACACCAATATTAACTAACGATTTATTTATTGCTCCGAAAGCGGTTTAGATATCCAAATACAATTTGGTGGGTTTTAAGGTTTTTAATTTTATATTCATTATTGGCGCACATACGGGTAATGGTCTCAATTTAAAAAAATGGCACGCCCATTTGAAAGGTAATTTCAAATGCTATAAGGTGGTATTAAATTTAATCTTTTAAATCCCTTAATTTTTAAAAGATAATAGATTAAAGGGCCCCGGTTACATGATTCTCGCAGTAAAATTTAATTTTTAAAAGTTTTTATCTCAGTTATTTTTTATCCTACACAAATATAAAAAAAATCTTTGTTAAAAAAAACCTCAAATTTTGTTCTATATCATTTTTTAAGTATATTGAGTATATATGGAGTTATTCTCAAAAGAAAATGAAATTTATGAAAATTTGAAAAATCCTGATTTTTTTAAATCAAATTTATTTTCAAAAATATGCATTCTAAACCGGTCAAAATTTTTAAGGTCATTACTTATACTAAAATAAAGGAAGTCTTATAGGAATTACTATGAATTGTTATTTTTGTGGAAATGGCGTATGTTTTATTTTTCACTTTTTCCAAAAAAAATCGAAAGGGTTCTCTTATTTTCATCATAACTTGCTTAATTTTGATGCTATCAAGTACTTTTAGAGCTCATTTTATAGATATTTCTGAGTACTTTGAAAATTGTTCAATAGGTATATTTTATAAAATGCATTGTTTTCCCGTTATTTAAGCTTGAATATTCAGATTTGAGTATTCGCCAAAAAAAAAAAATATATTTAATTACCTATAACTTACTTTGAATTAATATTAAAAGGTTTTTCAAGCAAGAATTTTATTCAATTTTTTATTAGCTTCAATTTTGGTAATGACAACTTTTTTATAAAAACATAGTTTTTGAGTTATTTTTGAAAAACTGCTTTGAAACATGCATTTTTTTTTCACGAAATATCAAAATTTTTGATCTTCAATAACTCAAAAAGTATTGATTTATTTTAATAGCTTTATAAGATACATTTTGTTTAGATTTGGTCCCTCTATCGATTCCTGGGGTTATTTTTAATAAACTAATTTCCACCCCGAGAAGGGGTGACATTTACCCCCAGGGTAAAAGCGCAAGTTGACACCTTGTCACTTTTGTTTCTTAAACTATCCTCTAACTACTCACCAATTTTCATGAAAATCGATGGAGGTTCAACGAAATCGGAGTGAAAACCTTCAGTGACTGTACTATTAGGTCATGAAATCGAAATTGCTAGAGACAACCAAACTGCTGAATTGCAAAGAAGAAACACTTTAGCATGGGCTATACATGGAGTTTTATCAGGCATCTTCAAGAGCAACATGCCAAATTATTTGAAAACTAAGACGTTCAACCAATGTGTGCTTCCAGTCGTGACTTACGGCGCCAAAACACTTTCCTTAAGCCAGACTACAGCAACCAAACGCAGATTAGCCCAAGGACAAATGGAACGCTCGCTACTTAGACTGAGTCTGGGAGAAAAAGTTATAAACAAAGAAATAAGAAGAAGACCAGGCGTCACAGATGTCATAGAGCGCATAGCATGGCTGAAGTGGAACTGGGTGAGTCATGTGGCCAGAATGAATGACGGGCGATGGACCCAAAAAATTACAATGTGGAGACCACGAGCTGACAGAAGAAGCAGAGGTAGACGACCTATACGATGGACAGGCGACGTCAAAAATAATCGCTGGGAATTGGCTGCAGGAAGCTCAAAACCGACAAAACTGGAAGAAATTAAGGGAGGCCTATGTTCTACTTTAGCCGCAGAAGGCTGGATGATCATGTTGATGAAGTTTTGACAGATTATAGAGTTTTTATAATATCTTGCTTTTTAACAGTACAAACTCTATCTGATTTCTGACAATATGGTTTTTTTGTGTTTGAAGCAGACGTCCTTCTAAATAATTTTCTCTTAGGTAGCTGAAACAAGGTATTGGCAATAAGTATATTCATTTCTTAGCAGAATTCTGTGAGACTTTCTCTTCTCTAGTTTCTAGTTCCTAGTCCGAACTGTCTTACTATATTTTTAACCATACCTGCTCTAATTTTTTGCATTGTAGTCTCCTAAAATGTACGTAATATTGCTAGAATTTGTAAACAGAAGAGAATAATAGTCCGGTAAAATTTGACTGTCATAGTGAAGATAATAGTGCTTTGCTTGGCTTATTCTATTTTTATAATATAAATCAAAAACTTTCACTGGTATAAACTACAAGCTATAAGTAACTTCTAACTGCATAGATCTTGAATTTTTGGTGTTTGATATACAATTGGTGGAGACTTTAGTGCTTCCTGCGCGTGTAAGTCAAACGTAAAAACGCAGAAGTTTTGGATATATTTTGCTTCCATTAATGAGATCACAATTTTAAATCCACGTGTCAATCCACAAGATGTTGCGACAATCGCGTGTTTCAAATTATAATTAATAAAGATCGAGAGGTACTTCCAAATGTTGCGAAAATTCTAACGTAAAACTACAATACGATTTTAACTTTATAATTTCTAAAAAAGCTACGCATAAAAATATTAGGACCTGACTGGTAACTAGATCAAAGCCGATAGTAGTTCATGTAAAATGTATTAGAAAAATGAATAATTCATTTAATAACACGATGTAATAATGATTTTTCAAGTAACCGTAAACGAATAAAGTGAGCTTGATTTCGCCATTTACATTTTAATGAAAAGCTGTATTTGTAAGAAATAGTTTGTGTGGAATTTTTGCCGTCTACCTTCTCCGTTATAATTTATTCAGATTGCGAAGCATACTTCGACATCAATTTGTATTCTCGTTTATCTCAGAATTCCCAGACGGTCGAGGAGTCGTCGCAAATTTCAAGATCAGAGAGTTTCCGAAATTGACAAATTCAAAAATTTACAATCGGTGTCGAAAACACACTAAAGATTTGAGTTGAAACATTAGAAGTCGTATTAGAAAATTCTTGTAGAAAGGAAACAGGGAAAGAAACAATTTACGAAATACTTATTAGATTCTGTAAGAGTTAACTAGGATCCTGAAGTTAACTATTGGTGTTTTTGTAACCTGAAATGGACAACACAGGTTGTGAAAATGGAGGAATGTAAATGTCTAGAAACATTAACTCTGAATATAAATATAATCTTGATGCACATCAACGTATCATTATCTTGTCATAATGTGGCATACAATACGCTTGTAGAAATGTAATTGAAGAACGTGCCAGTGATGTGTTTGTTGTATACATATTAACAACTCAATCCTTGTAGACTGATTAAATAACCAACTGGCGAAATACTGGGTGTTTCAAAAAGGTATGTCATAAATTAAATCACGCATTCCGGGAACAAAAATAAATTGATTGAATCCAACTTACCTTAGTACAAAAGTGTACACAAAAAAAGTTACAGCCCTTTGAAGTTACAAAATAAAAATTGTTTTTTTGCATTATCTCCTAAATTACTTGACATTTTGTAATAAAAATTGACACGTTACTTTCTTGTTCTGAAAGAATTTTTAATAAAAAATAAACAACAAAATCTAAGCACACAGAAAAATTTTAAGGGGGGTGTGCAGCCCTAAATCCCCCCAAAACTTTTGAGTACGTTCAAATCAAATGAATTTTGTGGCATCATTAGTTTAACACATTATTTTTAAAAATTTTTTGCCTCTTATTACTTTTTTCAAAAAACAGTTTTTATTGAGTTACGGCCCTTTTCATTAACCTTTAAAAAATTACGTGCAACTAAATAAATGGCTTAAATGAATTAACAAGTACAAAAAATGTCTATAACCTCTATAAATATGATATTACAATAAATGTTCAAAATGACCCCCATTTTCTTCAATACACATTCGGTATCGTTTTAATAAGGAAAACCGAATGCGCTGAAAAATCATATTTTTCTGACGAAATTGATTTGCAGCTTCAATTATTCTAACCCTCAATTGCTGTTCGTCCTCTATTGTTACAGAATACACTTTCTCTTTCATAAACCCCCAAAAGCAAAAGTCCATGGGGTTAAGACCTGCACTTCTGGGTGACCAAGAAGTAGGTGCGTCACGACCCCTTTCAATCCACCGACCAGGATACTGCATGCAAAGGTATTCCCGGATTTCATTACTGTAATTCGGTGGAGCGCCATCTTGTAGAAACCACATATTTCGCCTTATTGCAATATTCACTTCTTCCAAATACTCTTGTAAATTGTTTGCCAAGAACTGCAAATAATTATCACCATTCAAATTGTAGGGAAAAAATACTGGGCCTATTAGATTGTTATCCACAATTCCTGCCCAAACATTAACGTTGAAAGTCCTTTGGTGATGAGTCGTTTATTTGGCGTGAGGATTTTCGTCGGCCCAAATGTGCTCGTTATGATGGTTTGTTATTTCAGTTCTACTGAAGGTAACCTCGTCGGTAAACAAAATATTTTTAATAAAATTCACATTTCGAGTGTTTTCCATTAACAACCAATCGCAAAATCCAATCCTTTTAGGATAATCTTCAACCAACAAGTATTGAACCGTTGTTAAGTGATATGGTTTTTAGCAGCTGAACGTTCAAACGCCTCCAAACCCTTACGTGAGGAACATTTAGTTGAGCAGCTTCCAGGGACTTCTTCAATGATTTCTAAAATGTCTTCATCAGTTGTATCCATTATTGGACGACCACTATTGCCAGCAACTTGCCGTTGGAATGTACCCGTTTCCCGTAAACGACGATCAATGGTCAGAAATAATCGTCTATCGAGTGTATTTCGATTGGTGTATTTTACTGCATAAGGCCTTGCGGCTGCTGCACTATTTCCTTGACATTCACCTACGATATTCCCGGTAGTTTATTGCAATTATAATTTAATCTGACCTAACTTACCCAAAGTTAAATGCATATCCGCCATTTCCTGAAATGTATAGGCCATTGTAATATCAAAATTTTTAATATTAATCTTATTCACACAATAAATGATAGCTTCAAATTATTGACTATTATTGATGGAACTGTTTGTAATTATTGTCTCCGTAGAAACTAATTGTAATTTTATGGCCAACTGGGAAAAAAACTAGTTTTTCGAAAAAGTGATAAGAGGCAAAAAAGTTTTAAAAATAATGTGTTAAACTAATGATGCCACAAAATTCATTTGATTTGAACGTACTCAAAAGTTTGGGGGGATTTAAAGCTGCACACCCCCCTTAAAATTTTTCTGTGTGCTTAGATTTTGTTGTTTCTTTTTTATGAAAAATGATTTCAGAACAAGAAAGTAACGTGTTCATTTTTATTACAAAATATCAAGTAGTTTAGGAGATAATGTAAAAAATCAGAATAAATACACATCTAATATCCCTTTCGAAAACAAAGCAACATAAAAGTAACAATTATTGTATTTAAAAATCCGAATAAATACAAGGAAGACAATGTTAATATGGATGAATGCGACAATACTAGTAAAACCCACGGAATGTTTTTATGTCGCTGAATTTGCAAGTAAAATATTTAGATTGTCAACTTAATTTGCATTTAAAAGGAGAGTTAATTTATTATTTCTTTTTCGTATTTTCCGTAATTGTATTGTACCTGAGGTGTCATGTTTGTACAAAACAAATATCAATATTTACAGATTTGTTACAACACAATAGAAGTCATGCTTTTTAGTTCGATGTATAGGTAATGTCACGTTGGTTATGATTAGGGTTTGAATAATTATGCATTTACATACTTGCATATCCATTTGCACATTTTGATAACTTTTATGTAGTACATTTGAAAATGATTGATATCACAAATTTTATAGCAAAGGTCTAAATACAGGGTTGGTCAATGCAGAGAAAAACGTAATAATCGATACCTTCTTATCTGAATTTTCACTCGACTTTAATATGACCACCCAGACAAACCTCAAATACAATACATCATAAAATGCAAATGAGCAAACTCTAAGGGAATGCCAATTTTAATTGTTAATAAAAAGTAAGTTACTGAATCGTGAGTCTAACCTTAGAATCTACAAAACAGTAATTAGACCAGTGGTCACATATGGATGTAAAACGTGGACCCTCACAACCACTGATGAAAATCAACTGACAATATTTGAGCGCAAAATACTAAGAAAGATATTTGGACCAACCCAATGCAGCGATGGTTCGTGGAGAATTAAAATGAACCACGAGCTGGATGAACTAATGCAGAGCGCAGATATTGTAAGATTTGTAAAGTCACAAAGACTAAACTGGCTTGGTCACCTAGAAAGAATGCCAGATAATCGAGCTGTAAAAGTAGTTCAGAGATGGAAGCCCCAAGGAAACAGAACAAGAGGAAGGCCCCGTAAAAGATGGATAGACGACGTAGAGAGGGATCTTAAAACCATGAACACCAGGTAGAGGCGAAGGAGAGTATACGACAGGACAGAATGGAGGAACATTGTTAAGCAGGCCAAGACTCGCAAAGGGTTGTAGCGCCATTAGAAAAAGAAGAAGAAGAATGTCAATATTACGTAGGCACCCATATTAATTTTTATAAAAGTACTAAATATTGGTTTAGGATATTTTCTTACAATTTAGTAATAAATATATTTCGGATACTAGCGTCATATAAACTTATAATTAGTAATATAAATATATAATTACGTGCCTAAATACATAAGTTGTCTTCTCTCAATAAGGTGGCATGATCATCATCATCAGTTTCTTTATTTCCCACAAAACTAATAATTGGTTCTATTGTTTCCTCCATTAAATCGAGTTTACAGAATGTTTCTTCCTCTACTATGACACGTCTTATAACTTTTTGCCAATTCTTCTTCTTCTTCAGTGCCTTATCCGGTCCGGATGTTGGCGATCATCAAGGCTATCATGGTTTTGTTGACTGCTCTGCGAAACAGCTCCGCTGAGGTCATCCCAAACCATTGTCGGAGATTTTTCAACCACGAGATACGACGGCGTCCCGGTCCTCTTCTGCCAAATACTTTACCCTGCATAACAAGTTGAAGAATTCGATATTTTTCTTCGTTCCGCATCACGTGGCCGAGGTACTCAAGCTTGCGTTGTTTAATTTTTGCCAATTGTCAGATGAAATTTTTGATATAGAGTCAGATACTAGTTGACGAACATCTTGAAGTTTGAATGTTGTATAATTTCTCGCGACATATCCCTTCATTTGTTCCCAGATTAGTTCTATGAGTTAAGTTCACAGTGATAAGGTGCTAATCGCAACACTTTAACTCTATATTCTTTTGCTATTTCATCTACACTATACTTCTGAAATTTTGGTGAATATTGCTTGCATAGCTGCAATAACTCTTTTTTAAGTAAACCTTCTGCTGGCAATACTATTTCTTTGGTTATTAGCCAATCCAAGAGTTCTTGCTTTCTCTATTTAGTGTTAGGTAACGGTTCCTTTAACCTTGAATGGTAACTGGTATTGTCCATGACTATTACAGAATTGGTCGGTAATAAAATCTATCATTTGACTGAAATATTCCTCAAAAATGTCACCAGTCATTTCTTCATGGTAGTCGTTCGTAGAATTTGAAATAAAATCTAGCAAGCTTCAATGAACAAATCCTTTATCTCCTCCAGTATGAGTGTTAATTAAATGGCGACCTTTACCATTTGGAAATTTTAAGTCCGTAGACAAACCTTCTATAAATGCCTGATGAGCGTAACCATTTTATCTTGCCAAACTTGTTTTACAAAATTCCCTTAATTTATCCATGTTTCATCCAAATAAAAAATATTTTTGCCTTCTTTCCTTAATTTTTGAATCTCCCTTAAATATTGCCTCCTCCAACAAATGACTTCTTCTTTCTCTATGAGCGCAGATTTTCTATTGTTATTCTCATAAACGAATCCTAATTCACGTAAAGTTTTCCACAATTTATCTTTTTTAATGTTTGGCGTCCTGTTTCGTCTTCATTAATGTCTACTAGAAGTTTATCTAAAGTAGGAATCTTTTTTTGTAAATAAAATGAATGACCTTTTTTTTCGAATCGATTGTTACACAGTATCGTCTGTATGAATGGGTTTTCTCCCTGTTGACGCTTTAGGTGCTTCTGTAATACTTCCACTCTTTCATCGCTTTAACATTCTATAAATAGTTGTTTCTCCAATTCCGGTCATATCTCAACACTTAGAAACTATACTTCGAACAGTACTTACTCAATAGCATCATGTACATTTAACACTGAATATTTGATTGGCGCGGTTAAATGACACTTTATTTAATTTCACAGGAGTAAAATAGAAACACAACCTGTTAATCTTAACTAAAATGATTAACAATCTTCAAAGCACGTTCTGCTGCTTGGAAATTTTAATCCTTTCTAAGAAAGTTGAAGGCTTATAAATTGACCCTCTCCTTTTTGCAAATTATAAATATTTTGAACCTGTAAAGATTACGTACTTATATCATTTGTTGATTAAAATGACTACAAAATTTAAGACAAGAATTGAAATAAATTGGTATGTTTAAAAATTTTAGGTAAAACCTAAACATTTTCAGAAAAATCTCTTTCACTGTTTTATGATGTTATATTGGGTTTTATCTCACGTGCAATTCAATTTGTGCTATCAATCATTTTCAAATGTACTATAAATAAATGCATCTTGAACAACAATTAAAAAAAAATAAATATATTTTTTGGTTTTTAACATAAAATTTATTGAGTAAAGAGAAATCTAAGAATTTAGCCATCTTTATGTTATCTATGTTATACAATAACCATTGGTTTTTTCCAATTTTAAATAACTTTACCTTTGTAGATTGACCACCTACTGCACCATATTTTAAACTATTAACACTCAAATACTTAAATTCCTAGAAAATACAATGAAATTAGAAATATGTAAGTTACAATATTCGAATTTCGAGAAATGATACAAAACTATTATATACACAAACGCATCAAGTAAAGACAGGATACCAAACGAATTACTGAAATATTGTGGAGCAGCAATGACAAAACAATTAACAACATTAATTAATAAAATTATAAAACACAATAAAATACCAGAAGGATGGAGAACGAGCGAAATAATTCTACTATTCCAAAAAGGAGATAAAAACATCCAGACAACTACAGAGGTATAAACTTATTAAATACTACTAAAATTTTACAAGTACTAATAAATCAGAGGATAAGTTTAGCAGATCAACAACAGGGTTTTCGTAGTGAAAGATTGTGTACAGATGCAATATTCGTTATAAAGCAAATTACTAAGAAATCACTAGAGTATAATAGACCAGCATTTTTGTGTCCGATTGACTTAAAGAAAGCGTTTGACAGAGTAAGACTCAAAGATGTAATCCATCTTGTTCCCCTAAATATTATAATAAAAACTATCGAAAACATCTACCAAAACAACAAAATTAAAGTCAGAATAGATGGACAACTTACAGAGCCTATAGAAATAGGGAGCGGAGTAAGACAAGGGGACTCATTGAGCCCTATGCTCTTCAATTTAATCATGAATGAAATCATCAAAAGCGTTGACAAAGGAACAGAATACAGAATGGGAAACAAAGAAATAAAAATACTCTGTTATGCAGACGATGCAATATTGATAGCCCAAGATGAGGATAGTCTACAAAGACTGGTCCACAAATTTAACATAAGAGCAAAAGAATTTAATATCAAAATCTTATCTCAGAAAACTAAAACAATAGTAATCAGCAAAGAACCAACCAGATGTAAAATAGAACTTTTTGGCATCAGTATTGAACAAGTAATGGAAATAAAATACCTTGGAATTACACGGTCCAGCTATGGAGACTTGAACAAAGAAGTGAGAAATCAAGTACGAAAAGCAAATAGACTTGCAGGATGCCTTAATAACAGTATATGGCGAAACATACACAGTAACACTGCAAGCAAGCAATTTAATTAAACCCAGCCTGTGAGAAATGTTCATCCCTAAGAATTACGTTCGGTTGTAACAATTCATTGGAGCGAGGTGTGTTAACTAGAGTAAAAACAGGAGTCACTCCAGCGCACTCCAATGTCCCAGAACATCCCTTTCCCCCCTATAGCACTCTGATGCGCGATAGAGATACAACGATCAGCCAAATGCTCTTCATGTGGAGGTCCTGGGTAATAGAACCCCAACATCGTTTCCTAACCGAATGCAAAAACTCACCGGGTTTTGGGGTATTTGTTAGTTTTTTTTTGTTGGCTTGCGCCGGTTTTGTTAGTATTTTTTAATTTTTTTTGGTGACCGAGGCCGGTTTTTTGTTTTTTTTTTTGTAGGAAGCCCTGAAACAAAAATCAAACTTAGTGCAAAATCTATACTATGACACTGAAAAATATATAAAATATAAGACAATGTAATAATATGAAGCTTGTCCTCTTTAAGACAACCGGACCCACTTTGTATTTGGCGATAGTCCATGGGTGTTTTTGAGCTACGAACTGTCTTCGTTGTGCATTGTTGTTGTTTTTTGAAGTATTTTCTCTCTGGTGTTTTGTTTTCTCTCTGGTGTGACACAGTAACACTGAGATGAAGTCAAGAATTTATAAAGCCAGTGTAAGAACAAAAATGAGATATGCCTCAGAAATAAGACCCGACACAGCCACAAGACAAAGGCTACTGGAAACAGCAGAGATGGAAGTACTGAGAAGAATTACAGCAAATACGTTGAGAGATCGAAAGAGACGCGAAGATATTAGAAGAAAATGTAACGTACAGTGTATAAATGAATGGACACAAAATATAAAAAAAATAAGCAGAATGGAGGAGATCCGTGCCGTGAGAAGAAGATATATATATATATATATATATATATATATATATATATATATATATATATATTGAACATTTTCTAGATAGTTAGATAGAGATAGATATGGATGCTATAATTCTGAAAGTATCAACATTCTAGTATTTTTATTTTAATATTATGCTTTTTATTTCCACGTTTTATAGCTAGTTATAATGCACTAATAAAACACAATCTGTGACAGTACGTTTTTTCTCCCGAACGCAGTCAGTCTATACACTTGGAAATCCCCAACACTTACCACTAATGCATACATTACCACCAATATATATCTAATTGGAAGACACAAAAACTTAATCGTTTCCTAGCGACAAACCCAAGATTGTGTCCGGAAAAGATAACTAAAATTATACACGAGTAGAAAGAAGTTCAAATTTGAAAAAATCTATATAAAATATATAAATGTATATATAATCTAGTGGAATCATATATATTTATCAAAAAGAAAAAAAACTAATTTTTACATCTTAAATAGAAGCAAATACTGAAGAAAAAAGAAAATGGGAGTGAGAAAAAACAAGGAAAAGAATTTTTCTTGGTCATAAAACTTACGATACGTAGGTAAGATTGACCTAAATTAATATTCACTTCCATAAACAATACGGTACAGAAACAATTTCTAAGTGAGAATAACGCGTTTGTCACTAATGTATGAAAATTGAAAAACAACCTGTTTGGTGAAACATATATTAACTCAGTGTAAACTATATAAATATACAGCTACAAGAAAGAAGCCTACCACCATCTCAATGAATATAAAAGAAGCCTTATTAGAAAACATGTAAAAATACGATAGGTTATTTAAAAGACACTGTTTTATATAAGTTATTGTAACATTACTTATATTTTATGTCGTTAATAACCTCTGTGGTTGCAGCGAACAAATAAATAAAAAATCCGTAAGAAAATCGAAAATTGCCAAAGACAATCACTGAGAAATCGTTGCAGTGTTTGGACTGAAAAATAAAATCTCAAGAAGTTTATACAATAAATAATTATTGTTAAGGATGATAAAATATCATTGGAAATGTGAACAACTTAAAGAGGGCAAAAAGATAGGTAAAAATAAACCAACCACTTTAGAGCATAGATACCTTCTTCTTGTTACCATGCCATCTCCTTGTTAGAAATCAACAAAGCTATTCTTATTTTTGATGTTGTTGCCCTGACAAACTTAAGTGCAGCCAAGCCATTCACAAAGGCTGCTTAACATTATTCGTCTTCCTCTCGATCTCTTTCTCTTTATTTTGCCCTGCATGATCAGCTGATTTTGCATGTTCGAGGGTTTGGTTTTCAAACGAGGCGCACTTAGGGCCAACATACCAATTAGCCTCAAAAGAAAAGTATTTGACCAATGCGTGTTATCGGTCATGACCTATGGAGCGGAAACTATGACTCTTTCAAGAGTATGACGATCTATGACGGGAGTGACGTTGCGGGACTTAATAAGAAACGAAGATCTGTTAAGAAGAATGAGTATTGCTGATGTTGTGGAATGCATAGCGGAACTGAAATGAGCCATGTAATAATCATACTTAAGTGTAAAATGTTTTCCAGCTCGAGTGGCCTACAATGTTATGGTTTGGCACCACTCAAATCTTCGGCATCCGTATATTATCAATTAATCTCCTATTTACAGAAATTCCCCCATTACATACGATTAAAGCTTCGTTGACAATATACCAGAATTAGAGATTAAATAGTAATGGAGATAGTATGCATACTTTTCGTTAGATTTTTATTTTTGAAGGGAATTTATAATCTTCATTAATAGCTGCTCTTTAGTTCCAGTAAAGTTCCTTTATTATTCTTGTTTCATTGCAATCGGTGTTCTTGTTCGCTAATATCTTCATTAGTTGATCATGCCTGACTTTATCAAACTTGACGGCAAATATTTTTTTGTGGTTACCAAGTTATTTTTAAAAACACAATATATGCAATTGGTGTAGCTATAGCATGCTAAACTTTGCTAGAATTTGCACCATAAGATTTAAAGGTAAATTTCATAACGTGACAATGGTTAATGTATATGCACCGACGGAAGAGGCTGATGAAGAATACGTTGAAAGATTCTACGGAGAACTACAGGATGTATGTGATAAAATCCAAAGACACGATGCTGTTATAACGTTAGGCGATTTCAATGCTAAACTGGGGAAAGAAGAAACGTTTGCAAATACATTTGGGAAACACAGTTTGCACACTGAAACCAGTCAAAATGGACTCAGGGTGGCACAGTTCGCAGCAGCAAATAATTACGTAGTTGTCAGTACTAACTTCCAGAGAAAAGATATCCATAAAGGAACATGGAAAATACCAGGAACTAACGAAGCCAATCAAATTGACCATATACTCATCTCAAAAAGATGGGCAACAGACATAACTAATGTCAGAACGTATCGCGGGGCGAACTCTGACTCAGATCACTATCTTGTAGGGGCAAAATTACGGCAGAAAATAGCGACAGTAGCAAAAGGGAAAAATATTCAAATCAAAAAATGGAATGTCGAAGGATTCAAAAGCGCAACAAAGAGACAAGATTACAGAAATGCTCTCCAAATAAAACTTAACCGAACTAGAGAGGAAGATACTGTAGAGGAGGAATGGAGACAATTAAAAACAGTTATAACGGAGTCAGCAGAGGAAACTGTCGGAAAAGCCAAAAGGTAAAGAAATGCGGAATGGTATGATGATGAATGCAGAACTGCAGTAGAGGAAAAAAGGCAAGCTAGGATTAACCAACTTCAAAGAAACACAAGAAATAGCAGTGAGATTTATAACGAAAAAAGAATACAACCGACTAGAATATGCAGAAGAAAGAAAAAGAGAGGCTATGAAAAAACAAGTACAAGAAATCGTAAAGCATAACAACAGACGCGAAAGCAGAAAATGCTATAAATGCATAAAATAAAGCACACAGTCATTTAGACCAAAACTAACGATATGCAAAGACAAGGACGGAGAACTACTAACAGAGAAGCAAAAAATTATAATGAGATGGAAACAATATTTCGAAGAAAATCTAAATGCAGACAACGAAAATGATCAGAACGAGACAATATATTATACGGCGGAGCTGCACATTGAGAATCCGAGTTATGAAGAAGTAGTTCAGATAATAAATAAACTAAAAAACAATAAAGCACCAGGAACGGACGGAATTTCGGCAGAATTATTAAAGCATGGAGGATCCGAACTCTGGGAAAGAATCCATTACCTAATAACATTAACATGGACGAAGGAGCAAATGCCAGAGGAATGGACAGTTGGCCTCATACAGCCAATATATAAAAAAGGAGATAAGAGGGAATGCCAGAATTATAGGCCAATTACATTGATAAATGTAATATACAAAATTCTTTCTGGTAAATCTACAATAGATTATTAGAATACTCCGAAAATATAATTGGTGATTATCAAAATGGATTCAGACCAAATAGAGCCACTACAGATAACATATTCATACTAAGAACGATACAAGAAAAAGCTTATGAATACGACATAGACCTATATAATATGTATATAGACTTTAAACAAGCTTTTGATAGTGTGAAAAGAGACAGAATGCTGGAAGACCTTTGTAATCTAGGTATAACTAAGAAATACATCAGCCTCATAAAAATGACGTTGCAGGGTTCAAAAGCCGCAGTCAGAGTAGATGGAGAACTGTCTCCCCTGTTTAACATCAACATGGGAGTAAGACAGAGAGATGCCCTATCAACCATGCTATTCAACCTAGTTCTTGAGGCAGTCATCAGAAAAACCAATATAATATAATAATAGTCTCCCGTTTTATACCGCTGTCGCGGCTTTGGGAGTATAGCAGGGTAGTCTGCTATATCTAGGGCCTACGGTATACAAGGAAGGTAACATGGCCAGTGCTACGCTTCAACCGTCTATTATTAAAACCAATATAACCGGCCATATAAACACCAAATCAGTACAAATTACTGCATATGCAGACGATGTAGCCATCATTAGTAGGAATAAGCCACGACTAATGGAAGTGTTCAAACAAATTGATCCTGAAGCAAGAAAAAGAGGTCTCAAAATAAACAAAGCAAAAACGAAGTATATGACAGTCAAAAGAATAACTGACAATGAAAATAATATCACAATAGACAACTATACTATCGAACGAGTGGATGCCTTTACATATCTCGGCACAGAAATCAATCAGAAGAACTCGTACATACTATGCTAATAAAAGATTGATGACATCGAAATTATTAGACAAAAGAACCAAAATGACTATCTACAGAACACTGATTAGACCCATAGTAACCTATGGATGTGAAACTTGGGTAATGACGAAAAAAGATGAAGCCCAACTCAGGACATTCGAGAGAAAAATACTGAGGAAAGTATATGGCCCGGTACAAGAGGAAGATGGTACATGGAGAATCAGGAGAAACGACGAGGTTAATGAGTTAAATGAAGGTTATGACATTGTAAGATTTGTGAAAAGTCAAAGACTGTCATGGCTGGGACATGTGCAGAGACAAAACGATGCAAAAACAACAAAGAAAATGTTACAATGGAAGCCCATAGGAAGGCGAAAAAAAGGAAGGCCCAGAACGAGATGGTTGGATGACGTGGAAGACGACCTGAAAACAATGAACATAAGACAATGGAGAAGAAGGGCACAAGAGAGATCTGAATGGAAGGACATAGCCAGACAGGCAAAGACCCATCCAGGGTTATGATGCCAAAAGAAGAAGAAGAAGATAGCATGCTAAACTATTGATTTGTTTGAATAGCATTTAAGTAATTGAAGTGGGTTTATAATTATAAAAAGATTTAAAAGTCAAAGTCATAGATAGCATATGCAAAAAAGTGAAAAATATACGCATAAATATGCACTAATTTACCCAAAAATATGTAATAAATATGCATTTCTTTTAGAAAATATGCAAACTGTCAATGGAAACATATATTTAATAATGGTATATTAATTAACTTTATTTTCATAATAAGAAAACAATATAAATAAATTTAAAAACAATTAGGTAATTGTACTGTACTAATTAATTGTAATGAAAGTAGTTAAAAACTAAAATAATATTCCTTAGAATTATGGAGACAATAAATGAGCAAATGTTTTTCAAAATTTTTCACTAAAAACTTATGGCTTCTATCTGTGTACAGATATTTGTAAATTGAAAAACTTCTTTCTTCTAGAAAATTCTAAAAAATATTTGGTTCTAAATCTATTTCTTTGCAAAAATTACCAACAAGAACGTCAACTACCTCAGTATGTTTCTGAAAACCATTTTTTTTTTTAAATAATAATTGTTTCAAATTTTTGAAAAATGTCTTTTTCAGTGTCACCTTTAACATTTTGACAAGCTGATCTAATTTCTTTTGTTAAGGCTATGCTTTCTACCATGGACACCTTTGATGATTCTAATCGAGTAACAGTTTTTTGAAGCAAACTTAAATTTGATTTAATGAATGAAAGTTGCTGCTGAAGAACGTTGTTTTTAAAAATCTGTTTAGCATCTCGCAGAGAATGGGAACTTTCATCTGTTAAATCGTCAATTATACTTTTTAAATCTACGAAATAGTCTGAATAGAAAAAGGGGCTTCCAACCATGTTGCCTATCGTGTTAGAACAGGTTCTGGTGGAAATGGAATATTTGGAATCATTTCTTTATAAAGTTGAATTCGTATAGGAAATTTGAGGAATACTTTTTTATTCATGATAATAGGGAGTTTACAAAAGGAACCTTTTTTCTAATTTCTTCCGCAACTCTGTTCATTTCATGTGGTAAAGGAATAACTTGTACCTATAAGTTGGTATAAAATATTTTTAAATTTTGTCATGCCTTGACCATGGTGCAGCATCGGATAAAAAGCAATAATTTATGGCTAGAAACAACTGTAGGAAGAAAAAAATTTAATATTTCTTCTTGTACAAAACGTGATATTGTTGAAGAGTTCGTTTTTTCCAATTGCTTGCATAATGTTAAATAGGATTTTGGTAAGATCTGATCGCTTAGAACACCAATCATTAAATGACCGATATATCTTCCTGACGAATCAGTGGTTTCGTCAACACACACGTAGAAGCAATTGTCACTAATGTTAGTTTTTATATTATCTATTACTGACGAATACAACGAGTTGACATTGTTTCTCTAGAGTCCTTTCACTTGAAATATTCAATTTACAATATTTTTTTAAAAAAAGAAGTTAAGTTTTCATTGGATAATTTTGAAAGCGGTATATTTGAAGAGAATAATGCACGGCACTTCTTTTTCTTAGTCATTAACCTGATGCAGGTATCGTGATATTTAAAGCTATTAGCTAAATTTCCCAATGTTCCTCCACGTTTTTCTATCTTCTGCCATTCTAGCACATTCTGACAATGGAGCGCCAATGGTAGCAACAATATGGTCCGTGTATCGTGTGGGAGATCCTACCTCTATTTCTTTTGCCTTCTACTTTTCCTTGGATGGTAAGTTTTTCAAGACGATTTCTTTGAAGCACATGTCCAAAATAGCGTATTATTTGTTCTGATATTTGTGTTCTTAGTCTTTTCTTTATGTTTAGCTGATCCAGTATGGATTCATTTGTTCTTCGGGCCACCCATGGTATTCTCAGCATTCGTCTCCAGCAGTACATCTCAAATACATCTATGTTTTTTTGGTCTTTCTCAGTGAAGGGTCCAACATTTCGATGCATAAGTAAAAACTGGAAAAACTAGACTTCTTACTAGTCTCATTTTTGTATCGGTAGTTATTTCATGGCTTTTCCAAATTTTTGTTAATTTTGCCATAGCGCTTTTTGCGATTGCTGACCGCCGCTTTATTTCTTCAGTACAGCCTCCTTTGTTGGTTATTAATGAGCCCAGATACACAAATTTATCTACAACAGCGATATTGTTTATCATGACCAGATGATTTTGATTGTTGTTAGCTCTGTCAATTATCATGATTCCCGTTTTATCTCTGTTTATTTTAAGGCCCATCGTTAAGCTTACGTCTTCTATCCATTGTAGCAGGTAGCGAGGATAGTAGTATCATCTGCATATCTCAAGTTGCAAATCTTCTTCCCGCCAATGGTGATGTCACCGTTCCAGTCCTCAGTAGCTTTCCGCATTATCCATTCTCCATAGATGTTAAATAGAATTGGGCTTAGTATGCAGCCTTGTCTCACGCCCTTTGTGACCCTGAAACTATCGGTTAGTTCCCCATTTATTCTAACTCTGTCATAATTGTTATTGTACAGGCTTTTAATTAGCAGTATCAGATGATTGGGGACTCCCATTTCAGACAAAACCTGCCACATTTTACTCCAGTTGACCAAATCGAAAGCTTTACTATAATCTATAAAGCACAAATATGTTGTTTTTTTTTTTTTTTTTTTTTTTTTTTTTTTTTTTTTTTTTTTTTTTATTTATTAACACCTGTGCTGTGTTTGTATACTGCTATCTGGTCACAAATGACCAATTATCAGTTATTTTCTGACCTAACATAATAACAGCAAATGATTAAATCTAAGGCTTACCCTATGGCTTACTCTTATTTTATCTATTAACTAATGCACTACAACTAACATGCAATAATTTCACAGCACTATACTCTGCTTTTTACACTAAACTGTTACACATTTACACTAGCTCAAATGGTTTTGTCCTTATGAGTCTTCTCTTTAGTTCAGTGTTGTCAAGAAGCTGGATTGCCTCGACATTCACATGACTATGCAGCCTCTGCTCGTGACTTGCTGCTGTTCTCTTGATTATTTCGATCACAGTTTCCATACCCAGGTCCTGGTGGAGGTTGCTGTTACGGATATACCAAGGAGCATCAACAATGTTTCTCAGTACTTTGTTTTGAAATCTCTGGATAATATGTATATTACTAGCTTTGGTACAGCCCCAGAGTTGGCACCCATATACCCATACTGGCCTCAGTACTTGCTTGTAGATGGATAATTTATTATGAATTGATAATGTTGAATTTTTTCCAATCAGCCAATACAATTTCTTATATCTAATATCAAGCTCCCCTCTTTTCTTTTTGACATGGACTTTCCAGCGCAGCTTCGCGTCTAGGGTGATGCCCAAGTATTTTGCTGATGTTGCATAAGGAATTCGGGTATCAGTTATTCTAACTGGCAAATTTTCTATTTTTTTATTTGTAAAGTTAACGTGTGCAGATTTAGTCTCATTTAATTTTATTCGCCATTTTCTGGTCCAGTTATGTATTTTATTTACTGATAGTTGCAGCTTATCAGTCGCTTCTTCACTAGTGTCTCCTATCGCCAGTATGGCTGTATCATCCGCGAAGGTGGCAATAGTATTTTGTTCTAGCTCTGGAATGTCACACGTATACAATAGGTACAGGACCGGACCTAAGACACTCCCTTGTGGCACGCCAGCTTTGATCTCCCTTAAGTCGGTGTAAACTTCTTCTTCTTTTACTCTGAAATATCTATTCGTAATGTATGATTTCAAGATTTCTGAATACTGTTTAGGCATGGACGTTCTTAGTTTATAGTTTAAACCGTCATGCCAGACTTTATCAAACGCCTGTGCTACATCCAAGAAGATTGTAGAGCAGACTTTATTTTCTTCTAATGTTTTTTCTATTATATTCGTTATTCTGTGAACTTGATCTATAGTGGAATGTTGATTTCTGAAACCAAATTGATGATTTGGTATAAGATTTTTTCTTTCTATTATTAGTTTTAATCTTTTCAATAGAAGTTTTTCAAATAGTTTTGACATCACCGGAAGGAGTGATATTGGTCGATAGGATGTCACTTCATTAGGAGATTTACCTGGTTTGGCGATCATAATTACTTCGGCTACTTTCCAGAGTCTGGGAACATATCTCAATCTAAAAGCAGCATTTATTAGGTGTGTCAGCTTAACGATGGCTTTTCTTGGTAAATTTTTTAATAATTCGCCTGTTATGAGATCATATCCTGGAGCTTTCTTAGGATTTATATTCTCTTTTATCTCTGTTGATACTTCTCTAAGTGATGTTAACGTTATTCTTTCTTCAGTTTGGAATGGTTCTTCCCATCTCAGTATTTCGCCATCATTGTGGTTGGGTTTGAACGTACTTTCTAAATGATCTGCAAATCGTTCTGCTTTCTGTTCGTTACTTCTAGCCCAGTTGCCGTTTTCCAACTTGATAGGAGGAGAATGAATAATTGGTCTCTTCATTCTTTTTGTTGCCTTCCATAAAGAATAATCTGTGTTTTGGTCAGCTGTTAAATTACTTAAAAAAGAATTAATTGTTGAATTTTTTATATTATTTATCTCCCTTTTTAGTTTTTGTGTAGCATTATTTAGACTAGTTTTGTCTCGTGGAGCTCTATATTGCTGCCATTTTTTCCTTAACTTCCTTTTTTCTACTATGAGTTCTCGGATTTCTTTTGGATAGTTGTTCCCTTTTGTTCTAGAAGTTATTGTGGGAGTATTTTCCCAAGCTGCCTGTTGGATATTTTTTATAAAGACTTCTAATTCGTCATCAAGTTGCCTCGTGTTTCTCAATGGCACAGCAAGATTAATTTTGTGTTCTAGGTTTATTTTGAAGCTCTCCCAGTCAGTTTTTTTATTAGTCAATATTGGATTAAACTCTTTTTTAATCACTGTATCACTCATAGTTAAAATTATCGGTGAGTGATCAGAGTTCATGTCCCAGCCGTCATTGATATCCAGATAGTTAGCTGAGATATTCTTGTAAATAAAGAAATCTATCAGGTCTGGAATTTTGTTCCTATCGGTAGGCCAGTATGTTGGTCTACCAGTAGAGATTACTTCACCCTTTTGTTCCTTAATAGCTGACAATAATTCTTTTCCTTTAGTTGTAGTTAGCCTAGAGCCCCAGTGGGTATTTTTTGCATTAAAGTCGCCACCGATGATGTATCTTTTTCCTAAAGTGTTCATAAACTCTTTATATTGCTCTCTTTTAATGGAGTGTCTAGGAGGACAATATATTGAACTTATATTTAAGGTATGTGTTTTCATCTTCACACAGACTGTTGTAGCTTGTATGTGCTCAGTTGCATATTTTAATTCCTCATGATGCAAGATGTTATCTTTAATTATAATAGCGCTTCCTCCTTTAGCTGCATTATCTGGGTGTACAGTAGAATATACTCTATACCCCCTAAATTTTACATATGACTGTTTAGTGAAGTGTGTTTCAGAAACGAGACACAGATCAATTTTCTCAATATCTAGTACTGCTTGCAACTCGATCTGATGTTGTAACAGTCCATTTGCGTTCCACGCCATTATTCGGAGGTCTTTAGCCATTTCTGATTTTCGGAATAGCTCCTTTAGCGCTATGCTCTAGTCGGGTAACTCTGATATCGATTTGAGTTATTTTGTCATCAATCTTGGTGAGCTTTTCCAATATCATTTTTAATGTAATGTCAGTTTCTTTTTCTTCTTGCGATGATGCATGTCTCCTTGCATTTTTTGTTACATCGCTGTAACTTCTATTTTCAGTGACCTCTGCCGTTTTTAGTTTTTTGCTTTCAATAACTCTATGGGGCGCTTTTTATAAAAAAAATATGTTGTGATGTTGAATTCTCTGGATTTTTCTACAATCTGCCGTACGTTTAAAATTTGTTCTCTAGTACCACGTCCGGGGACGAAACCTGCTTGTTCCTCCGCAATGTTAGGTAGTAAAAAGGGCTTTATCCTCTCGAGAATTATGTTTAAGAGTATCTTACTGCAATGCGCAATTAGAGCAATTGTGCGATAGTTGCTACATAAATCTTTCGCTCCCTTTTTATGTATGGTAGTTTCAACTACTTTTAATGTTTTTTACTAACGATGGTCCGACTGGACCGAAAACATTTTGAAAATTTGCAATCCTTTTTGGACAAATTTTTAAATTATTTTTAATAAAAAATATACCATTGCACACAAGTAGTTCTTACTTCTATGTAAGTTTTTTTAAACTATGGTATTTTTCCCTTCTACTTTGTAATTTATGTTTTTGTCTTGATTTTTTTTTAGGAAAACGTATGTTGGACGTTTACGTCTCTTTTTTATTTTATCTGGTTCGTTTTTATTTTTAAAATCCGCGAGCACAAACATGAGTCCGGTTCTGCTTTTATATGGAAGGGAGCGGAATCCACATGAGTTCTTGTGTGTTATGATAATCTTATTTTTCATTGCCGCTCGAAGCACGGTTGAGTGTTGTGTGTTCCCGAGGCTCTGTCCCGATAGTAAACCGCTAGTTTCAAATTTTTCTTGTTGCGGGAAATTGAATCTTTCTGTGGTTTTTAACGTTTGTTGTGATAAAAACTGTGTATATAAAAGTGATTGCTTATCTTCTAGGAATTTGTTGGTATCCTGAATATTGGTTTGTTGGAAGAGAAAACTTTTGACTCTCTGTCGGTAGGTAATTAACGTTCTTGAAAAAGATATTTATAATTTTTGATGTTTCGGGAAATATTTTATTACGTACGTAAAACGATAAACAGAAATATGTTGAATTTTAAAGACTTTAGTAAAGAATTACTAGCTAGAGTAATATTTAGGTACTTTGCGAAAACTCGTTAATACGTTTGCCACGATATTATAATAATAATAATTGTATTAACCTATTATACGAGAATATATGAAGTGAATAAGTCTCAATCTATAAAGTAGTTAATGATGAGTGTTACTTTTTTGATGAACAATATTATCTCCTTTAGTGCTGTTTTTTTTCAGAAAATTTTGATACTGTGTGGTATAAGATAAACAGCATCCGTATAAATGTTTCCTCTTGTACTTTACAATATATGTATGCAATTTTATTGACCTTCTTTAATGTAGTTCGAATCAACAGTATCCAGTAAGAAGTCCTGTTACTTTTCTATCGTTTTCTGGTCTTAGTCTACAATAGTCTACCTCAATAAACGTAAAATATTTTCTAATCGCAGTTCCCTTGAATAAGACTATACAAAGTTCGACTACGATTGGATCCCTTATGCCTTTTTGTCTCCTGAAAATGTTATATCAGATAAGCAAAAAGGAAAGGAAATTCAGAGTTGAACCGGGTTCGTTTTTCTGAAAATATAATTTTCCGAAACCAAGGTAAAATTTTTCGCTTGCACGACCTGTCATTATGAGTTTTTTTTACCTATGACAGTGCCTATTAACGTAGTCCTTATGCCAACTTTTTTAAAAATAGAATCAATACTCCTCTATGGAACAGTAAAATGGCATAAAGGAGAAAACTGTCGCAGCATATGCGATTTTCTTTACAAAAGAAAATACAATTTTCACGAAGATTTTCCTAGGAGTGGCTGAAATTCTACTGAAATCCGACGGTCTTATTTTTCATCAATTCGTTAATGAATCTGCTATTTTTTCTCTTTAACTCTTTAATTCTTTCATTGAGGTACGAGATATTAGTCTGTTTTTTTTTTAAAGTGATTGTTTTTCAGTTTTTATTCCAAATGCGTTAAATTAGGGAGTTAGTCGGACTATTATCTGACATCTTTTCTGTATGTTGATGTATAATTGTACATTTTCACGTTTTTCTTTGTGCCGTATTCTCAAATCTTCATCGTAGGTCCATACTGCCAATATTTGCTTGTAGATCTATAGTTTTTTGTAATTGAACACTTTTTCTTTCAATTTCTGAATATCTTTATTTTTGTAGGATTATCTTTATATCCTTTAATAAATTTGGTTACCACATTTTGTATTCTTCTTCCTATTCGTGTGCCTCATCATTTAAGGACATTGGCTATCATTACAGTCCATTTTACTCTGTCTGCCGCAGTTCTGAAGAGTTCTATTGTTGTTTTTCCACTCCACTGCTTTAAATTTTTCAACCAGGGCGTGCGTCGTCTCCCCACTGCTCTTTTTCAAAATTGAGCTAAGGAAAAATAGGAATTTTTCAAAATTTTTTTAGAATATGTAGATAATTTGTGTCTAGCTTATTTTCGTGTATTTTTTCTCCGGTCTTTTGAATGACGAGGTTAAATTTTTCATTTTCGCTCCAGAAAATCCTCGAAATTCGAAAAAACCCATTTTTTGATATTTTTTCCCATGTTTTAAGCACAACCTCATTTAAATGTGACAAATATCTATTTTTGTTTCTCTCTCCCCTTTATTCGAGTGGAATAAAGTAATCCGCACGGAAGACAATCATATAATACTAGATTGGTATCAAAAACCTGCATCAGGCAGATTTCTAAACTTTTCTTCCAACCACTCAAAAAACCAGAAATACAGTACCTAGATACAGTTCTTGCTATGAAAAATAGAATACTAAATATAAGCGACGACAAGTTTCTAAGTACCTAACAGTCAGAGCAAATTACTTGAAATATTTATTAACAACGGTTATCCGAAGACACTCCTTAAACAATTAATTTGCAACTCCCACTATTATAATGGGCCATTTCATAGAGATGCTCCACAAAACTTTAAATATAAAGATTGTCCTTCTTTGATAATCTAACAAATAAGATTACAGCCCTCTTCAAACGATACACTAACATCAGAATTGGTAAGTACAGCGGTATTAATAACAAAAGTTTGTTTTCTCGTGTTAAAGATAAGTCACCAGTAATGTACACTACCAATACAATCTACAAAATTCCGTGTTTAGGCTGCGAAGGTTGCTATATTGGACAGACAAGCCAATGGTTAAAACAACGTATTACCCAGCACAACGGCGACTGACATAAAAGTAAAAAAACATGCGCTTTTGTCAAACACGTCATCAACACAGGTCACAAGTTTGACTATACTAATGTTGAAATACTACAAACAGTAACTAATTATAATAACAGGCTGTTTCTCGAAATATGTTATATTACCAACACATGAAATGTAATAAATTACATAGCGGATACGAATCAGTTAAGCAGAATCTACAGCAATATTCTGCAATCCATTTAATTCAAACTTAATTTACCATGTACCTGCTACTATATTTTATCTACAGTGTGGCGCACCGAAAACGAAACAGAGGCATTTACTGGCAGATGATTCCTTTTTTGAAAAAACGCTCGGACCCGTCGATTTTGTTTTCGAGGGGGACACAAAATTGGCATAAAATCACTTTAACATTTGCAGCCCCTTAAGCGGGGGTGGCATCATCCCTAAAATCTTAAATGAAAAGGGGGGTCGAATGATCCATTATTTGAAAGGTCTTTCAACTCCCTTTATAATGATGTAAAATTCATGTATTCAATTCAGTAGTTTTGGAGATTTATTGATTTAAAGTTTAAAGTAGACTTTAATAGGTACATCAAATTAGTTTGTACTTCTTTCAGAAGAAATTTGAGTAAAAGCATTTTCTTAATAAGTAAATGATTTTATTTACTACGCCCATGGTTTATTAATAATAAAAATAGCAATTGAAGTGTCCTTTGTGACAAAAAAAGTTGTTTCTTGAAGAAAGATAAAAAGAGAATGCCACGTACTTATTTTAAATAGGAAATAGTACATTAGTTTGCGATTGATTTGACCAATCTTTGTTGTTAAAATATCATTTATTGCTTTATACATAAAGTAACCATGGTATATTCCACAGCAGAAAGGGTTGAAATTATTGAAATATTTTTCGGAAATAATCAGTGCGCTAATAGAACAACACAAATTTTTAATGAGCGACATGAGAACAATAATGTGCACCGAAAATATGTTCTAGAACTTGTAGCTAAATTTCGAGAAACTGGATCAGTCGCCAATAAAAAACGTAATATTGAAAATCCTATAAGGAACGAAGCAACAGAAGTGGGGGTTTTAGGGCAAGTTATTGTAGATCCTACATTAAGTACCCGCAAATTGCAAACTTCGTGTGGTGTTAGTCGACGTACTATCCAACGGATTCTAAAGGCCCATAATTTTCATCCGTATAAAAGTCACCTTGTACAAGAACTTAATGAAGACGATTTTGATAAGCGATTAGAATTTTGTGAAGTTATGAGTGAACGAATTACAAACGATGAACAATTTTTATTTAACATTTGCTTTTCCGACGAATGTTCCCCTTTTTTAAATGGCGAAGTAAATCGTCATAATTGTCGATATTGGTCGGACTCTAATCCCAGAATTTACCATGAGGTACACACACAGCAGCCACAAAAATTAAATGTTTGGGCTGGCATTTTTGGCGATCATTTGGTTGGTCCTTTTTTCTTACCTGTAAATTTGACTGGTGAAATGTATTTGGAATTACTGCAAAATGCCATAGATCCTGCGCTAACAGATATAATTGAAAATCAGAATGATGGTCGATACGTTGAGAATATGTTGATGTTCCAACAGGATGGTGCCCCACCACATTACGCATTAAGAGTTCGGCATTATTTAGATCAGACCTTTCCAGGTCAATGGATTGGTAGAAGAGGTGCCGTTGAATGGCCCCCAAGATCGCCAGATTTATCACCTTTGGATTTCTTTTTGTGGGGTTACTTAAAAAGCAAAATCTATGCTACTCAGCCAACATCCTTAGAAGATTTACGACAAAGAATTGTGAATGAGTGCCATCAAATTACTCCTCAAATATTGCAAAATGTCCGGCAACGTTTTCAGCAAAATCTTTATTATTGCATGGAAAGTAATGGTGGTCATTTTCAACATTTACTCGGCTGACAGGTCAGTTCATTCTTTATTTTTTAACAACTTTGCTGCTATGTATTGATCTCCTCTTACGATGATGTATTTAAACTTTAAATCAATAAATCTCCAAAACTACTGAATTGAAGTACATGAATTTTACATCATTGTAAAGGGAGTTGAAAGACCTTTTAAATGATGGATCATTCGACCCCCCTTTCCATTTAAGATTTTAGGGATGGTGCCACCCCCGCTTAGGGGGCTGCAAATGTTAATGTGATTTTATGCCAATTGTGTTTCCCCCTCGATAACAAAATCGACGGGTCCAAGCGTTTTTTTTAAAAGGAATCATCTGCCAGTAAATGCATCTGTTTCGTTTTCGGTGCGCCACCCTGTATAGTAATACGTAATACATAGAAACTCGTCTATCCCACTATACACTTTTTGTTGTTTTATGTGTAATTTAACTTTTTTAAAATTGTCAGTCTAATTGGAAAAGTGTAAAACAATTGTATGTCTTATTTTTTTGTGAACATTTCTGCCTCTGTGATTAAATATTTATGTAGTTTTATCTTAATGTTGTTTATCTCTTTGTTTTAATAAATTTCTAGTGCAATTCAAAGCCAACAATCAGTTGGAGAAATATGAGAAGTGAAGAAATATGAAAAAAATAGAATTGTTTTAATTTCATTTCGTTTTAATTGCGTTCTTGTATTGTTCGTTTTTATTCTTGTATTTCCTCCTTTCCGATATCAATGGCTTCATTTCTTCTGTAACCCATTGTTTGCTTTTAGGGGATGTATCGCCGTCCAGTTGTTGTTGTATAATGTTCCTCATGATCTTCTCTAACTCTCCATTTTTCTGTAGCATTAAGTTATCCTTGTCTTTCTATTTTCTGGACTTGTTTGTGTATTTGTTCGTTGATCTGTTGTCAGGGATCAGGTTTTTTAGTCTTCTTAGATAAATTCTAGGTGTTTTGGTCGCTGTTTTTATATTCTTTAAATGTCAAAATAAATATATTGTAAACTCAAAATTGTGGTTAATTCATGGTAAAAATAATATATTGTATTAAGATGTTAAAAGAAAATATGAATACATAGTAGGTACTTATCAAAACAACGCGAATTTATCTCTTGGATGTTCATTTCTTCGACTTCTAACCCTGTATAACCGAGAAAATTTCTGTTAACTGCGAATACCCGCATTGCCTGAGCTTAATTAAAGAAATAATCGCTCTGCGGAAAAAGAGTTCCATTAACTTTACACCTCTGGTAACATTACACCACACACTAACATTTCCTTTCTGCCGTTGTGATAAACTTCTCGGAGAGTCCTTCCAGAATCCTGTTTACTTTTCCCATCCAAATGAAATTCAGCGTAGTAAGACGTAAGTGATACCCGAGATTATTTCTGAAGGAACATAACGACCTGAGTAGACTTCATTTATGTAGGAGGAAATAAAATTTAACGAGATTTTCAATTTTTAAGTGTTTGGAGTAAGTGTTGTTGAGCTGAATGGTTTGGAATCTGAGTACATATAAATGCCACAGTTAAACCAGCAATAACGACGTTTTATAGAGTTCTTAGTGATTAATATTATATGTTCCTCTTCACTTTATAAAATTAAACGCATATTTTCTAGTGTCAAAAGAGTTTAATAACATCAGGAACAAAAGTTTTAAAAAAAATGAGAACAGATGCTTACAAAGTTATTGCAGGTCTATTAAGGCCACGACAAAGCACGGATCATACGCAGCGGAGAGGTCAGCACTGAAAAAAGATGATAAAACACGTATTGATGCGTTCGAATCTGCATAATTGCCGCATTCTTCGAATATTATGGGTGACAAGACGTGAAAATGCATCCGTACTCTACGCACAAAATTGCATTCGATGAAATCAAATGAATTACATTAGGTATATATTATTTGATGAATTTGTTAGACCACGTCCTCCGAGAGAACAATAATTATGGAAAAACTCATAATAGAAAGAAAAGTGAACAACTGCAAATGTGTTTCAATAAAATCGTGCCACAGGTCAAGCATCGAGAGGTTTGGACAAAGGCCAAGTTCGTGAGATCAACATCAACATACGACACGTTAGCTCTAATTATGTTTTTTGTAATTTGGCAAGTGCTCATTGATGATAATCCCTTAGATATTTATCACATCTAACCACTTCAGTCCTTTTATTCGATGATTGCGCCAATGCTTCTCTCATGGATGAATTTGGATAATTTTTCTAGTGTTTTAACCTTTTCTAATGTATGAACTAAATTGTCATCAACAGAAAGAAAAGCATACATGCATATGAAGCTAATGGCACCACAAGTTAGATTAGGAGAACAGGAAATCTAAGAGATTAAGGATCATCCAGGAAATCCATTAGCATTAGAACCAATAGAGAATTTCACTTGCCTGGGTTTTTGTGCGGAAAAATTGCGAAAAAAATAACGCTAAATAAAGTTATTTTACTCTAAATTTAAATTGCTTAAACAAGTCTTTTTAACTGAAACAAATGCATGATCAGTAACGAGTATTCCCCCTCTTCCCCCTCTAGCTCTTATTATTTTCTCGGCACGCTTGCAAGTAAATTTTGGAGATATCCATGGGAATTGCATTCTACTCATCCTGTGCAGCAAGACGAACCTGTTCTATCGTATTTGGAACGAGATTTCTTTGTCGTATGCGGTACAAAGATTTTTAGCTAATTCCATGTGCTATGTTGGATTTAAATCCGGGCTTAATGGTAGCCAATCCACTCTTCGAATTTGAACCCCATCAAGATCATTTCTTAGTATGGCAGCTACATTATCGTGCATTAACATGAATCTGTCATATCCAATGTAACCAAAGTATGGCAAAACATGATTTTGCAAGATGTTTTGAACGTAAGTGTCACCATTTATCCGTCCAATCATTTCCACAGCTGCGGTGCATCCCTCCCAACTAATACCTTCTACAAGCATTATGCCACCACCTTCATAACTGACGGTCTGGACGAGATTGTAGGTGGCGAATCATTCTCTAACTCTTATGTATACGTGGTTTCGACCATGTGGCTTCCATAATAGGATTCTAGTCTCAGCAGTGAAAAGAACATTTTCCAGTTAAATTTCACTGAATATGTATATTTACAAATTCTTTATTGCTTTAAGTTTGCTTCTTTTAATCTTCGTCTAACTGTTTTTGAACTTACATTAACTTGTCTAACATTTAGTAGCTCATTTCTGAGGTGCATCGATGTCAATGAGCAATTTCTTGTAAAATTAAGAACAAAAAAAAACGGTAATCAATTGCGGTTGTGCACCTGGGGTGTCCCTGACCAGGCCTTCGTACCAAATTTCCTCTCTCGTGGTACCTTTTTAAAGTATTCAAAACGGTAGATTGACTTCTCCTGAGACATCGTGGTATATCTTTTTGTGTATATCCTTCCTCGTATAAGTGCTGCTTGGACTTCATCGCAGTGTAGAATTGGTAAATCAAAACCATATTTAATTAAACTTTATAAATTAAACTAATAATTACCGAATTTACTATGGTTTTTCCTTTACGTGAAGGTTTTTTTGTGATAAAATGCACGAATTACACTAAACGCTTAATAAACGTTAAAATATTTCAAACTAATTAAGTACATCAGCCTACTAAGTATATGAGTAACATCAGTGATATAAAATTATTTTGAAATAATAGTGACTACAAAAAAAAATTGTAAAATTCCAAAATATTCGACATTTTTGTCCATGTGTAATATAATATTATATATAGACGATTTTTTGTTGTAAAAATAATTTTTTAATATTAAAAAGCAATTTGTTCAAATTTAATGAGAGTATAGGGAAAATTGTTTATAAATAACAATTTAATAATATTTATAACTAACATATATTAAATATAATTATAATTTAAATAAATAAATAAACAATTAATAATTTACCGTTGTACCAAAGTTTAAAAAAGAAATGGACTAGCTAAGTCTGACGTCAAAATGGGCGGTGTCTATTTGTCCCATAAGAAGTTGGAAATATTGGTTTTTTAATTGTTTGAAAAATAAATAAGGACATTTGGTTATGAACATTCATTCTGTGCGATTGGAATTATTTGTTTTTCGTGAATTTGTGAGGTAAGAATGTCAAAGTATTAAGATATTTACTATGAATGTTCATATTTTAAGGTTGTTATTTTTTGGTTAAAACTTTAGTTATTTATTAAATGTATTTCAAGATATTTTGTTTTTGTTTTTATGACGGTTATTTCAAAATAAATCTATATATTATTAAATTTATTTACGAAGTTGAAAATATTTAAATTAATGTTTTATTCTTTTTTCGTTGCCAGTGATTTTATCCTCTAAAAGACCAAAGATGTTCGTTTTTTCGTAGTTTAAGTTGTAATATAACATTCTGTGGAAACCTTTGCCATAATGAGTGTTTAAAAAAAATGTTTTTTGAATGTTGTAATATTTTTTGAGTTTATTTTTTTTTTATTTAGGCGTATAATGGCTAGTAAACGTATGTTAAAGATATCTAGTATCACTGAATTTTCCAGTAATGACAATAAAACTACTATTAACTATTTAAACTACGAGAAAACGAATATATTTAGTCTTTTAGGGGATAAAATCACAAGTACTTAAAAAGGACAAAACATTAATTTAAATATTTTTAAACTTTGTAAATAAATTCAATGATTTATTGATTAATTGATTAATTTTGAAATAAGTCCAATAAAAACAACAACAAAATACCTTGAAATACAGTAAAAAATAATTAAAGTTTAAATAAAAAAATAACATAACCTTAAAATATAAACATTCATAGTAAATAATATCTTAATACTTTGATATTCTTACACATATTCACAAATTTACGTACAACAAATAATACCAATCGCACAAAATGAATGTTCATAACCAAAAGTTCGTATTTGTTTTTCAAACAATTAAAAAAACCAATCTTTCCAACTTCTTATGGGACAAATACACACAAATTGGAAATTTTTGGAACTGTTTTTAAAAGCCCCGCTCATTGTGACGTCAGAGGTTAAGTAGTCCATTATCAAACATTTCCATTTTCCCACCTATAAAGAGTAAATTAATCAGGGTCGTCTAACCTGAAGAACCAGATTTTATGTTTAGTTTATTCTTTTAACCGATATTTTTTAGTTTTTAGTTGCCTCTGATATCATTATTTTGATATTGTTTTATCGAAATTGTCAGAGTTATAGAGTGTGTCATTTCAATTGTACGCGTAATTGATTTTTTCCTATTTATTCAGCTGCATATCGTCAATGACAAGGCCATATCGTTGTAAAACAACCAACTCGTTATAATTTTCCTAACTAAGCTAATAATCCGAATCCCACACAAATCTTTCGAGCATTCATATAATTATGTAAATACATTTCTGCAAAACAAAAGATGGTATCGAGGCTATCTTGATAATATCAGAATCATTTCTACTATGTTGACAAATACGATTCTTCTTTTAAATATTAATAATAAAATCAAATTTATGGAGAATTTATTTTACGTTTCATATTAAATCACAGTAATTATCATTAGTAATGATTATTAAACATTAAATTTGACATAAAATCAATTTATAATACGAACAAGTGTAGGATTTAGCGGTCGGTGTTCTGTAATGATACCCTGTTTTCCGCGCTAATACGTCGTGAAATGGTGTTATTTTCTCATGAGGTTTCATCTAGGTTTAAAAATTATCCTTTCTTCTTTACGTACCATCTCTTCGGCGGTGGTGGATAGATGAGTATTCATACCATCCCTGCAAATTGCGCAGCTATGAGATTCTTCTCATAGCTTTGTTTGATACTGTAGCTTTTTGGTTTTGACGGTATCTATTATTTCCTTAACTATTCTTATCTATTTTTTTCATGACTTCTTAATTGTCGCTGCGTTCAGGGTCCACGCCTCCATTCCAAGAGTTTTCCCGTTAACTTGCGAAAGTACCTCTCCTGTTTCAATCTAAAAAGTGTAAATTTAAAAATATTTAGTGTACAATCATTAACCTCATTATTGAGTTTTAAAAAAGTTTTGTTTTTTGACAACACGTAGAGAGGGGGTCAGAATTTGACTCATTCAAATCGACTTGTTTTGGTTAACATCGTACGCATAAATTTCCATAGTAACCCACTAATACATCAGTCACTTAAATTCGCAACTGCATTACAAATGGATACCACATTCGTCAAAGCAGCTCAAGCAGTAGCATTATTGAGAGAAGGCCTGAGTTAGAGGGTCGTGGCAAATTGACTAAATTTAAGCCAATCTGCTGTGTTCCGAGTGTATCGTCGGTACCAAGATACTGGTGAGTCCCTGAGAAATCCACATTTGACTGGTGCTAATCTCAAAGAAGAGCTTAGAGAGGTCCGAAGTATGGTTACCAGCGTTTGGTCAGTCAGAAGGAGACTGAAGACAGCCAAACTGACACCAAAAAGGGCAGCTACGGGTCGCAAGCTAACTGCAGCTCAGAAGCAAAGGCGATTAGAATTTGCTCGCGAACAATAGATTGGGACGACTATCAAGGGAGTCAGGTATTATTCTCCGATGAAAGTAAGATTTTATTACATGGCAACGACAAGAGGCGTCGATTCTATAGAAGGCCAGAAAAGCGATTTGCTCAATGTTGTATACGAGAAATTTTGTTATATGGAGGCGATTTTTGTATGTTTTGGACAGGCATTTTCATGGATGGGAAAACCGAGTTGGCTTTCGTGCCTGGTTGAAGACGCTGATGAGGTTTAACGGCAGATCGTTACATCAGAGACATTTTGGACGAACATGTGGTTCCATACGCGAGATTTATTTGTGATGCCTTTATTTTAATGCCCGATGCCACACTGCACGAATCACCACCACCTATCTGACTGAGATAGGTATACCTACAATGAATTGGCCTGTGTTGAGCCCGGACATAAATCTAATAGAGCATGTTTGGGATGAGATTAAACAAAGGGTCTGGGACAGAAATCATGCACCAAGGATATAATGGAATTAAGAGCTGCGCTTAATGATGAATGGGAAGCAATGCCTCAAGAATTTATTAGAAAAGCCATCCGAACCATACAAAATCGATTGGAAAGTGTAATTAGGAGTAGGGGGTGATATCAAATACTGAAAAATAAAGAAATTCATTTTGTAATTGATGATTTCTCTGTTCATAACGTCTTTGTTTCGTTAGTTCCAATGATGAATATTTGCGAAACTCTGTTTGTATTGCATATTGTTTTTATAATGCGTCTTCCAAATAATGCAATAGCAGTTCTTGTAAGGTCAATAATAAAGTTATTGTTTGCACATTACATCTTTTTATTTACATACTTCTTACATTGAAACAGAGGGTGTAATCTCAAATATCGCTTTTGAGTCGATTGTTTTGCACTGAATGCAAATTTATTGATCATATTTCACCTATAACTAAAAATACTCTTATTTTTGTTTAAAGTTAAAATTATTTCAAAATACTGTTTTACTTTTCATTAATATTTTCATTGGTTTTTTATGATTTTAAAAGGTGGGGGTACGGTTAGACTCACGTCACGGTTTATGTCAAGATTATATCACGTCACCAATTGAGGGCTAGTTGTGAATAGAATAATTTGTGTAATAAAAATAGCATATTTATAGGTCGATTTCTTAAATATATTTAACCAAATTGTTATCTCGGTAATGTTTTGGCGTTCTGATTTCAACACGGCTTTTACGCCAATTTATGGTTATTGATTCTGATATAAAATGGAATAAATATGTTTTTTATTTATGTAGGTACATTATAAAACTGAACAACATAAATTAGGCGTAAGGTTTATTGGTTAATCCAAATAATGGGGAAACCAGTCGTAAATTAGTGATGTATGATCGTATAGTTGTTTGCTGTCACCGGGAAGTTACAAAACCGACTGTTTTATACATAAACATTGAAACAATATACAGATTATTTCATTAGTATATGCAAATAACTGATTGTAAAAAACTCATAGTGTTGACATAGGACTACAACAGGAATAGAAGTACGGTATTCACCAAATTAATAGTAGAGATCTACCTCGTTAAGAAATCGTTCACGCAAGGTGCATGCATATTTGATGTCTTGTCATTAGTCCTCACCTTGATGTTACTTTACGGTTAAGATCTTCGTCATTATGGTTCTCGCTATTGAAGGAAAGTTTATTTAGTAGAGCATGATTGCAGGTCATACGGAATAGAACGGAATAACAAAAGCGCGTTTAAAAATGTTTCAGAAAAATATCAGCAACAGTTTAACAAATCAATGCCTATAGTAGAATCCATAGTTAGAATGCAGTGTTGGTCTTACCGTGTTACTCAGAGATGCTGCTCATGTCGGCATAGTGGTAGATGTGTGGTAGATTGGCGATAGACTGAGAAATCAGGATTGTACGCGCTTCGTTTCAAAAATCTTTACTGATTCATTTAACTGTGTTAAATAAGTTTAACAAAAAAAAAACAAATTATTTCTATAAAAAATGCCTGTATACATAAAATATCTAATACCTCGTAATTACTTATATAGATACATACAAAAAGAATACCCTATAAGTATTAAAAGTAGTTTACCCTATAGGACATGATAAATATATATACATAAAATACACAAGAAGATTAAATCTGACATATTTCTCGTTAATTAATACTAATTGCAATCCATGTCTAAATATTTCTTATCCTCTGTATCATATCCTATATTAATTATCACCGGTTCAATATCTTCCTGCAAATTGTCCACAAACATTTTTTCTTCTACTTTCTTGACGTGGTTCACATAATTATGCTACTGCTCTTTAGATACGCGTTGGTAAGCTTCTTTTATCAACCGTTCTATCGTTTTTTCTTTAAAATCGACGTTGTTTGAAGCCATATACCTGTTCACTTGACTCCACACCATCTCAATCGGGTTCAGCTCGCAATGTTATGACGGCAGTCTCAAAATCTTAACGCCGTATTTTTCCGCAATTGTTTTATTTTTGTACTTGTCGTACTCGTCTCCAAATACTCGTAGTATCCAGTAATTCACTTTTTAGGTAATCTTCATCGAAGAAAATATTCTTTTGGATTAGCCAATCTTTGATTCGCCTTTTGTTCCACAATTTTGTCGGGAAATCAAATTTGCGGGAGTGGTATGACGCGTTATCCAAAAGGACAACGTTTTTTTGCCTTTTTCGGCAAGTTTAGAATTAACGTCTTCTCAAACCATTCTTCATATAGATCCCCGTCCACTTCGTCGTGGTAATCACCGGTTCCCTTCTTGGGCAAGAAGGTTAATTCGACTCATGTTCCAAAACCAGTTTTGCTTCCTGCATGAAGAAGAACAAACCGAAAACCTCTTTGGGTTAGAGCTCAGTTCAGTAGAGAGCCCTTTTATGAAGGCATCTCGTAGATTCTTGATCGTTGTGTCCCTCCATTCCTTTTTGACTGAAACACCGGTGTTAGTCCAAGACTCATCGGTATAAACAATGTTTACATTATCCTTCTTCCTCAATATTTTTATTTATCTGAGGTACTTGTTGGACAATGGACTCCGAAGTAGAAAAAAGAATAGATGCCTTTGAGATGTATATATACAGACGAATGTTGAGGATTCCATGGGTACAAAGAGTTACTAATGTTGAGGTACTTCGTCGCATGTGTAAACAAAAAAAATTACTAAGAATAATCAAAGAGAGGAAAATGCAATACTTGGGTCATGTGCTGAGAGGCGAAAGATATGAATTACTTCAAGTTATACTGGAAGGAAAAGTACAGGGCAAAAGATCAGTAGGAAGACGCCAGAACTCGTGGCTGAAAGACCTGAGGAGATGGTTCGACCGCTCATCCGCAGAGATCTTTCGCGCAGCAGTTTCCAAAACTACAATTGCCATTTGGATCGCCAACCTTCGAAAGGAGACGGCGCAATGAGAAGAAGAAGAAGAGGTACTTGTGTCTCCAAAATATATCCTTTCTTTCCATCATTATCGAATCTCGGCCTCTTTCAATATATTCAAAACTCATATCACTTAGTAGCCTTGTAACCTCGGAAACCTTTTTTGGATGGTGCTAGAAAGGTCACCAATGGAGACACTGCGGACGGCAGCCAGATGGTTGGTGGAGAGCGAGTCGTGGGTTCGAAACTAGCTTTTGGAACCAGGAATGGGTCCAACGGACGAAATAAGTAAAGATACGATAGGAGATATTAGAAAAAGATACAGAAATAAACAAAAAGATAGATGGGTAAAATTACCAAAGATAAGATAAGATAGGGAACAGGGCGCCACTTAATTTTTTGGGGTTTAAGGAGAAAATTAAGAAACCTTAGAAAACAAAAGAGATAAGGAAAGATATTTAGGTTCAGAGATCAAACCCAAGAAGAAATATCAACTGTTAATTATTAAGTAAATTTGGTTAACACTCTACATAAACAAAAAATAAATATATAAGGTATTACACTTACTCACCTACGAAACTTAATCAGCCTGATCTTTCTACTGGTCAAAGGTATAGTTATATTTAAAGGTAAAAAGCAAATATTCAGAGTTATGGTTATATCAGGGAACTTTGTTAGGAGTCGACAAATAAAATACATACATAAAACAATAACAATATATTCAACAACAAAATTATGACGCTGCTGAATGCAACACAAGTAATAAAAATACACCGACAACTATGAAATGGTGGTATACATATAAAAATAAGCAGAAATATAATTAGAAGATACCTTTACAAAGATATAAGTATAACACAATCATGCACAAATAAAGTTTTGGCGTATCTCGAGATATTACAGCAAAAAAATTGAATACAAATTATAACAAACACAAAAGATAACAAAAATTAATAAAATCTACGTTTACAGAAATACAGAAAGGTTACTGAAATGAAAACATAAAAATTTAACCAAACCGCACTTGGTTAAGTCGATTATTTGATTCGTAACAAAATACTGACTGTTCTTTAAATTTAATGCAAAATTCAGTAGTTATTCTCAACTACATTTGAAGACATGTATGCTCGTCATATACGTCCAGATAATGGAAGATGATATGATGCCATACCATGTTACTCGCCAAGATAAGTGGAGAACAAAGATTATGCTAACTTACAGTAATTCCTGACGACTGCTGCATTAAGTCACTGAAGTTAATACTATACTGGTATTAAACACTGAATTTAATTACCCTTAAAGGTGCTTTACAACTATACTTAATCTAATATAGTGTAAGATAAAAAAAACTCTAATAAACAAGTGTATACACACTTATAAAGAAAATGCACAGAGACGGTAAGGTAGCAGATACGATAATGTGAGTTAAGCGTCTTAACTCGACGAATGCCCACCGGTAAGTAACTTGGTTCCTCTAAAATTTTACCAAATTACCCAAGAAAAAGAAGGGATATCTCCCCTCAAAAATCATAGGCCAGTTGTATGTATTTCTGAGAAGATAAGGTTATAACGGCTATCGGAAAGTTCGAGATAATTTGGCACGTGATAAAATATGAAATCTCGAGATTGGGTCTTTACAGAAAAATTACTATACGAGCCTTCGGAATATTTACAAATCTATCATAAAAGACCCGGATTAAGACGGAAAGGATTAAAAACCTTTCGGACGCAAGGAAATTCCGGGCATTCAATAAAATTTTGAAGACGGTAAACCGAACATAAGCGTATCATCACGGGGGTAAAAGGAATAAAAATAATTAATATTTTAATTATATAAAAAAATGTTACAGCCTACGAAATGTCTTTTTTGAAAAAGCTGGTAGGGCCTCATTTTCCTTAATCTTTATTTCCTTCTTCCATAAACTCTGTTTATTATGCTGTCGACGGTTAGTGGTATGTTTTCAAAAAAAAAAAAAAAAAAATTATGGACAATTTTCCTTATTCGAAATTTCACTCCTTCATCGTAAGTATACTCACGTGAATTGGATTGGAAACTGATTTTTTCGTTTTTTGCACAGGTTTCTGTTCGCCTTGCTGAGCCTTTTCGCTAATGTCACAAATTTTGCGAACACTTACTTGCGAAAATAAAATAGAACTGAGCTATCATAGTTTTTGCCAACAAGTTTTTGATCTAATGCCCAGTACCCAAATCGACAAAGAAACATGTTGGCTTTGCGTGTACAATAGGGATTAAAACTGATTCGCTTCTGACTGACTTTATAATGATCTTTATTTCCCAAAGAATGTGTTTACAATGGAAGCTATTGAAAATTAATAAATATAGATAAGCTATCGACAAGGAGTTTTTGATATATTTTACTTTTTTTATAGCATTCTTTTTCATGGTATTGTTTAGTTCGACAATTTTACTCTCTTATTTATACATCGATGATTGAATCATTCTTTAGTTGAAACAATAATGATAGTCTTTTATACAACCGTAGGCAATTGTGTCCGCGTATATTCCAGTGCTAATGCTTTAAATACTGATAGTGTGGCAGCGGATCAACCTCTTTAAAATTTTCAAAATAGGCCTCTTCGAAATATTCAAGAATAATAATCGAAACCCTGCGTTTCACAAGTTGTGTTTTCGGTCAAAATAAATTTTGTACTAAGTAACTGCACATAAACTGAATATTTTTGGGCCATGTATAATAAAATTATATATGTTAGCAATTATCCAGACCGAATTCCAATACGCCAAAATCATAATGTTACTGGCACAGATGCAAGAAAAATTTCTGTACTGAGTTTAGTATATCAATCTCACGATTTCGTGGGAAACAAACCGTTTTTATTACACAGACATATCAAGATATTTGAAAAAAAAAATAATTTTCACTTTACTGAGGCCAGTAAAGAAAAAAAAACTGAAAAAATCTTTTATAGGTGTTTAAAGGTTCTAAAAGGTGTATGAGAGATAGCTGATGGTAAATCCTTGAAGACGTACAGGACTGATTTAGCTTTGTTTTTTTAAACAATCATAAAAAGTGAAAAAATACATTGTTTGACTATAAAGCCTTTCTTTCTATTTTTTTTTTCGTTTCTTCTTCTCTAATATTCTCTCTAGACAATTTTTTAAAAACTCTTTGTTTTCAAAATTTTTTCTGACAGTTCGTGTGTTAAAATTCCATCTTGTTGCTAGTGCTGTCAGAATACAGAACAAATGCATGTAAATTGGCAAAAAAAGTTGGCTACACAAACATTTTTCGGCAATATTAAATTAAATTGATATGCATAATAATTTACATAAAATGCGTAAGGAAGATCTTTTCTTATAATACTTTGAACGTCACTTCCCTTCCTGACATTACAGCCGCTTCATCATAGCCTTGATCTACTAGCTAATATACAGAAAATTTTAAGCAGTTCCAACTCTTTTCTAATTGCTGAGGCTATGTCACTAGCACTATGTGAAACAGGTTCTAAAAATTTCCAAAAACGTAATTTGGCCATTCCGCTCATGTTTTAAAATAATAACACGTTGCTGATGGGTAGAAACATCAGTAGTTTTATTACACTGAATGGATACAAACCGTGCCTCTGTTTGAAATTCACTGTAAAAACTTACTTTTTTTAATTTGGCTGGAATCGTCTGTCGCAGTATTAATAATGATGACATAATTTTTAGCCCCCCCCTACCCCAGAAATGTCGGAAAATCCCGGAAAACCAACATAATTTGAAATGGACTTAATAATTTTTCCGAGGTTTTCCATGTTTCCCGGCCAGTGAAAACTATGTAGTTATTCATATTTCGACGAGCTACTCCAGATTAAAAAAAAGCGACTTCTAGCTGCAATGGAAACCGAGATAATGTAAATTTTTCCTACGTGTTTCAATTTGAAGTTGCGATCTCGAAAAAAAAAGGAGCTGAAACAGTTATCCCCTCCACTTTCCTATGTCGATCTTTCGAAAGTACCTTCGTTTCGAAGGGCTGTAAGTTTCGAAAAATTGGATGCATTTTATAGCTATAAGTTTCAATATAAAGTTTACATTTTCATTCAAAATTTGTGCAAAGTTTACTACTTAATGTTTATAAACAATGGAGATATGATTTTTTAAAAAATAGTCCCTAACTTCGTTCTTATTGGTCATAGAAGGTTTTTTTTAATGTGAGTTTTTTTACCATCTATCCAATGGTTATATGTACAAGTCTGTGGCTTGAAAAAGATAGAAGTTATTACAATTGTTTATAAGTAAACATACCTCTTTTTCAAACGTTTATTTTGTAAATAATTTCGGTTAAAAAGCCATATGCATTTAACTTCTGAGATAGTTTAAGTCTTAAAGAATCCTATAAAATTTGCTAAATGTGTCCAGCATCATTAATAGAGCAAGTTCAATAGTTTAAATATTTAGCCTCAGGGATCTGCGAAAAATTGTGCCGTGAAATCGATGATTTTTGCATAACCAGACTGGGCTATTTCGAATACGCCACAAAATTTTACACAATCCATAAGATGGGACAAAATGTAATGATTGTTTTTAACTTGGTCGTTAAAGTCTTTTATTGATTTTCGAAAGCCAGAATCTAATAACTGGCGCACATCAATCTTGCCTATATCCGAGAGTTGCAATTCATTTTTTAAATGAATTTGGGAAGAGCCGTGTTTTTTAATTTTTGTTGATAAGTGAGATAAATTCCTAACGCTCCTTTTCGTCCACTCTGAAGAAATAGTTTCATTCTTTGAAAACACTAAACATGGAAAACAAAACAAAGAATGTAGTTTATCACACCCGCATAATCACGAAGTTTTTCTATATTATATAGGAGCCATTCCGTCTCCGGCTTCTTCAAGTAATGTAGGCTTCCTTAAATTATTTTAAAGTGTTTGTTTGTCCATTTGTATTGTAGTGTAATGTACATTTATATGTTTATGACATCTTGTTCTTGCCGGATAGGCCACAATTGACGAAATGCCCCTGAAGATGATCTAGGGATCGAAAGTACTTGGGCAAGATTTAATTAAACTGTGCTCGATATATGCCTTTTATCTGATCAAAGTTCATTTTTCTATATTGTTCAACTTTTAAACAACGTTTAAACTTTTTGTTTCTTATGGCACGTTCTTGTACCAAATTTGTCTCCGGCCGAGGTGGTCCATTCTTTTTTATAAGAAGTCGATCTTCAAAACTCGTTTTTTTTTCATTCAGATTATATTCCAATGAATGAGCTGTAATATCTAACTTATTACATAACCTAAATATTACAGTTTTGTTACTTTAATAATATGGAGGCTGCGGCCTTTTTAGCTCATTGATAAGTATGTCCACACGAGGTACCGACTGATGTGGGTTCGATTCCCACAAAAAGTATTGCCAAGATCGGTTCAACAAATTCAAACGTATACGTAGTAACAGTAATTTTCCTCGTATCTACACCTGCTTTACATTTAGTCGTTCGGAATCTACATTAAATTGCAGGTGCCATATATCTATGTAGACTTAAGGACACACAACATCTAACCCAATTAGATGTGACATCACAAGATAATATGCCGAAAGGCCCGTATAAAGTGTGACATCCAGTTTTATTCACTTCCTATGTATCCGTCTTCTAGACGATCTTCGTGACCTTGGTCAGTGCTTAGAGGATAGTGTATAGTGGCTTCTTTGTCAAGACCATTACTACATATTTGCACTCGGAATTACGTAGACTGTGGGCACCCATAATTGGCTCCAAGTTAATATCAGACTGAAAAAGAGCTATAATCAGGGTATCAGGACACTCTCGGCGTGAAGATGATAAATGATCGACTGATATCCTTGCTACACAGGGCTTGTCCACTATACCTCTAGAGCTCGAACCAGTTATTGGAGTGTCAATTAGTACTAATCGGGGTAGTGTTAGGTAAGTTTTCATTAATTCCAATTAAAAGGTAGTAAATAATTATTTGATGATAATTCAAGTAAAGAGTGTACGTGAGTAAAGGCATATAACCTTCGCGCTTTACCTTGTCAATAATTCGAATTCCTAGAAAATTCTTAAAGTTACGTTTCTGTGTATAAAAATTTGTCTAAAAGTGTTATCTACCACTCATTATTTCTGTAAATTTCTCGCTTGTATAAACACAGGTAGTGAAATCACCGGTATTCCGAATCGAGTGCGTTTTAAAAAGCGTTTGTTGAAAATTGTTGGTTCGGAAATAGCGTTTTATCAGGGGTCATAAATAATGAGTAAAGTTAATTGGGATGAATCACTTATCTAAAAATATTTTTGCTTTGATTATCTGAGCCGCAGAATTAGTTCAAACCATTGTTTACAACTTGTTTCAGAGATTCGTCCTCACTGGGAATATGTATTTCAGTGATAAGTATTATCAATCCATTATTATATTGTATTATAAGGATAGTATAAACAGTGGCGTAACTATGGGGTGGCAGGACTAGCAAAAATGCCCCGATTGGGCCCCCGGCCCGAGAGGCTGCGAGTCAGAAGTGACCTATAATTTTTAACAAAATTTAGTAAAAAATATAAATGTTGTATAAGTCCTTAAAATCAATTAAAGCTGGACACAACTAAAGACCATATACAAATTAAAATAAATAATTAAGATTTAAACGCATTCATAAGAAAAGAATCAATTTTTAAACGCATCCATTGGTTGCTTTTTTTGGCGAGGTACGTAACATTTTCTTAACCGAGAAAAAGTACGAATGGCTGTACTACGCATTCTTTGTTTGATTGACAATGGGTCAGTTTTTGTCTTTGATTTTTCTTAGTTTTATTTTTATTGAACTTACAAGTAAAGGCAAATTAAAGAAGTTAATTGTGAAAGTTAGAAAATATTTGAGTGGAGCGAAAAACAAGAGAGAAAAAGGGAGTGTGAAGAAAAATAAAAAAGTTAACCAAAATTTGTCAGTACCTTAAGAATAATGAGTGAGTATTTATAACAGAATAATGATAAAACCAAAACGGGTGTGGCAGTCCAGTGGGACTGCCGGTAGAAGTTATACTTCTATACACGCGTTCGTCGTTACAAATTTATATGGGAGTCAATCTGCACAATCATTACATATGTAATGCTATAGGTAAGAGAGAGCAGAAAGAGAAAAAGAATTAGGTATACAGCTATATAGTGCATCGTTTGCTGTATATAAACATTTGGCCTGTAAAAGGAGTATAGTAAGTAAATGAAGGATTGAATCAATATTTTAAGGAAAATATATATTTTTATTTTCATATATGTATAAAAGGAGTTGAATGCAAAAAAATTTTTTTACACATACTCTGCAGTAAAATTCATTGTTAATTTTGTTATTAATATAATAATACAATACAATACACTGCTACATAAGTCAATATTATAATACAATACAAATTAAAATGCAATATTCATAACTTACGCATATGTTTAATTTACCATGATAATAATATTAATAAAAAAATAATAATATTAATAAATATTAAATATATTTACAAAAGGAACATTTTTATTCTCGAAAGAGAAAGAGAGAGAAAATATATCTTCTGCCTCTCTCTTATCTATATCTTACATATATGTAATGATTTTGCCGATTCACTCAATATATACGAATTCACACAAATTTCCAACGTCGAACGCGCGTATAAAAGTGCTCGGATTATGTTGTAAATTTTCATTTTATTTTAAAATTTAGCATTTTTGCGTATATTACATATATTTAATAAAAATAACGTGGGTTTTTTTTTAAAAGGGATAAATAAAAAATAATAAATAAAAAAGGGAATTCATATTGGGATTCGAACTCACATACACCAGCGTATGAACCAAACATGTAAAATACTTGCCAATTAGACATGACACAAACGTATTTCAAAATTGACAGTTCTCGGTCATACAGTGATTTATTGAGATTATTATTTTGAAATACAAAAGACTAAAATGATTATGAACTTTTAATAAATAATACAAAACATATCACATAAATAATAATATTAATAAATATTATATTATATATATATATATATATATATATATATATATATAATATATAATATTAAATATATATATATATATATATATATATATATATATATATATATAAAAGGAACATTTTTATTCTCGAGAGATGAAGAGAGAGAAAATATGTCTTCTGTCTCTCTCTTACTCATTATCTTACATATGTAATGATTTCACCGATTCACTCCCGTACAAATTTCCAACGAGGAGCGCGCGTATAGAAGTATAACTTCAAAAATAAGTGAATAATGCTCTGAAAGTGAATAATAGTAAACATAACAGTATGACAGATGTAACACCCGACGCCAGTGTATACCCATAACAACCACAACAAATTACTAGTAAAAATCAAAGTGAATCTTATTTTAGTATGAACAATACTCACCATATACTACTGATAAGCGTAATTTTAAACAACTAAATGATCAAGCGAAACGGTTCGTGATCGAAAACGGACATTGTAAACCTAACGGTCCTTTTTAAACTACAGTGATAATAGATCTTTCCTAGAAATACATTACTATATTGTTCCAAGTCTGGTGTGAAACTTACATAGCTATCTTATTGCTTAATACTTCAGAGAACGTATAGTATGTGTGTGTGCTTGGGATATTGACTGCGAAACCTATGGTTTCATTCGCCTAATCACGTTTGACTTTGATTCTTGACAATGATTAAAATAAAATCTATTAATATTTAAAATTGACATTATTAATATTTTAAAAACAATATAACTACTGTAAAAATTCTACATTATACAATTGGTAAACTTACAAAAATCATATATTTTTTTTTACAATTTTAATTTTATACAATTTTGTATACAATTTTCTAGTAGTAAGTATCCAGTCTCGTATCCATGCATCCAGTTTCCAGTGGTTATGTTTTTTCCAGTGTTATCCAGATCCGCAAGCAGTGATTTATTTATTTTATTTATTTATTTTTTTTATTTTCAATATTTTTTGTGTATCTTTTTTTTTATTAATATTGTATAATATTTTTTTTTATTTTTACTTTTTTTATTTTCAATATTTTTTATGTATCTTTTTTTTATTTTTTTTTATTTTCAATATTTTTTGTGGATCTTTTTTTTTATTAATATTGTTTAATATTTTTTTTATGTACAAGTTTTGGTATACATTGGTCTTTATAAACTATAATTTCATATTCTTATTTTTAAACTGCTTATGTATTGATATAGCAACTTATAAACTTCCAAATTGTTAGAAACTATTAACCCATAAAGGTTGATGGGTTTTACTAAGATTTTAATTTTCATAATGGCTTCCATAAAAATTTTGGTCTTTATTCTATTTTTACTACAATTTAATATCATATGTTCTAGTGTGCCATATTCTCCACAGTCGCAGTTTGGGGAATTTACAATTTTTAATTTAAATAAGTGAGAGCGTATAGTAAACCATGTTAGTTATTAGCAAAACGGGAATCTAAAATAATACAAAATGTTTGGATGGAAGGCTATGATGACTAGAAAGAAATCGACGCCATAGAAAGACGAGACATTAACAATTCACCTGGATTCTTGTCTTACGTAACAACTATGCCGGATACATGGAACACTAGATGAAGAGCAAGAGTCCATGATCAAGAAAAAAAATCTTGTTGGCACCACTTAGACTCCTTGATGTTACTCTAACGTTTTCAACGTGTAATTTAGCCTTTTGCGGACACAGAAAGGCAGACATCATTGATCTAAGTTTTTGACGAAATTTTTTGAGTATTGTTGAGTTATTAGCCTGTCCTAGTCTTGGATCGATCTATTATTGGATACAAGTTTTAAATTAACCGAACGATTACTGGTATAAGTAATCCTCACTTGTTGGTCAACAGCTACCAGGAGTGGAAGAACCGACACGTGGCAGGGCACTTATTTGCTCCGGAGCTGAGAAATTAACTCAGAAAGCGAAAGAGCTAAATTAGTCAGCTGCATTGAGATGTGGAAAGCCACGGCATGACTACCACATTAAAGATCCGCATGGATATCCTTAGTTAAAATCATCATGGATCCACTAGTCGATAATTTACTTAATGATCGTGGAGCTAGGAATCCAAGATACGGCAGGGGAGGACAATAAGATTTAGACGACTGACGTCATCAAGATCCCTGTCACCCTGTCAAACAAATAAGAATAATTCTATAGCCTTGAAAATTCGAACATTGAACGTAAGAAGATTATACCAAACTGGGAAACTAGATAACACTGTGTCGGAAATGTGTAGAATGAAGATTAACATACTGGGGCTTAGCGATATACAATGGCCTGAATCAGGAAAATGTAACACCAGAAATGGAACAATGTATTGTTCCGGCAACAACACCTCCAATCACAGGCAGGGAGTTGGCATTACAGTTGATAAGAATTCTCAAAATGCTGTTTGTAACTTTGTTCCCTACTCTGATCAAGTATTGATGCTGTCTCTCAACTCTTATTTAAAACGTAAAATAAATATAATCCAAGTATATGCACCCACTTCAGACAAGGGTGAAGACAGTAGAAATTTTTGAACTTATGGAAGAACAAAGAAAACATAAACCAAAAGACCTAAATAAATACAAAGAAATTCAGAAAAACATCAGAAAGAAAGACGCAAGGAAATAGAAGATCTTTAATTTACACAAAAAAAGTCAAAGAACTGACAGGTTCTAGAAAAAACACAAGAACAAATATCCTTAAAAATGATAAAGGAGATATTATTACTGTTATAAAGGAAATATTGTGTCACTGGACCAATTATATACAGAAGCTATTTAATAATGAAAGAGAAGAACTATCATTAGAAACCACAGAGGATACCAGACCACCAATATTACGGGAAGAAGTCAACTATGCCATCAAAAAACACAAAAGATTGCAAAGCTACCAGACCAGATGATATGCCCATCGAATTATTAAAACTTATTGATGAAGATGTCATTGATGTAATGGTTGAACTTTTTAATCTAATATATCAGACTGCCACAATCCCCATACAATGGCAGCAATCGACCTTTGTAGCATTACTCAAAAAGTCAAGTGCAATATCCTGCTCAGATCACAGAACAATAGCTTTAATCAGTCACACTTAAAACATTTTTGAAAATAATACACAGCAGAATTCTTAAAACTCTTGAATATGAAATTAGTGACACACAATTTGGCTTTAGAAATGGTATGGGCACAAGAGGATTTTGAAAAGGCATTTGATAAGGTTCAACATAAAAAACAGATTGTAGATATATTAAAAAGCAAAAATATTGACAGTCGTGATATGAAAATTATATCTAATCTATATTGGAATCAACAAACTGCCAAGGTAAGAGTTGACAACCAGAACACCCGAGATATCAAAATACAGAGAGGAGTCTGCGAGAGTTGCATGCTGTCACCACTACTCTTCAATGTCTACAGTGAAGCGGTATTTAAAGAAGCGCTCTCAGATTCAATAGAAGGTATCTATAAATGGAGAAGTTTTGAATAACTTGCGTTTTGCAGACGATACAGTGATAATGACGGATATCAACAATGATTTACAGAACATAATGCATCGACTTAATGAATGCTGTCATGAATACGGACTAAGGATGAATTTGAAAAAAAACTAAAGGCATGATCATGACTAAATCAGCAGGTGCAAACATACAATTGATTGTTGAGGATACTGTAATTAAGAGTGTGGATAACCACAAATAGGTACATGCATAACATCAAATGTAAACCAAACTCGTTAAACTTAAAAAGCTTCTTTGTTGTCGGGATATAATGTTAGGACTACGCCTAAGTATGCTTCGGTGTTACGTATTCACTACTATTCTTTATGGCTTGAAAACGTGGACATTAAAACAAGGGCATCTAAATAAGTTGGCCGCCTTTGAATTTTGGTGTTATAGAAGAATCCTACGCATATCATGGACTCAAATAATATCAAACGCAGAAGTTCCTAATAGGAAATGAAGCTGAAATAATATTGACTATCAGAAAACTTGAGTATTTAGGCCATGTTATGAGAGGGAAAAGATACTCATTATTGCAGCGTATTATGCAAGGCAAAATTCGAGAAGGGAAGGATGTGGGAAGTATGCAAGGAAAATGTGGGAAGACGAAGAATATCGTGGCTTAATAACTTGAGGGAATGGTTTGAATGCAGTAGGTGAACTTAAAGAAGAAGAAGAGTTTCAAAAACAGATCAAATGTGCGAATTTTACTGATATTGTATGACGAAAACACAATTTCAAAGGCTCTCGTCATGAAAGAGTTATTTTTAAGATTTTATGAAGTTAAAGACCAAACAGCCTTAGCAATGTCGAATCAAATTATTAAATCCATAAATGTCAAAAATATATGTACCTCTAAATAAGTGCCGAGGACAAGGATATGATGGTTTTAACTCAATCAAATTCACATATGGTAAAGTTCAAAATCTCTTAAAAGATATCGAACCTAATGTGGTATATATTCACTGTGCTGCTCATAACTTAAATTTAGTATTTAATGATGAGTATTTAATGATTGAGTAAAAGAGGTTATTGATATGTTACATTTTTTGAAACGGTTCCACAAATTTATATATTTTTTTTGATATAGTATTAAAAGATGGAATATCTTATCAAGTTTTCTATCTGATAAAGAAAGGGTGTCTTCCACTTCGATGTTAGTATTCACATTTCTGTTTTTGGAATTAACCCATTGGTTTTATTTCTTTCTGTGTTTATTTTCAACCCAAAATGTGTTTCATCAACATGAAAAAACATTTACTTCCGATAGCTCTATGTTGGATGAGCTAATTATTTCGATCCTCCAACTTTGTAAAAGTTAATTTTGTTGTCCCGCTCAATTAAATTATTGTTACAAGGTATTTTTTAAACCACTCTGATCTTTCATCATCTCCTACGCAAAAAAAAATTCCTTATAAAGTCCTGAATTCATTCTTTTACGTAAACCCATATTGATTAGCTCCCACTTCGTATTTCCCTACTACTTTGAATATTATATTTTGTCGAGATGGCTGTGTACGAACGTAATCATTTTTTTACACGTGCAGGCATTACGAAGAAAAAAACATCTATTTCCACGTAGATTGTCGTTTAATTATGAAAAATCGATGGAAACAAGCACGCTAAGGGATTGCCAGACTACAAAGGTCTCGAGAGTTGAAAAAGTTTTCGTGTTTCTTAAACCCTTAGCAGTGACGCATAGCTGGAATATGTTAAAAAGCATCAAGAGTCACGGAATGGGTATGAGTGTTGGGTCATTCAGGCAATGGTCAATTCACTATAAGGTGAGTAATGGTCTAGCAAGAAAATTTGTGCATTGCGAATGATTTAACAACATAATATTGTCTAGGTGACTCATCCTTTCTATTTTTTATGATAGAGAGTTTTTCTGTTTTTATTTTATCAATTAGGTAGTATTTTTTTATCTAAAGTCATTGTTTTGGATATCAGTACTATTTATTTTTTGGATTTATTTTTAATATCTGGCATTTATTGTATAATAAAATTGATATTCGCAAATACTTACAGGGCTATTGGCACCCTCCATTATGCGTTTATTCCACTTAGTGCAATATTCTCGAAACGTGTCCCCCCACATCCACATCATATTTGCTATCATTTCCAGAGCATCTGTAATTCCCATTCTGGATCTTATAATTATATTTGGAACTCTGTCTTAGCTTTAAATCCGAGATCGACCGATCCATGGATTGCTGAGTCACTCTGATTTTTTCCACAAATTTTTTAGTGCACTATAAGTCAATATTTAAGCAGAGAATATATAAACAACAATATTTTACAGGTAGTAAACATCGGCTCAGATTAAAATGGAAAGAAAATTATATGGAATCCTTAAAAAAATGACAACCCAAAATTCTTCAAAAAAGATGGTTTTATTCAGTCTCCAACACATTTTTTATAAAAACTATTAATAGAATAAGGTCAACCCATGCTCTAACACCTTGAAGAAACTACAAATGAATCTATCAGACATTCCAAACTGTACCTGTGGAAAATATGGAGATTTAACACAAATCATATTGTGAATGTGAAAAATAACAAGAAAATATTGCATGCTTTTATGAAGACTTGCCAAAACTAAATGTCTGCTTCCCATTTCACTTAAACGAATTAATTTTCCCTGGAAACATTGTAACAATATTATTTGCTTATAGGGGGCTATAAAGGGTGACTGAACAATTAATGGGCTTGGAGATAGGGTAAGCCAAAAAATTGAAACGTTTTGCTACTTGCGTTTTGGTTGGAGAGCAAGGTCGTGGATAAGGATTCCTCTTCTTGGGGAGACTGGGAGAACTTACTACGAAAAAGAAATCAAGAAATACTTACAGAAATCTCCTGGGCAAATACTAACAAGAAGATTTCTAAATTATTTAAAATTAGGACGCCGTTTAAAAAAATCCTCTCGCTGTTTAGAAAAAAAGGTTTAGGGTTTTTCTTTCATGTCCTAACATTTTTAAGGTGAACATGTTTATTTTTATTTTATATAAACATTACTACAAAAAAATATCTAAATGTATCAAAAAACATTACATTGAACCTTCTAACAACGAAACAAAATTTATAACTATGGTTATGTACCAAATGGCAGAAAAAAATGTACTAACTGTCATATGTCGAAATGTAACTACCCATCTTTTTCGAATTATTAATTAATTATCAAAGGTTAGTTTTATTTAAAAAAAAAAACTAGAATATGTCAATTAGCTGGTACATAAAACTTATATTTATTTATAAACTTTTTAAATTTTTATGAGACAAATCTTAGTGTATTAAAGATAAATGTTTATTTAGAAAAATTTAACAAAATCACTCGCTTCACTGGCTAGTTATTTCTTTTTAAATTATTAAAAAAGTTGTTAACTTAAATTTGAACAAAAAAACATTGTCCCACAAACTTTAAACAATCTAGATCCGACCCTTGGGAGACACAAAATTAATCCTAGACAAACCCTGGAAGAAATTAAATACCAAAACTGGGCTTCAGATTATCCTGGATGATAACTATATGTGATCCTTCAAACTCGGCTACTTATTTTTCACTTCATACCATGTCGACTTAGTTAGCCCTCAGGACGCTGTTATCAAATACCTTGAAACAGGATACAGATTACAACAAACGGTGATTAACTCACATTACAACAATTGTCATACTGCATTTTAAGCTCAAACAACCTTCATATGACCACACACATGGAATTAAGGAAACTTTGCCGTCTTTTCAAAACTCTTACGTAAACGAACCTTACTCGCCCAGATAAACCCCGAAATTGGATAAAACTAGTTTTACCCGTATAATTTGCGTATTATCCAAATTGGCCGGATAAAGGGCAAAGGAGGTTAAAAACTTCTTGATTTATCTGGACCGTTCTAAATATATCCAATGCCAAATGGATAAAGCAGTACATTTTAAACTTGGCTATAAATGACACTTCTTACGTTTAAATTTACAATCACAATTTATAGAACAGGCATCATACCAAAGAAATGGCTCTCCTCTACTTTTGTCACAATCCCGAAGACGAATAATGCCAGAGAGTGTTCAGACCACAGAACTATAGCATTGATGAGCCACACACTAAAAGTATTTTTAAAAATAATTCACAAAAGAATATTTAATAAATTAGAAGAGGACATAAGCGCCACACAGTTTGGATTCAGAGGTGGACTGGCAACACGGGAAGCTTTTTTTGGTCTGAGTATGTTAATGCAAAGATGTTTGGATGTAAACCAAGACCTCTACGTAGGTTTCATAGATTTTGAGAAGGCCTTCGATAAAGTCAGACACCAAAAGCTGTATGAAATCCTCAGAAGCAAAAACATCGACAGTCGCGACATTAACATCATATCCAGGTTGTACTGGGGACAAACAGCAAAAATCAAAGTTGATAATGAGTTAACTGAAGAAATTGAGATTCGTCGAGGTGTGCGTCAGGATTGTGTGCTTTTTCCACTATTATTCAATATACATAGCGAAACAATATGTCAGGAAGCGCTCCTAGAGCAAAACATTGGTATGAACATTAACGGAGAGTTAATTAACAATATACGATACGTTGATGACACGCTAATAGTAACAGATAACCTAGCAAATTTACAGTTTTTGATGGAAAACATAAACACCTATACCAAAAAGTATGGTCTAAAACTGAACATCAAAAAGACTAAATTTATGATTGTAAGAAAGAAGCTATACACCGATGTGAATTTAACCATAAATAATCAGTCAGTTGAAAGAGTTACGTCCTACAAATATTTAGGGGTTTGCTTCACTGATACTAATGACCAGACAAGAGAAATCAAGAGGCGAATAGAGATAGCGAGACAATCGTTTGTCAAAATGAAAAAGTTCCTATGCAGCCGGGACATAAATATAAACTTAAGAACGAGAATGTTAAGGTGCTATGTTTTCTCCGTTCTGCTGTACGGCATGGAAGCCTGGATACTGAAAAAGATAAACATCAAAAACATTGAGGCATTTGAAATGTGGTGTTACAGGAGAATGTGGAAAATACCATGGACAGAAAGAGTAACAAATCAAGATGTTCTGCTGAAGATGGGGAAGGAATGCGAAGTCATAAAAACCATACAAACGAAAAAACTGGAATATCTGGGCCACATAATGAGAGGAGAAAAGTACTCTCTGCTTAGACTCATAATCCAAGGAAAAATCTCGGGAAAGAGAAATGTGTTAAGGGAGTGGTATGGGTGCAGTTCAATACAGTTGTTCAGAGCTGCAGCCAACAAAGTAAAGATTGCTGTGATGGTAGCCAACCTCCGAGGTATAACTAAGAGATATAACTAAGCATTGAGAACTTGGTATATCTAAATTAGGTTAGCCAGCTGTTAAAAACGCGAGATATCAAAGATAAAGAAAAATAGAGTTAGCGCGCAACGATACAGTTTTGACAAGTGATAATATGTATAATATTAACACTATCTATTGACGAATGCGTTAAAAACTCACATAACGGACACTTCAAACCAGTGGCGTTGCGCGCTAGCGCTCTTTTACTTTTTATCTTTGATACCTCGAGTTTTTAACAGCTGGCAACCCTAATTTGCGACCATTGTTTCTCAGGCCACCTTATATCATATTATTAAAAAAAAATAACATGCATGTACTTCATGAGCAGCGTATTTTATTTAAAAAATAAATGAACGAAATAAAAATTTTGTCAAAAATTAATTAGTATTAACCGAATTAAAAATATTTGCGGCCACTTTTTGACTGACAACCTATTATCAATCCTCCTAAATTTAAATGTATGTAAAAATGTGAGTTTGATTAACTACATTAAAAACGTAGTAATCTTCATAGGTATATTGGTTTTAAATACCGTACTTATCTTAAATAGTTTGCCGTCTATGCTAATTTTATTCATCTTTTAATTAAGCAGGTATGGTTGTCTCGATCTATTCTAAGTTCGTGGCCTAAATACACACTTCAAAAATGTCAAAGCAACCACACTATTCCACTTCTTTCAATAAAAATGTAAATACTTTTTTTATATACATACCATTCCATTTGAAAACTTGTTCTCTACAATTCAAGTTATGCCATGCTAATTAATCTATTAATTGCACTGTTTTATTAAGTCAAAAGTGGCAGAACCTCAAATTCATACGATTAATTGCTTCAAATGGTATAAAAAAAAGTGCTTCTAATTTTAAAGATAGAATGTTAGAGAACTGTGATAAAAGTTTAAAATATTTTTTTTTACTTAGACTTACCATCATACAAAAGACAGTAATAAGACAGTATCCATCATCATAATTTACCTAAATGCCCTAACACAAAGTTAAGATTACATCAACATTAGGAGAACAGGGACACACTATTCTCGCCTAGGGACCTATCAAGGCATTAGATTTATATAAGACACAAGAACACTAGGTTACGGAGAGGAGGAAGTTATACAAATGGTTTAAAACAAAGGAACGAGATTAACTAAAATTTTTTTAGAGAATAAGAATGATAATGTGCTGTCTTTTAAAAAGTTAATCAAAGAGTTGTATACATCTACAGAGCCAAGTGATAAAAATACAGTATATTCCAAGGAGCTGCTACTTCTTTATAAATTGTTTATTAGTTTAGATGAGTAGGCTGTATTTTTAGTACAACCAAAAAATATATGACCTAAATCACTGTTCGCTCCACATTTATTATCATCCAAAACCTGTATTTTAAATAAGTGTTTTGAATAACATGCGTGCCCGAATCATACTCTAATAATTGAAGTTATGTGCCTCCTATAAGCTCTACAAGTACCAAATATTTGTGAAATATCTGGTTAAATTAACGAGGATCTATTTTGATTCACAAAAGAGTATTCCTTCCACTGCTCCACTGTAGCTCCACTATCGAAGTAATGTTGACTTGCAAGAGAAGATACTAGCAGAGCGTTGTCATTTAAAACATATTCAAATGATAAGTGATGTAAATATGATTGAGGCTGGTCTTTTACACACTAATATTGCTCATATACTGATGGAATACTCTTCGATAGGATCGATATGTGGGAGGATTAGCTTGTCTAAATGTGCATATAACTGCACATGAACTCTATGACACCTTACAAAATACTTACAATATTTCTGTATGTGATAAAACTTTGAGAAATAGATTGAGGATTCCCATGTTACGTCATTGAAATCGTGGACTCAGATTAAGATAGGCAAAACAACATGCGCATTGGGGCTTACAAGAATTAAGTTCTAGGTTATTCACAGATGAAGCTAGGTTTTGTATCTACCCTAATTCAAAAAGAGCAAGAGTTTAGATAAGACCTGGTCGACTAGAGAGACTCAGGCATGTACAGGGTGTTCGTCCATACAGTTATTTATAAGGCATTATGTGGGCTGGAATAATTTTTCATCATCAATCTGTTCCCGTTCTTGTGGAATTCATTTTAAATCATTATCAGTAGATTGATTATATCTTAGAACCTGTTGTTCTTCCATTTGCAACTGCTGCAGGTCCTTATTTGTATTACATGCAGGATATTCCACTTTGACTATAGCCAACACAATCGCCAGATCTTAATTCCATCGAGCATGTATGGGATATGCTTCAGAGACGGATTGTCCATCATCTGTATAATGTTCATACTAGACAAGATCTTCAACATCTTCTTGCCTCAAAACGAAATTGATAATTGAATTTTAAGCATGCCAATTCAGTATTAAGCTGTAATATTAATGCTGCTGGAGGAGACACAGATTATTAAACACACATTTGTTGTTTTTTTTTATATTGTTATATATTATATTGACTTTAATTTCCACTAAATTAGTGAATTTCTTAACTTTTGTTTGATTATATCGTCATAGAGAAATCATATTACTCTGAAGTTAAGATGAACTTATGCTAATTAGGCATTACAACGGTATATCACTTGTAAAAATCCAATCGAAATTGATGTATATATGAGAAAAAAACTTTTTGTTCCTTAGACATTTTTATGTGTTTATTTATGAGATGTGTATTCAATTTCTGCATCGTTTATGTATATGTCTTTGCTAGGTGCTAGTTTGTGTTATACTGGGTCGTTTTAAGGTTAATTTTTAAACCTAGTTTGGTTGATACATAGTTTAGTGTATTTAATTCCTGGGCTATGAAGGCTTGCGGCAGATTCGTTTAAAATTTTAATCTACTACGTTAGCCTTTTTGTTTTTTTGCTTATGGCCAGAGCCTGAACCATCAGGCACTAGATTATTTCACAGTGAAGTGAAATGACCAATGAAATGATGAATCATGATGATATCACATGAATCGGATAGACGATTTAAATATGGCATACAAAGGAAATATGCTAGAAAAACTTAAGGCAACAAAAATGTATTTCCTGATACGTTAGGTAGGGAAATCCAGTATGGAGAAAGCAATAAACGACATAACAAGAGAAACTATGAAAATAGAAGCATATTAGTAGAATATATTTGACAACCATATCCAAAAGAATCCCGAAGAACGATTCCCAAAACCCAAAACAAATCATAATGTGGACCTTTACCAGTAGCGCACCTAGAATTTCCTTGGGGGAGGGGGGTAGGGTTTTGGTTGGGAGCCGAAATTTTTTTATGCTATTTTTTTATGCTACCTCCATTTTGAGGCCTTAAAATTTGTGAGTAAAAGAGAAAAACAAGACTTCGCCTTAGTAGAAGAAAAGACATAAATCGAGATATGAGAAACAACTATCTAGATCTAGATGAATGGCGACTGAGTGTGGGAAGACACAGGGAAACGTTTTAAAAATGAAAAAAATTTATGGTCCCGTTCGGTAAGGAAGATAGTATTTTTCTATTAGTTAACGCACCTGCCAAAGAAGGTTGGTTTTTCAACGACCAAAGTTCATTAATTGGATTTTGATTTAGTACCTTATTCGACTTATTACCCACATTTCGCTCCAAGCGATTACCATCTGCTGCCTAACCTGAAAAAAAAACGCAAGATAATGAAAAAGAAACAGTAAGACTTTCGTCTAAGCATGTTCTGATGAATTTAATTCAATAATCTAAAATAAAGGTATTGACAATTTTCAATATTATTGAAAAACATGTGTTGAGGGAGAAACTTTATTAACAAAATGTATTGTATTTAAAAAACTTGCATTTTCTATCTTTTTACATCTCCTTTTTACAATCCTTTTATATCTTTCGAATTTTGAAATTATATAAAAATTACTGTCAGAGAATGGAAACAAAACACCTTCAAAAATATTAGATCAACCGCTCGATCGAAACAGCTGTTGCAATCGTTATGAAAAACGTCAAGACGGTTACAAGTTCCTTTCGGTACGTCTGGGGACCTTGTATTATAGATTGCAAAGAAGAGGTAGAGGACGTTACATCTGGCCGGCCAGGTGAGACGTTTACAAGAACCCCTCTAGTTATAACAGCTAACGGTCGTGGGTCGACCCGAGTGACTCTCTTAATAGGCCGGTTAAAGTGTAATATAAAAAGTTTTAAGAAATACGGAGTGTCTAAACAATCACATTAAAATTTTTCGAGTAGGAAGGCTAGTAAATAGCAGCAAAATTGAAAATTGTGGCATACAGTCACCAGAGTATTTCTTCTGTCGAAGAATACGGCAGAATTTGAATACAAAACCCAAATTTGACACATCACACATTTATTTCAAGTCCCAAGACTCACTTCCTTTCTTTTCGGAGCTAGCTGTACATTTGGTTACCTTTAATCTATCGACTCCAATTTTTCGTTGGAACAAGAAAACCTTTGCACCGCGTTCCAAGACTCTGTTTCTTAAGGGTTATCACACAAAGAGGCAGACCGACAGACAGAAAACTACACAATTTCAAGAAGGACATGTTTGATGCTTTATAAATGACAGTAATTAAACAATAATTGAGATAATTAATATTATACTATTGAACAGAGACAATTGTTGTGATCCATTTCATGTTTTTTGCGTTTGGATTTGTTCACTACTTCATTATTTTTTACGATGCCATTTTTTATTCTAATTTTGTTTCCTATCTTCTGTAAACTATCTCTCTTACTCTTTCTCTGTCTTACTCTCACTCTCTCTCTCTCTCTCTCTGTCTCTCTTACTTTCTTTCTCTCTTTCGCTTTTAATTAAATTCTGTATCCTAATTATATCCATATCAACTATTCTGCTAAGACCTGTAATATTCTTAATTTTTCGTTTTCTTTATCTCTTTCTGCATACTACTTCCTTTCTATTCTTTTCTTTTCCGTGGCATGTGGACATATTTATGACTTCTTTCGTAACAATATTCTTTTCAATTTTTTTAGTTTTTTATAGTTTTTTTCTCTATTAAAGCCCACTGACCAACATTTCTGATTCTCTTTGGCCAGCCATGTTACATATATAATACGAAAACATTTCTTTATGTATCTTTGAACTCTTCTGACGTGGGTTATATTAGTTTTCGCTTCGTAAAACAGAACCATTTGATCGAAATATTGTTAGCTTTATCTTAATCATCATTACTTTTGACACTATATATTTTTAAGAATGTTACTGTTTTAATTCCTATGTTTTTTTATACATTTATTTTTTGTTTACCTACTGCTAATCCAGAGAACTCGTTATTTGTGCTGTGGCAAAATTATTCTCCCGAATTTGATAATTATGACGTGGTTTTTTTACCCGCATTGTTAGAAAGTTCTATACCGGGTTGTGAATCGTCAAACGGGCCATAGGAAACTCAATGGTAAATTCTAAACTATACAATTCCTACTACCCTAAATATTTTACATCAAAATTCATGAGATAGTATTGGTAGAGGACTGAAATCTCTATTGAAATAGTTATTTAACCAACAAGTGTATTAATAAGGGCGAATAACAATTGAGATATATTAACGCGCGAGCGAAGCGAGTGCGTTAATGTTCGAGATTGTTAATCGCCATTTTAATTCACGAGTTCGTTACAAAACTTTTCTGTCGACCGAACTTTTCAGAAATAAAAATATCTTAGTTTAAATTTTTATTTACTTAACGATAAATAATGACATACAATGACAGATAGTACTTACAGCGGCTATGTCATTTTAAAAAATTTTTTAGTGGGAATATAAATAGGTACCTATATGTTTGGTTGCCTACACCACAGGTCACTGCCAATCACAGAGCGCTAAATGTGGTTAAATTATTATACAAGCAATGTATGTTGTGTTGCCTATAATAAAATCGTTTATTAATAGAAAATCATTCATTAATAGGGGTCATTAATCAATGATTTTGAGGGTGTTAAAATTAATCATAAATGGATAGTCGACGGAAAATGTTAAAATTGTTCTACGAATTAAACACATTACAAAATTTTACAAAAATATAATACATTTGCCAGAGTTTTGGTGTAAAAGTTGGTCCACACGTAGTGCAGAATGTGTATAACGGGTTGCGTTCGGTCACAATGAAGTTAGAAAGTTAATGAAATGTGCTCAGTTGAGAAAAAAACAGCAATTGTGTTTAATTTAGCGGAAGATTAAGTACTAAAACATTTATTCATGTATGTTTGAACTCTTCTTAAGTAGGTCATATTTGGTTTTTAAGTTTCTGCTGTGTAAAACAGAACCATATGATCAAAATATTGATGATATCTAATCGCCGATAGTAGTCCAGTTGTCAGAGATTTGACCTCTATAAATCATACGAACAAGCTTAATATTGCGTATAATGGCAATTTTGGGGCCCCAAAAATATGCAAATAAGTTTGCCACTCATACCCCCGGGCTTCCCTCTAAAACTCCCTTCGTAGGAACGGAAAAACGGAACACATCGATTTACCAAGAATTTGTACGCCGTCGTTGTAAAAAAAAATGTTTAAAAATTTTTATCAACTCGACTATAAAAATTTAATATCTTTTGATCAGAGTGAGCTATTGACAACAATTAAAATTTGTTTTAAAGGTGGAGAGTGCAGCTTTAGTATACAATTTTTGCATTTTGCCTCAAATGAAGTCAGTTTCTAAAGCTGTTAAATAAATAAACATTTCCATTAATCGGTCCCTGGGAAATTTCCATTGCTAGAGCATAATCTTCAAAACTTATAACATAAAATTTCGATTCTGAGTTTTGGCAACAGATATGAGTCATTTGAACTATGTCTAAAAACGGTGAATTTAAACTTTCACATTACAAATGATCTCACGTCAGAGGAAATGCTTCCACGAATACGGCATTAGATGAAAATTGTAGCTGAAGTTATGTAGTTTTCAATAACGTACTTGTGTAATCGAAAAAAAAGGAGTTTTAAATCTTTTAGATAATTTGTAATGTGAAAATTTAAATTAATTTTTTTAGGCATATTTCAAATGTCTCATCTTTGTTTCCAAAACTCAAAATCGAAATTTCATTTATAGGTTTTGAAGATTAGACTCTAACAATAGAAATTCTATTGGGACCGGTCAATGGAAATGATAAATTTTATCATAAAAATCATAAAAAATGGCAAAAATCGCAAAAATTTTCGTATGATTTTTAGAGGTTCAGTGGCATTTTCATCTCTGACGACTAGAGTATAGGAGAGGAACATAAAGAAGATGACACTGATGAATATTTTAAATAAAGTAATGATGCGGTATTTGTAGGTATATAAAATTTACATAAGTCAACAATTGGGTAAGTTATAGCCAGTGGGGATACATGTTGTGTCCCGAATAGAGTTTCAGCCCAACATAGCTGGTTCTTTCAATGGGTACTTTCCAAAGTTCTATAGTAATTAGTACCGAACTCTCTCTCTCTCTCTCTCTCTCTCTCTCTCTCTCTCTCTCTCCAATGGCGCTACAGCCCAAGTCGGGCCTTGGTCTCCTCCAAACTATGCCTCCAACCTTGTCGGTCCCGCGCCGATCTTCTCCAGGTTCTCACGTCTAGCAAATTTTGCGCGTCCGCTGCCACTTCATCCTCCCATCTTTTCCGTGGCCTTCCTTTTGGTCTTGGGCCCTGCATTTTACTATCTAGGGCTCTTTTCGGCAATCTTTCTGTCTCCATTCTTACTACATAACCAGCCCAGCGAAGTCTCTGAAGTTTAACGAATTCGAGATCGGTGTCTCTTTGAACAGTTGGTAGAGTTCATGGTTATACCTGGATCTCCATATTCCGTTTTCGTTAATAGGTCCAAATATCTTTCTTAGGACTTTTCTTTCGAAGACTTCCAGTTTTCTTTTGGTCTCTTCTGTCATCACCATAACCCATGTCTCGCATCCATAACGTAGTATTGGTCTGATAATGGTTTTGTAGACCCTGATTTTCGATCTCCAGTGTGTGTTTTTGGAGCGAAACACATGATCGAGTGAAAAATAAGCTTTGTTTCCCTTTACTATTCTTCTTTAGATTTCTGGTTCTTCTGTTCCATCCGTGTTTAATGTAACTCCTAAATATGTGAAACTTTCTACCGTTTCAATATCGTCCTCTAATTCAACTGTGCGTCTGTTTCCCCTAGCTCTTGCCTGTGTTAACTTTTTTGTCTTTTGAATATTTATTTCTAGTCCGGTCTCTTTTGCCTTTGATTTTAATTGTGAATATATTTCTGCCGCCTCTTCTGTTCTGCGAGATATGATGCTGATATCATCGGCAATAGGCGGCAATTAGTACCGAATTACTTCAAAAGAATAATCTAACTACTACATATGTACGAGAATTTTATTTCACTTTACCTTGTATTTTTAGTCTTTTTTTTACTAATTAACTATTACCAATCTGGAGGTAGTAAAATATGTCTTCTATTTTGTTTACTGTCATATGTTTTGGAAATACATAGTTTGTTTCAATTTATTACTGAGTATTTTGAAGATTTTTGTAATAGCATAGACATTAGTCTTTCAGCCAATTGCAATAGATTCTCCAATCAGACAAATACACAATCCTGTAGCAAATACAAAATTAACTGATAACAATAGACCATACAATATGGAAACATACGGGGTAACTTGCTTCTCGTTTAGGGCTCATCAAGACATTTTTAGTAGATAAACAATAGTGGGCCACGGATAAGGTGTTTTAATATTTAAGATAAACGAAGGATGTAAATCTAAACTTCCACACGATCATGAAAAATTTCATGCTCGCGTACAAATCTTATAGAGCCGTGCATGTGTCTGACAAGAAATCTATAATGATATTGTATATTTGTTGTGAACCTGTAGCCAGCAGAGACTGGATATTGAATGGTGCATACATATTAAATTTGATTACATTTTTGTGGAGAGAGTTTGAATGCTGTTGAAACTTAGTACATTCAAAAAAGATGTGATCAAGATCATCCTTCAATCACATTTATTTTACAGACATGATTTGAATAGCACGCATCTCCAAAGCGTTGTCAATTTATGGTGGTTATATATTTTCTACGTGGACTTTAAAACTCTTAAATCAAGTAGTTTGAGGAATAACTGGTTGCAAAGTGGTGTATCTGGTATTGTTTATAAAGCATTAAATATTCCATTACTCTTTCCATGTCGATAGCGGTTTTTTAAATTGTAATGGCATCTGATACACATAAAGAATATGACAATAAAGTGCCTGATACACTGGTTTTAGCTAAGTAGTCTACGTATTCATTATTTTTAAGTCCAATATGTGCCTTAACCCAAATAAATTTTATAGTAAAGCCAGAGTCTGCTAAATGCTTTAACTTATTCTTTAATGTTTAAAAGTCTGAAAGAATTAACGTTTTTTTAATATAATAGTTTTTAAAATATTTTTACGCTACGATTATGGCCAATGATTCCGCCGAGAAAATATTTTGAAAATAGTAGTTGTGAGAATATCGGAACAACAAAAAATTTACTGTAGCTCTGACTTTCCACCTTGATTATTGCTTATATATTAGTGTTTTTCTGATTGAAAATTACTTTTTTTATTGTTTTTTATGAAAAACTATAAATACAGTATTAAAACCTTTTTAAATGAGTAAACGAATAAAGTAAATACATGCCGTATGGCTGCTGGGCAAAAGCAAAGAAATAATCTTCACCGTAAAGAAACGGAAGCTTGAGTACTTCGGACATGTCATGAGGCATACTAAGTACCGGCTGCTACAGTTAATAGTCCAAGGAAGACAGTTGGAGGGGACCGAGAAGAAGACGACACTCATGGATGCATAACCTGCGACAAGGGTTCGGACTAACATCGACCGAACTGTTCAGAGGTGCCGTAAACAAAGTCAAAATAGCCTTGTTAATAGCCAACGTCCGAAACGGATAGGGCAAAGGAAGAAGAAGATGGCTGCTGGTATCTTCCTGTTTCTAACACTTTTTTTGTCTTCTGTTGACTATCGAACTCAAAATGATTCATTTTGATTCATTCATTGAAAACATTCATATGATCCCATACATTACAATGTTATGAAAACAACAGTTTTGTCATCAAGTACTGTTCTGTTCATTCAATTACAATTTGAATGACTATTATTTATTTTTAAATAAACCAGTTTAAAATAGTTTATAAAACAGTAAGTAAAAACAAAAGTCTTCTTTTCTAATATAATTGCAATAAAATATCACTTCAGACTGTCAGGTTTGTCTCGAATTACATGCAATAATTCTCGACGTGCCTAAAACAAAACAGTAGGTTACACATTAAAAAAGTCTCTGAGAAGAATTATATTTTTATATTTTTACTCTGAAAAACTTCTCCCAACTTATCATGACGTACACTGTCAAACACTTTGTCAAAATCTCCAAAACAAGCATTTCTTTCTGATTTTCATTCAGACATTTTATAAAATTATATCCAAACTGAAGAGGGCTTCTTCAGTACAAATACATGTCTGAAAATGAAAACACATGTTATTTTATCTTTCCTTTCTATTTTAATATTTTAGTATGTCATTACACGAAAGATTGGTAAATGACTGTACTATTTTGGTGTGGCTTGTGCCTGGTGCTATGGCACAGTGAGTTCTTTCACATCATGTTTTGATTGATTGAAACAGTGCCGGCGTTTCCGTTTATATGTTCTGCTATTATGCACATTTTATCATCGAACAGAGTTGGCTTTAACAGCTTTAAACGATTAAAAAATATACAAATAATTTTCATTATGTACTAAAAAGAAGAATTTTATTATGGATATTTAAAAAAGTTGTGAACAGGAATTTAATAATAATGCATTGACAATTGTTTTATCGTGAATTATTCTAATCGTTTATTAATTTATACATTATTTTACAATATTACATTTATAATGTGTCACTTTAGATCATCATATTAAAATCATTATACAGAGTTGACCGAATGTCTGGAAACGCGTGGTTATCTCTTAAAATGATGGTCCGAATTGTACAAAAACCGGGATACGTCTATTCCGCAATAATATGGAGATTTCATATATTATGCTAGAAATGTTGCCAAATTTACCACTTTACCAGTTTTTTAAATACAATACTCTGTATATTGTATTATTATTTTACTCCTCACTTTAATACAAGTTAAACCATATCGTCGGTGCAATGCCACACCCACTAATGTGCAAAATGAGCGTTGGGAGATATTCAACTTTTACACTTTCAATTAGTTGACAAAATTCAGGATTTAATGCGACACTTTTTTTGTACTTTTAATATCAGATGTTATGGTTATATTTTAGAAATATTATCAGAGATTTTCGAAAATATCCATTATTTTTCGGAAAAAGTTACATTCGTGATTGCGGCATTGTAGTTTTTGTAATAAAATGCATATACGTGAAATTATATCAACCTTTATTATGGTAAAAGTGGAACAAAAAGTACCTTCTAATAATGAAAAATAATAACAATAAAAAAGATAGAAGTAATAACATACTTAGTAAAAGACTTCATATTTTTTTAGAATAATTTAATTCTCGTCTGAATCATCGCTTTCATTTGGCTCCGGTAAATTGTCCTTTATATTTTTATCGGCATTTATAGCATTATAAAAGTTATGATAGTTCTTTGGAATTGTTAAATCATTACACATTTTCTGCAGATCTTTATATTTAGCAATCGCAATTGGCAACTACTTATCATAAACTTTCTTCAAGTCAACGTTGTTGGGTCGACCACGATTTTTCATGCAGTTTACTTGTTGAAATTCATCTCCAAAATTTTTTTTATAGGACATTGTCACCATGGCATCGGTTTTAATGTATCGTAACCAGCAAACTTGTTGCCAAGGAATTTGGTTCAATTTATAGTTCTGTATTCCAAAGGACTTGAAATCAAAGACGTCATCAAACATTATGAATCTGACTTCAAATGGAACGTGGATGTTTTCGAGCATTTCTTATTATCTGAGCCCAACCTTCTGGTGAATAAACAGGGACATATTTTGATTTTTGTTCGATTTTCGAGTGGAGTGAATCACACTCCATCTCGGTATGCCCTGTTTCAAAAAACTTGTGATCAATCGTTTTTAAATTAGTATGATCCGTAAGAAGTTTCAAGCACATAGCAGCAAAATGTGAATTTCTTTGTTGCCCGTCACACCCGTCCGACATCATTCGAACCTCAGTAATGGTTGATTGATTGATAATGTAATTGTAAATACACGAGGATATCTCGTTTGACCCCCTTTTTCCTTGGGTTTCGTCCCAAAGGTAACAGATTCCGTCCTGATTCCCTAAGTTGTAGAGAGTCAGGTTGTAAATAGCCAATTTTCGTAGGTAAAATATTTGTCCTGTTGGACCCCTTGGAGTCGTAAGCACTGCTTCGAGGTCAAAGTTAAACGATAGTACCTCTGGATTATTCTTTGAAATTTCTTTGTCTTCGTCTCTAGCCTCACGAGCTAATTGCTTCCTTAGCATGTGTTCGTGATGAGCCTGTAGGTGTGTTATTTTTTCCTCCTCTGTCAAATTCGTATATTTTAAGCACTTTTTACAGTGGTCTTTTTTGGGTTTATGGAACCCCCAAGTTCTTAACACTCGTCGATATTTTTCGAAAGAAACTGGATGGACATTTAATTCTGAGCACTTTAATTTATACAATTTGTGCATAATAGAGACGTTTAGTGCAGAATCCAAATACCTTTTGGTACTAGAGGTCCTACAGTAATGCGACTCCACCACTGGAAATGATAGAATGTGCTCACGAATCAGCAGTTCATCATCATCTTTCAATTTATTATGTGGGACATGTTTTCCGCGATTTTCTTTTTCAACTATGCCGCTAGAAGAAAGCTTTGCGACAGCTCCGCGCATAAATGCATCTGTTACATTCAGTGTAGCCATAAAAAAGGCCCGGCATACTTGCCTTTTTTCCCCATTGACAGTAAACGAGTAATTCATGGTATACGTTCTTCTTGAATTTTCAATGTTTCTAGTGATTCTCTTTTTCTTTTGTTTATCAATATGACTATTTAAGAAAACTCGTTGATCATCCACCGAAATCATTTGGCGGAATTCATTATAAATTTTGCGTCGGTGTTCCTCGTTGATTAAAGTATCACATTTGTGGTTTGCTTTACTAGAACACGGGGATGGCAACATGGGACGTGCTGGTCTCTCTTTACTTCTAGAACAAACATAAGACTCTCCTTTTAATCTTTTTTGTTTCCTTATGTTTTTCTTCCAAGCGTTTATGTTTTTCTTCTTCCTCTTAGGGCCCCCACCTTAAAAGAAAGAAAAATAGGTTTAGAATAATTGTAAGTTAGCGTCACACCTTTCTAAATAACTTACTAAATTTATTGTCCGTTATTTCATTTTGATCCTCTGATTCTGATGTTGAATCGCTAGAGCTCGAACAAGAAGAGCAGGAAGAACTGCTAGAAGTTGAGTCCTCTTCGGGATTATAGTTATCTGATGAAGAGTCAGAAAGGCTTCTCTTGTTTGAAGCCAGTTCGCAATCGAAGGTCGGTTCCCTACTGGAGCTACCAATAGTCTCTACTAAAGATTGCGCTAAAACAAATTCTTTGTTGTACTTATCAGTAATGTAAAAATGTATGATAAAATGGCAGTACCTTCTAGTTGGTTCTCTGAAATCGATGGACACAGTATTTTTTCATTATTTGGTATAGAAGCAGAAACGTCTGATGTTCCGGGTCCATTTTTTTGTTTAGTATTGCATTCTTCATTAATTTTCTTTGGTATCTAGTAGAAAAAAAACCTACATTAGTCAAATCAATCTGGCCTTTCAAATACTAAAAAAAGAGCAAACTTTACAGTAAAACTAGTTTCCAAATGGACGGCTAAAGTGCAGTACCTCCTATATTTTTTTGGAAAATTTTGCAAAAAAAATAAGAAATTATTTTTTTCCGTATTACATTTCTTTTGCAAGCGGAACTTGTAAAAACTATTTTTTTTATGCGATTGCCCTCGAAAAAATTTAGCTTTTGCGTTAACTGCAATTTTTTTTTAATGATACGTTATTCTGCAATCTTGCCTCCGAAATTCTTATTTCTACCAGCCAATCACCAAAATGTTATTTCCATAAGGGCATGTTAACATCTACCTACCTTATGTTCATTTTCTTTTGCTGAATCCAGACGTGACTGTCTCAAGTTTTCAAATATTTTAGCCGTGTGGGCGTTTATTTTTACACACAAAACTGAGAAATGTCTAGTAGAAACAATACAACGAATGTAAACTAAATCCAAAATTCACACCGCCACAAACACGTAAGTGTCACTTTCGCGATACGCACGTCGTAGTTTAACTTCATCACTACTCTGCCACAAGCACGAAGTGGTACATACGCGATGCGCGCATTGCAAATGATCAATACAGACTGACTTTCGTGAAAGTGCGCATTTCATTCCCGCCATCTCCTAGTCTTCAATTACATTCGTGGTTGCGGCGGAGTGTAGGAATGAATGGGACATTATTAGTGGTGTACTTAGGTGAAAAATGAAAATTTTGCACATTCGTGGGTGTCGCATTGCACCGACGATATGTAACACGTAGTATTTTATCTAGTCAGGAAGATCTTAGATAAATAAAACTTCTCAGTGCCAAGTAGTTTTGCAATAATTCAGTAATAATGTAGAATGCTGTGATTTTGACATTAATTGAAAGAACTAATAATAGCTTGACGTTTATTGAAAAGTTTTGTAAAACAAATTATATTAATAACTAAAGCTCAGTTGTTTTATGTGTTTTTTAAACCTCTACAATAAAGACAGTTTTTAGCGAAAAAGGGAGAGTTACTGTTTTAATGATAATGGTCTACGAAGATAGAAAAAGATCTTTTAGTGTAGTAGCTAACTTGGTCAATGATACTTTTCCAAACCATTTTCCTATCCATATGCGACGCGACGGTACAAAAAATTTTAAAGCGCTTTGAAAGAACTTGAGTACAAGATGGCATTCGAACAAGTAGACCAAAAAGTGTTATAACTTACAATAAAACTTTAAATTTAATGCAGAGATTCATTGAAGATCCACAAACAACCTCACTCAGAGCTGTACAATTACATGATGTAGGCCATTCTTTCATCATCATCATCATTGGGTCCACAACCCATGGTGAGTCTTGGCCTGCTCAAGGATAAGTCTCCATTCTCTCCTATTCTTCGCCTTGGCTTTCCAGTTTCGTACTCCCAACATTCTCAAGTCTTCCTCAACCTAATCCTTAAATCGTGCTCGGGGTCTGCCTCTCCTACTCACTCCATCTATTCTTTGGTTATAAATATGTTTTGGCGGCTCCATCTCATTCATTCTCTCTCTGTAACCTAACCACCGCAGCCGGTTTATTTTGATGGACGTAATAATATCAGCTTTGTCGTACAGGCGGTAAAGTTCGAAATTATAGCGTCTACGCCATAATCCGCCCTCTTGTGCTCCTCCATAGATATGGCGGAGGATTTTACGTTCAAAGCATCTTAAACGTTCTTCATCGCTCTTTGTCATCGTCCATGTTTCCGACGCGTAGGTGAGGATGGGCTTGATAAGAGTTCTGTATATCACTAGTTTCGTTCTTTTTGTAACTAGGGTTGTTGTAAATTTTTTTTTAATTTATAATAGGCTCTATTTGCCAGATATTTCCGTCTGTTAAGGCTGTTTTAGCAGTTCAAGCCAACTGTGATTTGAAATGAGCGTATCACTTACTTTTCTACACTGCTTACGCGAGACCATCTTTACTCAGTGCCGCCGGCCGACGGGTAGTTTAATGACAACAAATACATTATTCTCCATTCAAATTAGTTTTAACACGAACTAACTGACCGTACGTTCATGAGATTTGACGCCATGAAGGCGATAACGATGAAACTAAGCCCAATGATGAGTAACACGTTTCACTATTAGATTTCAGTATTTTTTAGCAATTTTCTTTAAAGTTGGAACACGCTTTTCTCGATTATTACTGGACACAGAAAGGTGAAACAAAAATCAGCGATTACAGAAAAAAAAACTCTTTTGAGTGATGGGCGTAAAAAGTTTGGTTATAATAGAACGTTAAACAGTATATTCCAATTTTTCAACAGAAGTTTCAAAAAAATAAAAAAAGTAAAACCATCAGTTTAAAGGCAACATAATTTCGAATAACGTGTCCAAATTTCGAGACATTTTGTCATTAAATAACAGAGAAAACACTGTCCCTAGGTTTTGATGCACCGATAAAACAGCCTTAATTTCTGCACTTACTGCATTATTCTGATTAATTTGTGAGCCTAGGTATATAAACTCTCTTACTCCTTCGAAAGTATATGTTCCGATCGTTAGATCTTCGGATTATGCTGCTTGTATATAATTTGATACTTTCATATTCTTTGTCCTACTAGTGTTAACCTCTAGTCCCATTCTTTTTTGTTGCTGCTTCAAGCGCCTTGAATGATTCGACCACGTCCGCATTTCTTCTTGCAATAATGTCGATGTCATCGCATAATTGTACGCTGCAATTAATAGTAGTTCCTCTGGTCGTTATTCCAGATTCTCTTATCGCTTTCTCTAGTGCAATATTGAATAGAAGGCATGATAGGCTGTCTCCTGGTCTAAGTCCTATCTGAGACTGGAACGTTCTGGAAACTCCGTGCTGCATTCTAACTTTACACTCGACTGTTGAGAGGGTCGCTTTCACCAATTTTATCAAGTGTACTGGTATGTTGAATTCTATCATGGCCTTGTACAGTGCGTCTATTTCAACACTTTCATAGGCCCATCTAAAATCGACAAAAAGGTGATGAGTATCAATGTCATACCCATATGTTTTTTCAAGAGCTTGCCTTAGAAAGAATATTTGATCGGTCGTTGATCTTTCTTTACGAAACCCACACTGATATTTACTTATTATGTCTTCACAATATCCCGATAGTCGGTCGTAAAGAATATATGCCAATATTTTGTATGGTACGTTTAGGAGAGTTATTCCTCTGTAGTTGTCACATACTGTTTGATCTCCTTTCTTATGGATAGGTACAATTATACCTACATTCTAGTCTTCCGGCAACTTTATTTGCTTCCAGATCAGTTCTACCAATCTACATATACAGTATGTCAGGTTTTTTGTCATGCTTTAAAAGTTCTGAAGGAATGCCATCTGCCCCAGGAACTTTGTTTTCTTTCAATTTTTGTATAGCTTGGATGACTTCTACCCCTGTTGGGATGTTATCTTTCTCTCTTTCTTCGTCAAGGACCTCAAGTTGGATTTCAAATTCGTGGAGCCCTGTCTCACCTCTTATATTTAGCCTTTCGTCGAAGTTTCTGCCCATCTTTCTAGTATCTGGTCCTGATCACCAAGGATCTCCCCTGTTCTATTTCTAACGATTGATAATCTAGGTTTGAATTCTTTCCTGTTCTAGTTAATCCTCTTGTAGAACTTTCGCGTTTCTGCTTGTGCCTTATAGTTCTCTAGTTCTCTGAGCTGCCTATACTCTTCCTCTGTTTGTCTCGTGCTTCGTCCTTGGAGTCTTCTATATGCCTGATTCATTCATTCCATGTCAGGTCATTCTTTAGTCTTGCGTATATTACATTTCACGTGGAATTCATTTAAGCCCTACAAAATTCAGTTGTTGCAAGAATTAAATGAAGATGACTACGACCTTAAATTACAGTTTAGTGAGGCAATGATGAATAAAATTGTAATTGACGAGAACTTCGTTAACAAGATATGTTTTTTCGACGAAGCAATATTTACACTGTGTGGGCATAAAATCGCCAAAATTTAGGGTATTGAAGTGAGCTAAATCCACACTGGATACGTGAAAACCTTACTCAAATACTACAAAGCTAAATCTATGATCGGGTATAGTATGTACTCAGTTAATTGGGCTGTTTTTTTTATAGAGATATGGTTTTAGCTCGAGCTTAGCTCTAGCTAATTTTGGTGTAAATATTTAGCGTTATTTAAATCAGACATTTCTCGGACGGTGGATTGGTAGATTAGGTAGTATTGGATGGCCTCCTCGTTTACCCAATTTGAATCCTGAAGATTATTTCTATCAAGATACTTGAAAAGGAAAAGAGAACAGAAAAGTCATATCTTTGAACGTGGCTACAGCTTCACATACCTTGGTTTGCTAGTGACTACTACTGACAAAACAAGCGAAAGATTTAAAAGATGAATAAATCTTACAAATAGGGCATACTATGGACTCCAAAAACAATTCCACTCAAGAAATATCTAAAGAAAAACTAAAATTATTTTATACAAAACACTGCTGAGGCCGGTTCTTACACATAGGGCGGAAACATAGATTCGAACGAAGAAAGATGAAAGGCTTTTAGGAATATTCCAGCGTAAGATGCTTTGCAAAATATTTGGAGCTGTAAACGATCAAGGGCAGTGGCGCAAAAGATATAATTTCGAATTATACCAACTCTTTAATGAACCATATGTCGTCACGTTCATTAAAATTCAGCGACTTAGATGGGTCGGACACATAATACGAATGATTGACAATATGATTGCTAAAAATCTAACGACAGGAACACCTATAGAAAGAAGAAGCAAAGTGTCGACAAATCTTAGAGCAGGCCAGGACCTACAAAGGATTGTCGAGCCAAAGATGTTAATGATGATGACTTTAAAAGGAGAATTTATAAAACTAAACCAACAAGTTTTGCAGACTCAAGGCTAAGAATTATCGCTGAATCCATATTAACTCCTAGAGAAATATGGAAAAATATAATAGACGCATTCTACCATCGTTTAGAATACTGTTAAATTAACAACGGAGGACATTTTTGAACACTCTATATAATATTTTGAAACAGAAGAATGAAATTAAGTGAAAAAAATGATATATGACACGTTTGTGCGATCCGTAAAAAATTAATCATCAGATTGAAGGAATCGATTAGGCGATCATCTTATAATCTACAAAACTCTTGTAGAGATCTTAAAATCAACAAACCTTCTCTTCTCCAAACTTTTACCTTCATATGATGGATTCACACTGACTCGCAGTTTCTCCGAAAGCAAGACTTGTTTCCAGTCATCAAAAAACAATACAGTCGGATACAAAATTTTGAATCTAAATGTTTAGCTTTCCACGGATACCATAGTGATCCAATTTAACTAGTAATCGATGCTTGGGAACGCGGTCGAAAGCTTTGGAGAAGTCTAAGTAGACTACATCAACAAGATTTCAATTAATTAAAGATGATGACCAATCGTTTACACAATGAAGAAAGTTTGTGATCGTTGAACGACCGTTGATAAAACCATGCTGTTGGTGAGGGATGACATTTTCTTGAAGGAGAAACTCAGAGATGGCTTCCGAAATAATTGATTCCATGACCTTGCTGACAATAAGAACCAGGCTAATTGCACGATAATTATTGCAATCAAGTTTATTTCCCTTCTTGAATATAGGACTAACCGAAGCCAATTTCCAGGACGATGGGAGAGAACCTTAAATTAAAAGAAACATTAATTGTAATGGATATGGTCCGTCTAATCCAGGTGATGAATTATTGCTTAGTTTCCACAAATGATGTTTAATTGCATCCGGTGGTGAAGGAAATATTGTCAAGAGTTTTAGGGAAACGTGGATACTTTGTTAAAGGAATGGTAAAATACAGACTCGTCAGCTTTTTGAAGTAATGGTATGGAGACTTTTCTAAAAGATAAAGATCTGCGAAAGTACCGATAAACTTTTTATTATTATCACTTGCAATGATAGATTCTTCAAATTCTGTTCTTAACCTTAGCAACGATTGTTGGACTCGGCTAGAAAAATTACGGTGAGCGAGAAAATCATCAAGGGAACCAGTGAGTTTATATGTTCGCCAAAGCTTTCGCTTATGTCGAACTAAGCGGGTAGCTGAGAGGTTAATCCAAGGTTTTAGTCGATTTCTGTATAGTTGCCATTCGGTTGTATGATCAGAAATTGTTGTAATAACTGTATGAGAAAAAAAGTCCCACATTGACGATGGATCTGAGTGATTAAAAAAATTAAATTGCCAGTGTATATGGGAGAGAACTGAAGAAATCAGTCTGGCATACGTTACGAAATTATTTTTGCAAAGCGGTGTTAAACTAAATTGAATGTGAACAGTAATAAGCGAGTGGTGAGAAAGACCCACAGCAAAGGACAGTTAAGTGTAGAAATTAATTGATTATTTGGGAAAATAAGTCTAAAATTGAAGGATTATTGTTGGCTCTAAACCTTGTAGTTTCAGTTATCAGTTGTATTAAATTTTAGTTCCTAATAAAGTTTTTAAACAACTGTTGGGAATTGATAGTATCAGTTTTTTAAATAATGGGCCAGCTAATCTCTGGAAAATTAAAAAGTCTCCAATAACAATGGAGTTTGCCAATAAGTATATCGTCCTGAGTAAGTACTGTATCCGGAGGTCAGGTATATGCAAACTATATTAAATATAAAAAAATTATTGATAATAAAATAATAAGTAAGTGAATAATTTCTATACTTGGTACGTCAATTGTTTTGTCACTGATGGAAAAAGTATTAGTAATTTGCTAAATAGATGCATACTCGTCCCCCTCGACGAGGACCTCTGTCTCTATAAAATATAGTAAAATTAATATTTTAGCTAATCCTATTGCAATATTTACAATAGGATCAGCTAGAATATATTGTTTGACTGTAAACCAAATTAAAACTAACTACATATAAAGGTGAACGAAAAAATAATAAAATAAAATAAAAAGATTAAGTTTAAGAACTAAATTTAGAGCCGCCGAACCATACAGTGTGTCGCGAAATAGCCAATAAATCACTTGCAGTAAGAAACGTAAGAATGCGGCTAATATTCCATTTAGAAGAAATATTTACATGTTATATTACAGTAGCAAGGAAAGACAGAATCTCATAGGTTCCAGCAAACTTTCCTTCAGAATGTATATATTACAAACCAAAACTCGATGTAGAATAGGTCAACTATAATATCAGAAAGTAAATGAAGGCATTTATTAAAACAAAATCTTGGCTTCTGACAATTAAAGTTTTATGATTTTATGATAATCTTTAATTTTAAAGATTATGATATTTGTCATAAAAAGTATTTTTTTGCATTAATAAACGTTTTTTTTTGTTTCAGATGGTCTAAAACTAAATTACCTCACTGCCGATATTCTTGCCTAAAAATGACCACCATGCTGGAGCTGGAAAGTTGGATAATTTATCAATACGTCGCAACAGAATGTAGTAATTGTCTATGTAAGTATTATATATGGCTATCGCTGAGAGTAGTTTCGTGGCGTGTTATCTTTGAACTCTGGTTATTAAGTTAAAGACCGTTTTAACGACAGTCATCGGCAGTGTCTCTGATCTCGACTAGTGACGCCGGTCAACGCGAATCAACATCTTCAAAAAAAACGTTAATGTACAGAATGTTTTATTGTGAGTTTCCTTTCAATATAGAACAAAAAACTTAAACAGAGGCGTATCTATTTGTAGACTGTTTTAAATTAGCAAATTCAGCCTTTGGCGTTTATTACTTTTACATACCACTAACGGATTTTATTCCACCAACTCACCAGATAAATTGGACACAACGACATCTTGCGACTGCCGATCGCCATTCCAATCAGGCTTTTGTCTTTTATTTCTTTGTCTTCGTACTTGTCCCTACTTCCCCCTGGCTTTAACTCAATAACTTTTTTGGGCATTCTTTTATTTTCCATTTTTTGTACATGACCAAACCATATAAGCATTATAGCATCTATTTATAGCATGCTTTATTTTCATAATTTCTCGTACTGTGATGTTTGTAAATTGTACCTTCTTTACCTTCCTGCTGCTGCCCTCCAATAGTATATTTTAGTATCGTCTAGCATATTTATACCTTTGAGCTATACTTAATAATACTTTTGACTACGGTCCTTTCGATTCTTTCTCTTATTTTATCGATTGATATTTCTACGTCATAGTACCCCATTGGGTGATGATATGGCTTTTCTCCTTGTGTATTTAAGACTTTGGAATGAATTATGCGGAATTGATTAAAAATTAGAAAGGTCAGCCAAACATTTCGAAAATATATTAAACTTGGAACATCAAAATCAAAGCCAACAAATATAACTACCAGATGAAGTAGCGTAAAACAAAACGATAATGAAGAAGCATCTATCAAGGAAGAAATTGTAACTATTGTAACGTTTTTAACATAAAAAGAATGACTAAAGGTATTAATAATGCTGGGAGTCTAACTAAGATGTTAGTCAAGTTAAAAATTTCATTTCGGCTGACTACTTTCGTGTTTTTGCACCGTCCAAGTTTGATTACCATATGTTAAACCGGTGCTGCCATTATCTTATAAAATTTAATTTTCTTTCTTCACCTTGCATCTTCTGTTTTTTTATCATTTTTATCAAGTTTGGTTTGGCATTTCAGCATGAATAGACTGACGCCTGAACAACGCTTCCAAATTGTGCAAATTTATTTTTGAAAATCATTATTCTGTTCGAAATACGTATCGCGCAGTACGTCCATTTTATGGTCAACATAATCGTCCATCAGAGCAATTAATTCGATTAACCCTGGACGTTTTCGCACCACGTCGTACAGTGCGTACAGAAGAAATTGTTGCTGATGTAGAGCGTAGCAAGGAGGACGACCCGAATAAGTCTATCCGCCATCATGCCCAGCAGTTATCATGTGTGGCCATCCACTTTATGGAAGATTTTGCGAAAAGATCTTGGTTTGCGTGATTACAAAATCCAACTCGTGCAAGAGTTGAAGCTACACGTTCACCTAACAAGGCGTAGATTCTGTGAGTGGGTCCAAAATGAGATTTTCATAAGCGACTTTTGTTTAGCGATGAAGCTCAGTTTTGGTTGAATGGCTATGTCAACAAACAAAACTGCCGTATTTGGTGTGAAGATAATCCTCAAGTGTATTTTGAGAAAACCTTACATCTAGAAAAGCTGACTGTTTGATGTGTTTTGTGGGCTGAGAATCATTGGCCCGTACTTTTTCAAAAACGACGCTGGCCAGAATGTTAGTCAGTGATGACCGCTATAGAGCCATGATTACTGACTTTTTTTTCCCTCAATTGAACAACCATGATGTGTAGGAGCTTGGGTTTCAATAAGACGGCTCAACATGTCACACATATCATGCTACAATTGATTTATTGAAAGAAACGTTTGGTAACCGCATAGCAGGGTTGGCAAAAACCAAGGTTGACATGACAAGAACGTTTGAACCTTGTTTAGGCCTGGGCCTCTTCAAGGAAACCAAGGTTTAAAAAATAACAAAAAAACAGGTTTTTTGGTTTAAATCAGGTTTATTTGGTTTAAACCAGGTTTATTTGATACAAAGTAATATAAGTCTAAATTCTTGACTAAATGAATGAAATATTTATAAAATAATAGTAAACAATGGAAACAATGATCAAGACAACTTTTATTTTTATTTACAATAAAAACATCAAACGTAAAAATATTCAAAATAATTAAGATTGAAAACACAAAAATATAATTTATCTTCATTTTAAGCAGATGTATTAAACACTTTAAATAAAAAAACCAATTTGGAGGATTTTCTGAACCCAACCTGTTTCAAAGTTTCGACTGCACTAGCCCAAAGGAAGAAAAAATTCTTTTGAGCACCAGATGAAGACGCATGGGCTGTGTGAAGTTGTTCAATAACATTAATGGTGTTAGTGTCAATATTTTTGTGGTTTTTCCATCACTTAATCGGTGTCACTTTTGAAGTGACATTGTTTTCAAAAAAATGTTTCTGAAAAGGTACACTTTTTGCCTGAAACTTCATAATTATTGGTAAAACGTCAATTTCGGGATACTTTTCTTTTGCGAAGTCTAGTACTTTTGATGTCTCTTCCTGTGTTAAATCTAAGTTAGGAGATTTTTCCCTTGGGTCAAGCAGATACGATAAAAAATGTGCTTCTGTCATTTCCATTTCATACCGACTTTCGAATTTTCTTATACACTCCTCATTGCCAATATTTCTGAACTTGTTTTCAAGCTCCTTCCATACACGTACAGAGTCACTGATTGTACATTTATTATTTTGTACTGTATCAAGTGCTACAGAAATGGACAGACTTCTTTTAATTCCTACATTCCCTACTTTAGCCTGCATATCTTTGTCTATGGTTCTTCACAAATTTTAAGCAATGTTGGCCAAGCTTTAATATAAGATTCCAGACAATCGCACATTGTATTTCATACATATCTATAACTATTGAGCGAACTTTGCATTTCAATTCGCCCTCACACTTCTTAATGCTATCATATGAAATTGAATCAAATTAATCAGGCCTGACGTATAAAAAGTTTCCCATAAATAAACTTCACCAGACTTTGTTGTAACTCTAACACATACTATGGGATCATTAGGGATATTCAACTAACCATCAAAACCTAAGCAAACAACTTAATTTTGTATAAAATCGCGAAATTTTTGCATTTCCTTATCATAAATATTGTCAAGCAAGTGTCCGCTTATATCTCTTCGACTAGGTGGCTTGTAACCAGGTCGAAGTTCTTCTATGAGACGAATAAACTGTCGATGATCAACATGTTTAAACGCCGAATTTGTAGTAAATTTATAACCTGCTATTTTCCTGTCTATAGCCCCCTTTTGGTTTGTACTTGTTTTGATAAGAAAGGATTCCACAGAACTTTCAGTTTTGCGTCTTTTTCGATTTTAAGCTACTAGTTGAGATGATTGGGGATTAGAAGAAGTACTTGGTCTGGACATCATTGCATCTCTGTCTTCACTGCCTGCACTATCGTTCCGCTCCGTTGAAACACAGGATGCAGAGACGAGAAAGAAGAAGCCCCGTATGCTGGAATCACACAAGATCAACTTGGGAATCCCCTGAGCCACCTGATCGCCGCACCATCACTCACAGTACAGTGAACGATGCTATGGGGGAATCACCTTGTTGAATAATAATAAAATACAATAGAGATATTCAAAAGGGATCTCCAGCAGGACCGGTCTTGAATGATTATATTTTTGTTGAAACAACAAAATGAAGAAAAATTTAAATACATATTACTAGTGTAAAATTACAGTTGTTTTAGTTATTAGAATAATTTAAAATATATTAATTTAAAAATTTTACCATCAAATTTGTATTTGTAGTTTGTTGAGCTGTATTTTTCATTATTATCATAATATCAACAACATAGAGAAAAAAAATCAATAAAAAACCGTGGTTTAAACCACCTTTTTTTTTTAAGAAAAAAACCAGTTGGTTTAAACCTGCCAACCCTGCTGCAAAGTTTCACGTTTCGGACCCGTGAATTGGCCTCCAAGATCGTGCGATTTAACACCGCCAGACTATTTTCTGTGGGGATGTATTAAGTCGCTAGTCGCTAGTCTACACCGATAAGCCTGAAACGTTTGACCACTTGGAGACAATCATTCGCCGCGTTATTGCCGATATCGAAAATTTGACCTATAGATTAGACTACGTCAGACCTAGCCATGCCGGTCATATGGCAGAAATCATATTTCAATTATAATGCCAAAAGAGTATCTTTTGAATAAAGTCAATTTCATGCCAATTTAAAAAAAAGTCATCTTTATTTTATTCCATTTTAAAGTTCTATACATCTAAAAAAACACCCAAGTTTAATAAGAAAAACAAGTTTTTACAGTCAGATTAATAAAAAATTAAAATATTATAGTAATGGAGACATGAGTTATGATATATATGATAGTTATATAAGAATGTAACAAATTAAAGTAAAAACGAATTTGCCAGACAACACATGGAAGAATCAGACAGGAAAATTATTGCTGAAAATACTTAATACAACAAATCTAACTTGTTAACCTATATAGCATGAAACTCGAGTACGAATTAACTTGAGAATCTCAGTAAACTTTACATTCCACCCACAAAGTGTAATGTTAAACTCCACTTACCTTATATCGTTTGATCTAATCGTTACGTAGGAGGTGTAAATTTAGAACCTAAACGCTCTAGGGGCTTTTTCACCTTAGGCAATACCGGGGTGAAATCGAATTTTGCCTTATCGTCTTTTCCGTTCCAGACAGGGGAAACTCACGATAAAATACCTTCCGCCATACATCTACTTAATAGAAAACTGGCCTAAAAGTCATTTTCCAGAGCACTTATCGGCACTATCGTGGTTTTACTGCTAGGACGGCTAAAATGTATTTCTCATCAAGCTTTTAACCTGATTTATTTTTATTTTTACTACCAACATGGTTTTATTTTTATTTTTTAACCATCAATTTTGAGTTTTATGATTTATTTATGTTTTACTTTTCTTTTTATTTTTATAGGAATGTTTATTTTCGCTGATTTTGTCATTGAGCCACTGTTCTAGATGTTGGATACAAGTAAGTGTTTGTTTTCCTTTTTTCACCGGAAACTGTCGGGATTTCTTTTATTTCGTTTGTACGCGAAGTGTTTAGTTTTATTTTCGTTGAGTGATACATAACGTTAAAGGCAGTTGGAATATACAATTAGGATTTTACGAGGTTGTTTCTCCGGATAAACATGCAGAAAGTATTTAGTATTACGATGCTATAATTATCTGCACTTGGGGAAAACAAGTATATATAACATCAGAAACGTATATTTTACGGTAACACGCTTAATCAACGAAATATCAAAATTTAAATAAAATCTGAATACATACCTACTCTTTTTTCTTATTTTTTATTAGTTGTCAAAAATTGCAATATATTCTAGCTGTTTCACTTTTAATAAAAAATCTAGACTGACGATTGGTTAAAAAATAATTGAAAATAGGACTGGAAAGATGGATATATACACTACTGTCCAAAATTAACTTAAATGTAAACGGATGATTGGCTTTTGATGATTTTTTCCCACATTATAGATCTATTTCTAATAAATCACGGTGTCAATGTTTTCTAAAAATATCAACGTTTTACTCTTATAACGGGGTGTAAAAATAGAGTTGTGTTTTTTTATCGTATTTTGCAACACCCTGTGGAATTTATTAGAAAGAATACATCTTATTAATATTTTGAAATAGTGTCATCCTTTCTCAAAATTTCCATAAACAAATTATGTCGATATTTCTATTATCAAAGATTATACAGAACTTTAAATGTAACAAGTTTTTAGTATTACTTCTTTCACCATAACTCCTATGCCGTCAAGAGAGACATGTGCTGGTTGTTGACTTCTGAAATATCGATCAATTACATCAATACCACACATTCTCTATGGGATTTAGATCAGGGCTGCAGGGTGGCCAGTTCATGATTGTGTTCCAGCCTCGTCCAAATAATCATGGACCACACGTGTGGTCGAGAGTTATGCAATAAAAAAAATATTTCCCATGTAAGGAGTAAACAGAACTACATGGTTTGACAAAATGTCTGTAATATACCTTTCACTTGTTAAGGAAGCTCTTCGTAAAGCAACAAGGTCCGTTCGCACTGTAAGAGATATTCCTCTTTAAATCATTACAGATCCTTCATTGAAAAAAGTAATAGGTCGTATGTTGCACTGTGAACAACAGGTGCTCACAGTCATCAACATTCTAGTCAAGGTGCTCTCTGGCAAAGTGTAATCTATTTCTACGATGCTTTACGTTTAAAGTTGGTGCTCTGACTGTTATCATCCTTACATGCAGATCTTGTTCAGCGAGACACCTTTGTATAGTGTTTCTACTAATTTGAATATTATGAATATCTTCACTTGTATTCGTAACATAATCAAACAATATTTGTTACAGGTAATCCCTGCCTCATTGTGACAAAACGTTCTCTTACAGCACGAAACAAGTATGGTCCCAAGCACGTCTCGTATGGTCGTTTGTTTCTCGAAAACGTTGAATGACTCGTGATATCGTAGTATGACATCGTCTTAACCTCAGACCTGTTTAATGATAACTTAACCCTACATGAGCTAAAGTAATTGCCTGAACACATTTATTTCGACTCAGATTTCTCGAAATATTGTCCAGGCCAAAACAACTCATTAAACTGTAACCAATATTGAGAATCTAAAGCTGTCCTGTCAACTTGGTTGACTTTTAATAGCCAACTAACTGCTTCCATATATATATATATATATATATATATATATATATATATATATATATACGGTTCTTAAACTCCTAGGTGGAGCATAGAGTTTCAGTGAAAACGCGCCATAGGGTTTTCTATTTTGCGCCAAGGCCTTCACCTCATTCCAAGACTTTCCTTGACCTCTTATCTCGTCCATGATGGATCTTCTCCAGGTTTGTACTAAGCGACCTCTTTTTCTTGGGGATTCCACTCTAGGAAAATCTTTGCAATACTGAAATTATTTGTTCTGAGTGTGTGACCAATCCCACCCCACTTTCTGGACTTTATTAAATTTGATGTTCTACCTTTTTTTGTTGCCTGCTTGACCAGCTCGAAATTCAATCTTGTTTGTTAATCTTTTAAGTATAATGGTCGTGAAGATCTTATTTATTGCGGTAAGCAAGGTTATTCCTCTACAATTTTTGCACAATGTGAGGTTGTCCGTTTTTGGAAGCTTAATAATGTTACCCCTTTTCCAGCCCTCTGGGATGCGGTTTGTTTCCCACACCTCTCGGATTATGGGGAGCAAATGTTCAGCAGTTAGATGTGGATCAGTTTTAAGTATTTCGGCAGCAATGTTATCGATTCCCGGAGACTTGTTATTTCTCAGAGATTCGATAGCTGTTATTATCTCCGTTTTGGAAGGGTCCTCGCAAGATATACGCAAGTCTACATTCTGCGGGTTTTTGACAATTTCATCTGCGTTTTCCCTGGGCATGCCTAGCATCTCCTGAAAATTCTCTTTCCATCTCTCTACTTGGTCATTTGTTGTAGTAAGTAATTCGCCTGTCTTGGATCTTACAATGTTTGAACAGTTGGGCCCATTTTTTGTTAGTCGTCTAGTAATTTGGTGTAGCTCTCTAGTTCTGTTGTGTTGTGCAGCTATTTCAGCTTGTTTTGCTAGTTCTTCAGCCCACCTTCTTTTGTCCCTTCTTGCATTTCTTTTAACTGCTTTATTTATTGTTCCATATTCTTGTTGTCGGTTCGCTATTTCTTCTACAGTTCTTGCTTTCTTTTGTTGTTTTCTTTCCTCGATAAGATTCCAAGTTTCATCTGACATACATTATTTTCTGTTTCTCTTTTTTACCTAGTTAATATTGTCTTCTCCAACTTTAGCGTTCATATCGCCCATCACTATTAGTCTATCGCCTTGGTTTACTTGTTGGGTTGTTTATTCTAGTTGTTCGTCAGGAACATTGGATTCCAGTTACTATTTCATATCATTAGATATGATATACTGCGGTTAGATAAATATTATTTAAAATCCGCAATTCGAAATAAATTGACGTTTATGCAATTTTTTGAATAAATATGCAAAATTCTCAAATATTTGCATAAAATATGCCAAATATGCAATATAAGCATTTTCCTTATTTGCCATATAATAATAATAATAATATATAGTCTAATAATCATGATCTATTTTGAAATTTAAAAAAAAAATGGGCATTACAAACGTATTTAGGTCTGAACAAACTAGATATATGTCAAATAAATAAATTTTACTAAACTATTTTTGATAAAATTACTACAATAGTTCTATTATTATTAGATAAATACTTGAGATATGCGTTATCCTTACCTTATTGTACATTTACATACAATCAATTTAAATATTATATTTTATCTTATCTTAACAAACGTAAACAAACTTGTATTGGTATCACTTAACGAAAATAAGTAATGACTACAGATCTAGAAATCGTTTAGATTTGTCATTAACTGATTCATCGGGCTCACTAACCATCACTTAACAACTAACACAGAGACAAAACGTAAATTTTTTATTGTAGTTATGACTGAAAGTGCTTTTAAGGCCAGAGACATAGGGTTGAGGGCCCAAAAGAAGATACTTTCTCGAATGGCGGGGAAAAACATAGCCAAAGCCTTCATAGACGATACGACAGCTTCACTTTTGGATAATTTATACCGACTGGCCAAACAATACGTAAGTAATTTTTATTATATATGTTTAAGGGCTTACAATTGTATAAATTATTTATTCTCTATTTTTCTATACTCCTTTTGTTTTTACTCCAGTCGCCAGAGACGAAAATGCCACTAAACCTCTAAAAATCATACGAACAAGCTGAATTTTTTTCGAGAATATTAATTTTGGGACCCCAAAAAAGAGGCAAAAAAGTTTACCTTTTTTACCCGTGGGCTTCCCCCTAAACCTACCCCCGCAGTGGGGAAAACGCAATAAAATCGATTTACCAAGAATTTGTACACCGTAGAAAAAATTGTTTCACATAAAAAATGTAGCTGAGATAATTTTAAACAAAAATGTTTATAAGCTTTTTTTGTGTAGAATGAACCGTTCTCTTAGAAACAACGCTTGAAGTGACCGTCGATATTGCATGTCAGTTAGGTGCGCGAAATCAATGTTCAATAAAATTTGTATCAGCTCGACGGTAAAAATTCGATATCTTTTGATTCAAGTGACCCATCGACAAAAATCAAGATGCGTTTTAAAGATAAAAAGTAAAGCTTTCATATGCAGTTTTTGTATTTTGTCGCAAATAAACTCAGATTGTATACAGGTGTTAAATAAGTAAACGTTGCGCGATTTTTACGAGGTCAATACAATGTATCCCTTTCATTGATCATTTTGGTAACAAATGCGAGGCATTTGATATATGCTTAAAAAACGCTGGATTTAAACTTTCACACAACAAACGATCTAAATCATTTAAAACTTTTTAAAACATTAAATTCTGCGTTTTTTATTCATATTTAAAATAAAATTTCATATCATTAAAGATTGATTTCTAAAAATAGAAATTGTACTGCAACTGGTGATCAATTTTATTGATCTCACGAAAATCGAAAAAAATGGCAAAAATCGCGCCACCTTAATTTATCTAACACCTTTATAAAAACTGATTTTATTCTCTGGAAAAAACAAAAACTCCATATGCTGAAAGATTCACTCTTTGTCTTTAAAACGGATCTTGATTTTTGTTGATAGAACGTTTGGATCAAAAGATATCGAATTTTCACCATCGAGCTAATACAAGTTTTATTGAACATTGATTTTGCGCGCGTAACTGACACGCAAAATCGACGGTCGCTTCAAGCGTTGTTTCTAAAAGAACGGTGCATTCTACAAAAAGAATGCTTATAAACATTTTTGTATAAAATTATCTCAGCTACATTTTTTGTGTGAAACATTTTTTCTATGGTGTACAGATTCTTGGTTTATCGATTTTTTTGCGTTTTTACCCCCCTGCGAGGGGGAATTTAGGAGGAAGCCGGGGGGTAAAAGTGGTAAACTTTTTTGCATCTTTTTTGGAGTCCCAAAATTAATATTCTCTGCAAAATTCAGCTTGTTCGTATGATTTTTATGGGTCAACTCTCTGAGGATCGGAATATTGTTTCTAAATAAAAAAATTAATCTTAATATTTTTCTTAAACCATTTATTTCTGGCATATCAGTATTATGTAGTTTTTTTTTTGAGAAGGAACTATAAGTAAATTGGCTTCCACTTGGCAAAATTGCCAATAGCGAAGTACACAGTATGCCAATCTTTCTTTGCTATTTTCTCAATGAATTCTCAGTGATACTAATACTTCATAAACAAACAGATTCATACATGTTTTGTTGACTACGTTAAATACACTGGGGTGCAAAATTAACCGGACACTCAGATTTTTTTGTTTTTTGTTGGTGTTTAGATCGAAACTTATTTAATTTGTTTGAATTGTATTTTATGCCTTATTAGCGATAACGTTTTTTGTTGTTTGAACCTGTTTAGATGTTTTGTGCGAACAGCAACATTTTTACACATACGTTTTGCTATTAATGTGAAATAGTGGCTTAGTATTAATTTAAGTTTATTGTGGTACTGTAACTGATTATAAGTTCTGCTGTAGGTTTTTGTATTGTCTCCTGTTTAAAACTTGCATTAAAAAAATTATGACACCAGAAGAAGTAGCCCAAACTGTTGCTTTATAGGTTGATGAGCGGAGCATTCGTTACATCGCAAATTCTTTAGGAATTTCTCGAAGTACAGTGTTTGATGCAATACAAAGATTTCGGGAAACAGGGCAATACACCAGGAGGCCAGGTCAAGGTAGACGAATAACCGCAAGTCAAGTTGAAGATCGCTTTCTTAGGTTACAAGCGTTACGCGATCGTACATTATCAGCACCAGTACTTGTTGAACGATTAAATGATGTCCATAGAAACACAGTTTCCGTTTATACCATTCGAAGACGCTTAAATGAATATGGATTAAGGTCCAGAATACCTGTCATGGGACCTCTAGTAACAGCAGATCATCGGAGGCAACGTTTACACTTCGCTCGCGAACATTTTAATTGGGGTTTTGACGATTGGAGTGCTGTGCTTTTTACGGATTAATCAAGATTTAACAGATACTCATCAGATGGGCGGCCTAGGATATGGAGAAGAGTTGGTGAACGTTATCATCAATGTTGTTTTACTCCGAGAGTTCAATTTGGTGGAGGTGGTATAATGGTGTGGGCAAGCATTTTCCTAGAGGCTCATACATAACTTGTTACAATTCAAGGAGGCAATTTGAACGCTCAACGGTATATTCATTAATGTTTGGAAGATCATGGAACATCATTTGTCGCATTTGTTGGAGAAAACTTTCATCTGATGCAAGATAATGCTCGTCCACACATCGCAAGAATAACACGGTATTACTTGGATGAAGTTGGGATTCATTTATTACCATGGCCCCTAAAGAGTGCAGACTTGAATCCAATAGAGCATGCATGGGATATTCTGGGACAACGTATTCGACGTAACCATGGTGAGTTTGAAACCATGAATGATTTGGAGCAAGCAGTTCGTGACGAATGGAAGCAAATCCCTCAGGCAGACTTTGCTGCCCGAATCCGAAGTATGCCTGATCGAATGAGAGCTGTAATTAGGGCTCGTGGAGGTAATACGTGAGGATAACATTGGAGATTCGCAGTTTGGGTTTCGGAATTCTCTTGGGACAAGAGAAGCACTTTTTAGCCTACAGGTACTCATCCAGCGCTGCAGAGATATGAACAAAGACGTGTACATATGCTTTATAGACTACGCAAAAGCATTCGATAACGTAAAGCACGAAAAGATAATTGAAGTTCTCCATAAGATCGGAGTCGACTACAGAGACATTCGAACAATAGCGAGTCTCTATTGGGGTCAAACAGCTAAAGTGAAAGTAGGATCTACATTGACCAATAAAATTGAGATCAAGAAAGGGGTACGACAGGGCTGTATCTTGTCTCCTATTCTCTTTAATATATACTCAGAAGAAGTATTTAAGACAGCGCTGGAGGAAAGCACAGAAGGCAAAAAGATAAATGGAGAAATAATTAATAACATGAGGTATGCTGATGACACTGTGATTCTAGCAAGTAGCATGGAGGAACTGAGTTGCCTAATGAGTAAGATACAAAAAACAAGTGCACAATACGGACTCAGACTAAATATCACAAAAACCAAATGGATGTTAGTAAGCAAAACCCAGCAACTGATATTAGACAATGAAAGAATTGAACAGTTAACTCAAATTGGGATCAAGCGAAGGAAATACGTATAAGAGTAGAAAAGGCAAGAGCATCGTTCACTAGCATGAAGCAAATTTTCACCTCTAAAAGCCTAACCTACCTCTCAAAATTCGACTTCTGAAATGTTATGTATTCCCGGTTTTGTTATATGGAATGGAGGCGTGGACAATGACCGCAACATTGATGAAAAAAGTAGAGGCCTTCAAAATGTGGGCTTACCGACGTATATTACGTATATCCTGGACTGAGCACGTGACCAACGAAGAGGTACTGCGCCGGATGGGTAAAGAGAGAGAGGTAGGAATAAGTATAAAGAAAAGAAAGTTGGAATACTTGGGTCACGTTATGAGACATAATAAATATAGAGCACTACAGCTGATCGTTCAAGGGAAAATAGACAGCGGAAGGGGTCCAGGGAGGAGAAGACACTCGTGGCTCCAAAACTTGCGGCAATGGTTCGGATTGTCATCTGCTGAACTATTCAGATCTGCCGTAAACAAAGTCAGAATAGCCATGTTGATTGCCAACGTTCGGAACGGACAAGGCACATGAAGAAGAAGAAGGAGGTAATACACTCTACTAAATATCATTTTCCATAAAAAATGTTTATTTAAAAACCAAAATTAAATACTCAAACTACATCTCAAACTTTTTTAAACGCATGTTTTAGAAAAAATCTGTGCGTCCGGTTAATTTTGCACCCCAGTGTATTTTGACTTCTATGACCTAACTTTATGGAACTACTTCTTTTTGTAATGCCATCTCTTCAATGAAGGTTGGCTACTACAAATGTATACTCTTCTCTGTCTTCAGATGTTCTTATTAGCTGTTCAAAATTTAGCCCTATCCTTTGTCGGATGTTTCGTCACGATAGTCTTTTCTTTCCTAATCCTCTGTTTCCCTCGATCTTTCCTTTCACTATTAGTAGATTCTACACTTTTAAATATTACGATTTAAGCCAACTTGCTCAATAAAATGTTGATATTAAGAAAGATAGAGGGTGTTAAAGTGGAAATTTTAAATTTTATTTTTCGTTATAACTTTATGAACATTTATGTATAAAAATTTACAAATGGATGCTCTTGAGGTTGAGAAATTATAATTTGATGCATACTTTGATGTAGCTGATATAGAGCGCCACACACATATGCTACATATGTGGCATAAATTTGCGTTTAACTTTTTTGCTCTTCAAATTAGCGCTATTTTTGTAAAAAAATATTAAATACACATTATTATAAAAAAAAGGTATACCTCTTAATAACTTCAAAACTCAATAGTTTTTGAGATAATCGCATTTTATAAATCAGCTGCATTTTAATTTTTAGTTTTGATATTTGTGTGCTAAAGCACTGAATACCTGTGGATAAGCATAATTAATAGTTTATTGTTATAAAAACAACTCAAATATGGTTATGTAACATCACAACATACTTTCTTATGGCTCCTAATAATATCTTATTGGAACGAAGCTTCTATCTCCTTATTTAGGAGCCGTGTCCATATTCAGACGTTGGCCGTCATCATGTTTACAATTTTCTGAAACAAAATCTCTATCGCTTTAATAAGCTTCTATACCGGCGTTGTATTATTTTTTCTGTATAGTAAAATTCTGAGGCGAGCGTCACGGAAGAAGCACCACGAGATGGCGTCACAAGCAGCGTCACAAAATACCGGTCTTTACATCGATTTACTACTCTCCATCAATTCGATTCTAGTCATCATATATTTTTTAACGTTAGTTGTTAATAAATTCCTTTCAAACTATAATCACATTTTATTTTTAAACATCTTATTTATTTTATATAATAGTTAAATTAGCTATCAAATTATTGATCAACTATCAAATTTATATTTTATTAATAATTTAATATTTAGTCTGACTTTGACGGGTCTGTCAGAAGTAAACAACGTATGCTTTCTTGATACGTTAGCAGGTGGCGCTACTAGTAAACATAATAATTTGTTGAATTATTTTAATATAATATAATTTGTTTAAAATATAAATAATAAATAAATAATAAAATTACTTTAATAAATTTTAAAAATATTATTTAAATTTTAAAAATATAGAAAACATAGTATAAAGCTTCGCGCTGGTCTACAGTGACAGCTACTGTACCTACCACCTTTTTTTGAAGCCAGTTTTGATTCCAGTAGACAACCTCAATGCATTACGGGAACTTTTAACATAGTAGGCTGTATAGCCATAGGATTGATATTATATGACGATGTAATAGTTGATAGACGCAACGCACTCAAAGATTGACAAGGAGCAAAAACCAAATCTTTCATGTTGAGTTCTTTTAACGCTTTTTCTATAGACAACATTCATCCTCTGTTGTTAATTTTCCTTTAGACGGATGACCGGGTGCGTTTTCAAGAACGCCCTTACACTAGATCATTTTGCTGCCTGAACTGCTTGGCTATCTGACCTCATCTTCTAGTATATTGTTTTTTTGTATATGTTTTTGGTATAAAACTAAATTCGTAAGCATAATGTCCGGGTCTCTATTTTTTTTTTTTTCATCGAGACGAACTAAACAACAAGTACCTTTACTAGTAATTATCATTTAGTTGTTTCGTCCTTGTCTACCTGTCCTATTTTTTATTTTTACCTCTCACTAAATAACTTTTCTGGTAATCGCATATCCAATTTTCTCCCGTGTGCTATTTTGATCCTGCACCATATCCCGGTACAGTGCATTTTAACTTCCAATTAAAATCTAAGCCGGAGTTAACTAGTAGATGCATGTTTTGGGAAATGTGTATTAAAATTTTCAATTAGCCTGAAACATTTCATCGTATGTTATTGAATACAGTGTATTTAGTAACTAATTAATACTGTTGATGTTTGTGTAAGAGTTCGTAAGTAATTTTCAAATAGCTCGGTAATGTAAATACAGATTGTCCAGATTTCGTTTTTCCCTTGATTGCATGATCACATCAAAACAGAAACATGTAATGAAAATAGTATTCTGTTCATATTCTGTGAATATTTTTATGTAAATATTTTTAAGTACAATCAAAAAGTGTTTAAATTATATTTTCTACAAGAAGAAAGATCTTTTTACAGAACCTAAGACAAAACTTCAAAAACTAAAAGAATGTGTAGAGCAGTTCTTTTAAAGATAAAAAATGTAGGGGTGATATATTTACTCAAAAAATCAGAGGACCTTCGGGTCTGGACGGAATCCCTTTTGAAATATCAAAATTGCTAAACAAAGACAATAAGCATGTGCTGAAACAGGAGAATAACAGATGGCTGGATGACTTTCACTTTTACTATAATTCTGAAGAAAAACAACGCTGAGGCTGCTGAGACCGACCCATCTATAATGTGTACTGTTTGGCCGCATAGTATTACCCAACATGATACTATAACCACAGTTTAACCACAAACTTCTTTTTTATACTATGCTATAACAAACAAGATATGCTCACTTGCCGTCCTAATTTTAATCGACTTTGTGCATGACGTCATAGCGAGACAAAGCCAGGAGACTTGTGTGTATCTTATTTTAACGATGCATCATATGGCAACGTTGTTCCATTACTGTAATGAACAACTTCAAAACTTAAATTGTTAACGGTAAGTATACCTCGATGCCATATCTTGCACTAAGAAGTCATAGCTAGTTACTTTCTGTGAAACCGTGGTTTGAAAATTAATAAGTAATTTGTAAAATTAATTAAAGAAATATATGAATCTACGATTTGATTGTGTGTATTACAAACAATCTACGTGAATGGTTCGGGTGTAGTTCGATTGAACTTTTTAGGCGCGCTGCTAACAAAGTCGCAGTGGCCATGATGATTTCCAATCTCCGCTAGGAGTGGCACGAGAGGAAGAAGATTACAAACAAAATAAATATTGCTACAAAACATAAATATAAAAGGCCGGTAAAATGTAAAGAATTTGAACTCTAAAGGAAAAGCGGGTCATACTTGAAACTTTATGAATATCATTTAGACATTTATTTTACAATCTTTGTGATTTTTCTCTTGCGGATATTGTAATTATCTTTAATATTTTTATTTAGAATTCGTATTTTAAAATACATTTTACATCTAAAAAAGTAATTTTACATCTTCGCTAACATTCACATATTTTGCATTCTATTAAGTTTTTTAATAATTTTTTGTTATTTTTAATGTGTTGCCATTATAACTACGAAAAATATGTTCCAGTTCACTACATTTAGTTACAAATTCCAGTGTTGGTTTGAGTAAACCACCCTCAGAAACGTGGTTTACCCAAGTAAACGATTTATCGTTATCGTCCGGAATATATCCAAGTATTTCTTTTTTTTGTAACTTAAATGCAACGAAACCAGCTAAATTTTCCAATCTATCCCATTCCAAGTCTTTTATATTCGAATTAATAAAATCTTGATGACTGTCAATTAAATCTTCAGAGTTAATTTCTGTATTACCACTAACAAGGTTTAGCGAGGAAAGCTTCAGTGACAATTTCATAATTAATTATACTATTAGTAGTAATATTCCATTGTTTGCCAGGCAATCTCAATAGTTTTTCTTTTAAACAATAGTCAGCTTCTGTCAAATGTTTTGATCATATTCTCACGGTTTTCACATTAAATTTGTCTCGCTGAAAACACTTGAAGACCCATACTTTACGCATTTGTTTATCTCTAGGAAACACAAAAAACGACACTTCGAAAAAGTTTTACTTTTTTTATTATAATTGTTTAAACAACCTACCACTGCACAATACATTATGGCAACCAAATAATTAGTCTTCTTTATAAAGTAGCTATAGGTAGTCGAGAGGAAATTGCGTACGATAAATAAATTAGGTGATATTAACACAGTAAACTGAATGTTTTCACCACAAAATTTATATAACAATATAATATACAAAGTCTTTACTACATCAATAAATAAATAAAAATATCATTCACTACGTTTTGAAGCACACAGGATAGCAACAGATAGAGCATTTAACTTGGCATCATTAAAGTTGTCTCGCGCTTACGTCACAGGTGTGCGAGAGATGCAGGAACATGCGCGTTGACTTATCTTGTTAGTTATAGTATCATGATTACCCAACATTAGACGTAAACTAGCAGCTCGGAAGGGAAAACATAAAGCATCTAATTCACACTCATATCCTCTCTATGGGTGTGCGTTTCATCTACAACCCGTCCGCCAACGCCTTAAATCCAGGAAAATTTTTCTGCATACCACCGAAGATCTGACTGAGCCAGCCCTATATACTAGACTGAGCTTTTTGAGAGATCGAAGTGACAACAGTAATGAATAGATAATGCCTTCCGAGAACGTCCCACCTACACACAAAGTAGGATGAGCGACAGTATTCACTTCTCAGTAGACTTAGAGCTGGGGTGACAAGATCCAGAGCTAACCGAATAAAATGGAGCTTCCCCTGTGAGTCGTCTCTATGCGTCTATATAGAAGAGCAAAATACAGAACATCTTCTGGTTTGTCTTTTATGCCCAACCATACGTTCAATGGAGAACCTGGTTTGCGCTATACCAAATTACATTGACATTGTCAATTTTTTGCTAATAAGTCTGTAGGAATCCTATTTTTATTTTTGTCTTTCCCCGATTTTATATTTTATACACCTTTTACCTGTTATTTATGTGCTATTGTTGTTTATATAGATGTATATATGTCTACTTTAAAACATATGATACTTCTGACACGAATAAATAAATAAATAAAAACCGCATGTACAAAAAAATGGGAATAAGCAAGTTCGGACAGGATAAAATTTCAACTTCCGTAAGTTATTTTGCAGGAAGAGATTCTAAATAAACGATAAACATATTACGGCTCCGAAATCTCAGTATCTGGTTTAATTGCCCGTTCAATCAATATATCTGGCCATCTCTTCGAATTGCTCTCCAACCGTTTGTATTGCAGTATCGTCTGAAAATGTGGCTAATTTAGCGTTTTATGTAACATAGATGTCTAAATATTTGCGTTCTTGTTTGACTCTCTGACTCTCTGTCGTTCAAGTATGAGCGTATCAGCTGGACGTGGTATGTGGGTAGGTATCTTTTGAGTTTAAGTCATAAATCTTGGAGTTATATTTTATCAAATGATTTTGCTATATCTAAGAAAATAGCTGAGCATATTTTATTTTCCTTAGATCTCTCAATAATATTTGAAATACGGTGTACTTGATCTATTGTTGAATGTTTATTATGGAATCCTAATTGGTGAGGTAGAATAATTTCTTTTTTCCACGTATAGATTGTATTCTGATTAACACTATGTGCTCAATTAGTTTGGTAATGATATTAATTTAGTAATGATATTGGTCTGTATCATTCGGCATAATTTATCACTTTTGCTGGTTTAGAGATCATGATTAGGGTAATTATTAAAGTATTTTTCTCTTATTTAGTTAAATGTCCTTTTTGAGATCGATATTATTTTTGACTCATTTGGATACTTTGTTGGAGATGGTAGGTAGCCTTTATTAGTCCTTGATTTATTAGTACTGTTCATTTCACGTTCTGTATCCTCATTATCGTCGTTTTCAGCTTGATCATTATTTTCCATATCGTTATTTTGGAATACATATATGCTATGAGTATGAAGCGAAAGGATTTGTGTTTTAATAACCTAACCTAACCTACATATAGTAATAACGTGCTTTAAAAAGTACTCACTTCTGTCGGCACTCCCACTTTTTCCCACGCGATGTTTTTGTCCATTTTTCTTTTCGACTTGACGGGATCTATTAGTCTATTTATTCTTTTTGTACATTTCCATAACTTATAGTCAGGTCGATTAGGTGTTGTTTTATTGATTCATCTTTAATTTTTTCTATTTGTCTTCTTTGACTGAGGTTGTTTAATACGTTTTTATTTTCTGTATTTCTAGCTTTTTGCCATGTTTTTCTGCCTTTCCTTTTTCTTTGCACTGCTTCTCAAATTTCTTTGGATAGTTTTGACCTATGATTTTGCTTGTAACTTGCTTGGCATTGTTCCATGCTGCTTTTTGTATGTTTACAATTAATTCCTCTACTTCTTCGTCAAGTTGTGTCACTTAACTCCTGTTTAAAACTATTCCAAACCGTTCCGTTATTATTAACTATTAATATTCCGTAATACTCCAGTCATCAGAGACGAAAATGCGACTGAACCTCTAAAAATCATACGAACAAGCTGAATTTTGCAGGGAATATTAATTTTGGGACCCCAAAAAAGGTGAGAAAAAGTTTACTACTTTTACCCCCGGGCTTCTCCCTAAAACCCCACTTGCAGAGGGGGAAAACGCAAAAAAATTGATTTACCAAGAATCTGTACGCCGTAGAAAAAAAATGTTTTAATTTAACAATGTAGCTGAGATCATTTTGAACAAAAACGTATGAGTAAAAACACATTTTTTTGCGTAGAATGGACCGTTTTCTCAGAAACAACGATTGAAACGATCGGAGATTTTGAATATCAGTTACACGCGCCAAGTCAATTAAAATTTGTATCAGCTCGACGGTAGTGTCCTATCGACAAAAATCAATATGCGTTTTAAAGGTAAAGAGTGCAGCTTTCGTATGCAATTTTTGTATTTTGCCGCAAATGAATTCAGTATTTATAGAGCTGTTGAATAAATAAACGAGATTTTTGCCATTTTTTACGATTCTCATGAGATCAATACAATGTACCCCTTTCATTGACTGGTCACTATGGAGTTTCTATAACTAGAAGCTAATCTTCAAAACCTATAGCATGAAATTTTAGTTTTAAATGTGATAACAAATGTGAGGCATATGAAATATGCTTAAAAAACGCTGAATTTAAACTTTCACATTACAAACGATTTAAAATCTTTCAAACTGCACTTTTTTACTTACGTTAGTACGTTTTTCAAAACTTTTGCTATAAACAGAGCCGCCGCTACCATGTGTGCCAAGTGTGCATCGCACACGGGCGGCCAACAATAGGGGCGGCCAAAAGCAGTCTACTGATAATAATACTTTTTTAAAACGAAAATAAATTCAAATAATTAAATAGTAATGATTCAGATAATTCTGTGAACTCTAATATTCCAAACAATAATAATTATTTAGTACGTGATAATACTCTAATGCGTTTCATGTATAAGTCCTCCTTTTTTTCATCCTAAGCTAAAAAATGTCAGAAAATATTATTTATTGTATGAACTGACGCCCTTTTGCAGGTACAGTCATAAAGCAGTTTCGGGAATACTTTTTAATTCAAAGCGGCTGACGACTTTCGGACTTCAGTTATTTGGAATTTCACACGTAGATACTTTACAAGAATTTAGGCAAGTGGTTGAAAAGTTTCTGTTATAATATTGTTAATATGGTTATGTTTATAGATGGGTTATTATGTCTTATGTTCAGTCTTAGTTCAGAATTCGATGAATTTAAACACGCTTTTGATAAACGATTTTGTTTGTAAAATATAGTAGTGTACCTGATTCTTTTGCACAGTAGGCACTGTACGAAGTAACGTCGAGATCAGGGCAATTTTATTCGTATACGCGTTACGGCTACATATTATTTGGAGAAACATTATTTGGATAACTTATTTGAAGTGTTTTTGGATTTATTTTGTTAAATTAGCCCGGCTTCGTTCTTAAGTGATAATTTCAAAATGTCCGAAAGAAAAAGAAAACGACTTTCAGGCTTTCAACATAGAAAAATAAAAGAGGCAAAAACTGAGGAAAAAAAAGCTATTTACAAAAGCTAACATAGAAGAAGATTTCCCTAGCTCCTCTACCAAACGAATTAGAAGAAGAAAAGTACATTTTGAGTATGAAGGAGCTGATGAACCTATAGTATCTCAGGAATTGTCATTTAAAATAAATTTTTATTTTAAGATTTTGGATGCTGTCATAACAGCAATTGAAGAACGGTTTCAATTACTTCAACAACACACAGACATTTTTAGTGTAATATATGGCATAACCAAAGTTAAAAACGATGATGAACTTAAAACCAATTGTAAGAAAGTGGATCAAGCCCTTACAGACATAAACAGCTCAGAGACTGAGATTAGTGCAACCGATTTATATGAAGAAATTAAAGCTATTCAACCATTTTTTTTGCAGAAAAAAGTCCTAGTGATATTCTTGAATATATTTACGAAAATAATCTTGTATCAACATTTCCCAACTTAATTATAATTGTACGTATATTCCTGACTCTAACTGTTACTGTAGCTACGGGTGAGGGGTCGTTTTCAAAACTTAAGATTATTAAAAACTATTTGCGATTGTCAATGAAGCAAGATAGACTTTCTGCTTTAGCAATGTTATCTATAGAACATGAAGTGTGTGCGACATTGGACATTAAAGATATTGTCAAAAAGTTTTCCGAGACGAAAGCCCGAAAAGTGCGTTTTTAGTTTTTTATGTGTTTATGTTTCTATTCACGGTTTATTTTAATTAAATGGACGTTTAAATTAGGATATTAGGATGGGATATTAGGATATACATTAGGATAATATATGGACGTTGGATCATGGAGATTAGTCTAAATGTTCAATTCAGTATTTATCTATTTACAAATTATTATTGTTATATTATGCATCTTCTGCGCATTTCTTTAAATAATAGTATGTATGTCTAAAGTGTTGGAAGGGGGGCGGCAAATATTAAGTTGCACATGGGCGGCCAATACCTTAGCGGCGGCCCTGGCTATAAACTACATCCAAAACAGTCTTCTTGGAGACATTTCCCGCGACGAGCGATCGTTTGAAATGTAAAAGTTTAATTTCTTCATGTTTAGTCATATTTCAAATGTTGCCTAATATTTGTTGTCAAAAATCAAAATCGTATTTTTATGGTATAGGTTTTGAAAACTGGTCTTCAACAATGGAAATTTCACTACGACCGGTCAATGAATGTTATACATTTTATTGATCTTTCGAGAATCGTAAAAAATGGCAAAATTTGCGCAAATTTTATATATTGAATAGCTTTATAGAAACTGACTTCATTTGCGACAAAATACAAAAATTTCATACGAAATCTGCACTCTTCACATTTAAAACGCATTTTGATTTTTGTTGATTTTGATGTTTTTACGCCGTACAGATTCTTAAAATGCGTTGTTTCTAAAAGAACGGTGCATTCTACAAAAAGAATGCTTATACATTTTTCTATAAAATTATCTCAGCTACATTTTTTGTGTGAAACATTTTTTCTATGGTGTACAGATTCTTGGTTTATCGATTTTTTTGCGTTTTTACCCCCCTGCGAGGGGGAATTTAGGAGGAAGCCCGGGGGTAAAAGTGGTAAACTTTTGTGCATTTTTTGTGAGGTTCCAAAATTGATGTTCTCGGCAAAATTTATCTTATTCGTATGATTTTTAGGGGTCAAATTTCTGACGACTGGAATATAATAATTTGCCAATTAATTGTTAGTAGTATTAGAAAGCGATCATAATTGAAACCATCAGCGTCTTCTATGTTCATAAAATTTATTGCAATTTTTCTTGAAATAAAAAAGTCAATTAAATCTGGTGTTCTATTTTTGTCAGTTGGCCAATATTTGTGTTTTACGTGTTCTCTACCTTTTGTTTTGGTTAGTCTTATACCAAATGATGTTTTTAGTGTTAAAATCTGCTTTAATTATGTTTTTTTTTCTAAGTGTGTTGAGCAACTGGGCAAACTACTTTTCTTTTTTATTTATCAATCTCCATTTAATAACTTTGGTTATCTTTCTTTCAAATGTTGTTAGTGACTCTTTCTCTCTTCTCTTATTTTATGATAGACAAGAACAGTTTAGAGGAGTCAAATATGGTCGACATAAAGCGCCAAAAAAGAAAAACAAAAAATAATATTATACAAAACCTTTTTTTTGTATATTTCATTTTGTTTTTCTTTCTGTCGCTTGATGTTGGCCACATTTGACATCTTAAAGATCTAATAAAAAACTAACGTTCTTAATTAGTATGTCCCAAATTTTCTATTTTTCGTCACTACTCTCCGTCAAAATGATTTTTGTTCTTTGGTGAATGATTTTATGTACTTAGTTTTTTTCATGCGTTTTAAATGTTCTTTGCTATTGTAAATAGTTTAAATTACAAATGATTAAAATTGCTGAAAATAGAACATCCAATAACAGTAAAATACTATCACCAGATACAATGTAGTATGGTAAGTAAAAATATCGTAGTTATTTACATCTAAAAGATAACGATTTAACAATAAAACAGTCATGAATCATAAATATTATGTTTATATGGGACGAAGCCACAGTTGATTATAATAAAAATTTCACTTTTTAACTAATGTTTGACGTTTCGATTTCCACTCCGGAAATCGTTCTGAAAATGTTATTTCAAAAAAGTGAAATGTGGTTTTTTATAACTTTTATAACAACTATTAATAATCTTTTCAGAACGATTTCCGGAGTGGAAATCGAAACGTCAAACATTAGTTAAAAACTGAAATTTTTATTATAATCAACTGTGGCTTCGTCCCATATAATAAACATAATATTTAACTAAGACATTACACGGGAAAACAGTTTCAGAACCTTTATAGTCATATTATATTATCATATATCATATATAGCCCAGTCATAGACATAGGTGGGGGTTACTAGATGACGAATAGATGAAAAAGTACTCGTATTTTTGCCTTGCGTTTTTTTTTAACAATAATTTATGGTCACAATTTGATTTTTTGTCTATAAGTTTTTTCTCTTATATTTTACATAATAGTTATTTAACCAACAAGTGTATTAATAAGGGCGATTAACAATTGAGATATTTTAACGCGTGAGCGAAGCCAGCGCGTTAATGTTCGAGATTGTTAATCGCCATTTTAATTCACGAGTTCGTTACAAAACTTTTCCGTCGACCGTACTTTTCAGAAATGAAGATATCTTAGTTTAAATATTTATTTACTTAACGATAAACAACAATTTTTTCAGCTTACATTGACTTTATTCAAAGTTTCCTTAGTTTTACTTTTATTATAGTAAACATTAATATTCGAAATGGTACAATTACTGAAATTAAAGGAAGATATTGATAGATGATTATCTGCTGTATAGCATTTTAACAAATTTATATTTAAGTCTTCTTGGACCTCTGTAGAAGAAGTTAAATTCTGGTGGAGTTAAATTAAACTCTCCGTCAATATCCATCCTTTGATTTTTCCTTTTAAACAATAAAGTAAATAATGACATACAATGACAGATAGTACTAACAGCGGCTACTTCATTTGAAATTAATTTTTTAGTGGGAATATAAATAGGTATATGTTTGGTTGCCTACACCACAAGTCACTGCCAATCACAGAGCGTTTCATTAATTTATGCAAGCAATGTATGTTGTATTGCCTATAATGAAATCGGTCATTAATAGAAAATCATTCATTAATAGGGGTCATTAATCAATGATTTTGAGGGTGTTAAAATTGATCATAAATGGATCATAGATGGAAAACAATATTTATATCATTTTTTTATATCAAAAATATCTTTATTTTCGGGTTTTTTAAATTAAAATTGATAAATAATTTACGGAGATATTTGCAAAAAAGCAGCTTTTTGCACTAGTTTGTAAATTTTAAAAACTATTGAACTTGCTCTATTAATGATGCTAGACACATTTAACAAATTTCAAAGGATTCTTTAAGACTTAAACTAGGTCAGAAGTTAAATGCATATTGCGTTTTCATCGAAATTATTTACAAATAAATTCTTGAAAAAGCAGTAGTTTTTTTACTTATAAACAATTGTAATAACTTCTATATTTTTCAAGCTACAGACTTGTACGTACAACCATTGGATAGCTGGTAAAAAAAACTTACATAAAAAAAAACCTGCTATGACCAATAAGAACGAAATTAGGGACTATTTTTAAAAAATCATATCTCCATTGTTTATAAACATAAAGAAGTAAAATTTACACAAATTTTGAATGAAAATCGAAACTTTATATTGAAACTTATTATAATTCATCCAATTTCGAAAGATCGACATAGGAAAGTGGAGGGGATAACTGTTTCAGCTCCAAACTGAAACACGTAGGAAAAATTTACATTATCTAGTCTTCCATTGCAGCTAGAACCCACTTTTTTTTAATCTGGGGTAGCTCGTCGAAATATGAATATCTACATAGTTTTCACTGGCCGTGAAATATGGGAAACCTCGGAAATTGAGTCCATTTGAAATTCACCGTAAAAACGTACTTTTTTTTTAGAAAAATTTGGCTGGAATAGTCTGTCACAGTATTAATAATGATGACATAATTTTCACCCCCCTAAAATCTCGGAAAATCCCAGAAAATCAACATAATTATAATTAATATAATTAATCTTGAAAAAGGCAAGGGTTTCCTGCTGAAACGTTAATTGCTATGGAAAATAAAATCTAGTTCCACATGTAATATAATATTTTATTTAACATAAACCCAAGAAATACTAATTTTATATTAAATATAGTACGGTTCAAGAAACTCAAAACTAATAAATATATATATATATATATATATATATATATATATATATATATATATATATATATATATATATATATATATATGTGTGTTCGGAAAGATTTCCGCTGTTAGTACAATAAAACCTAGAGCTAAGATTAATACTATTATAAAAATTAATAATAAACTCACCAGTCTTCCGGGTTGAACCGCGTCGATATCCATTTTGCCGAGCTTTCGACATCCTCTCTGATGTCTTCTTCAGGGCTTCCGAGGTCTCAGTCTCCCGAGCCCCCAGACACTACTACACTCACTAGTCACTGAACTACTACAGTACTACTACAGTAGTTTTGCTAACTACTATAGTAGTTAGCAGAAGAAAAACAGTTTTCAGGTTTCAGCAAACGCTGGAAATTTGTCAAAGATAAATTAAAACTTGTCATGAAGCCTTTGTCGGACACATAATGGGCAAGCAGAATCGAGGCAGTTAAGTTCATACCATTTCAATTTGATGAGGGATGCATAGTAAGTTTAAAAAATCAAACGGATTAATCAGACACTCTCATTGATTGTGATTCAGTATTAAACGAAATGCTTAGTTTAAAATTTGTATAACAATTTATACATGTATGGTATAAATTGTTATCGCGTCTTAATGTGATAAACAAAATACGACAATCTCTACAAGTCCATTTGAGCATTGCCCTTAAACATTTGCATACATTTTGTGACTGAATCAAAGAATATCGGTAAACTGAAGTTGAAAAATAGCTTCAATACATTACATATTATAATAACTTAAAAGAAATATACACAAACATTTACATCGTCATTAGAATATTATTAAAAATACCAATTAGTACAGCCTCCGCCGAAAGAACTCATTAAGAAACATTTAAGAAGTACGATGTCACAGAAAAGACTTTCTGCGGTCGCAATTTTGTCTATCGAGACTGATATACCATTCAAGCTAGATTGTTCTTCTTCTTCAAGTGCCATCTCCGCGGCGGAGGTCGGCAATCATCATAGCTATTCGGACTTTTGAGACGGCTGCTCTGAAAAGTTCATTTGATGTACATCCGTACCACTCTCTCAGGTTTCGCAGCCATGACATTCTACGCCTCCCTATGCTTCTCTTTCCTTGGATCTTTCCCTGCATAATCAGTTGGAGCAAGGTGTATTTCTCTCAACGTGTAAGATGTCCGAGATATTCTAATTTTCTTGTTTTTATTGAATTTAAAATTTCCATTTCTTTGTTCATCCTTCCCAGAACCTCTTTGTTTGTGACGTGTTCTGTCCATGATATTTTCAGAATTCTTCTGTACACCCACAGCTCAAATGATTCCAGTTTTTTCATTGATGTCGCATTCAAGGTCCAAGATTCCATTCCATAAAATAAAGTCGAAAAAACATAGCACCTCGCCAACCTAACTCTTAGTTCCAGTTTTAAATCCCTGGTACATAGAACTCTTCTCATTTTGTTGAAATTTGCTCTAGCCTTTTCTATTCTTATTTTTATCTCCTGATTGTAATCATTTGTGGAGTTAATCATTGTTCCCAGGTATGCATATTTGTCCACTTGTTCGACGTTGGTTTCGTTTATTAGAAGATTCCCGTTATTTCTTTGAGTTTTCGATATTCTCATAAATTACGTCTTCTTGACATTCATTGTTAGACCATACTCTTTTCCATACTCTGCTATTCTGGTCACCAGTCTCTGAAGATCTTCAATGTTTTCGGCTAATATCACAGTGTCGTCCGCATATCTAATGTTGTTAATGGGAACTCCATTTACCTTTATTCCAGCTGTTTCACCCTCAAGAGCTTTTTTCAGGACCTCTTCGGAGTAGGCATTGAAAAGAATTGGCGACAATACGCATCCCTGTCTTACTCCACATCTAATTTCAATTTCTTCTGACAGCTGTTCGTTAACACGTACTTTTGCTCGCTGTTTATAGTATAAATTTGATATGATCCTGAGGTCGTTGTAGTCAATCTTCTTTGATTTCAGGACATTCATTAAATGTTTATGTCGTACTTTATCGAATGCTTTATTATAGTCAATAAAACATGCGTATATATCTTGATTGACGTCCAGGCATCTTTGTATTAGTATATTAAGTGAAAAAAGAGCTTCACGTGTTCTTAGGTCTTTGCGAAAACCAAATTGTGTATTATTAACGTCTATGTCCAGTTTGGGATATATTCGGTTATGGATGACTTTAAGTAGTAACTTTAGCGTATGAGACATTAAGCTAATAGTGCGGTAATCGCTGCATTCTCTTGCGTTTTTCTTTTTAGGGAGACAAATAAATAAAAATAGATGTTAACCACTCTTTGGGTAATACGCCTGAACTATAAATTTGGTTCAAGAGTGTCACTAAAACATCAATGTGCTTCTCATCTAGAATTTTTAGGATTTCTATAGGAAGCATATCAGGTCCAGGGCTTTTCCCGCTCTTCATTGTTTTTAATGCGTGCAATATTTCTTCTTTTGTAATATATGGACCTATTTCTTCTGACGTAAGTTCTATGTGCTCCAGATCTCCTCTTTCATCATCGAACAATTCATCGATATATTCTGCCCATCTTTGTATTTTCTCGTCCGTATGTGTTATAGCAGTACCGTGTCTATCCAGAATTGCACAAGTGGGATTTTGTTTTCTTAGTCCTGCCAGTTCTTTGACTTTCTTGTGTAGGTTAAACAGATCGTATTTATTTTGAAGGTCTTCGATCTCTTTGCATTGTTCTTCAAAGTATTTTTCTTTTGCCTGCTTTATCGTCTTTCTAATCTCGTGGTTTATCTCTCTGTATTTATTGTTATCCTTGTTTTTAAATTGTCTCCGTTGTTCCATCATATTGAGTATCTCGTCATTCATCCATTCCTCTTTTCTCCTCCAAGCTAGATTACGAGCACGTAATTAAACAATTCAGCAGTGTAAAAAATTTCCTGGAATATTTAAATTAAATTCTTTTTTAACGTTGGTAGGTCTTAATATCTTTTTTTAATAATCTAAATATTTTTAGGTTAGTTATAAGTTTGACTAGATTTGCATGAATAAAAGTTAATCATGAAATGACACCTGTTTTTATTTTAAAAAATCTGTCTTTATGCGCGAGTAGAGAGGGTCTCGCAAAATATATCTCGCTTACATAAAATTATGATCTTGCGCCGCCACTGATAATCGGCGACATGATATTAGTGTTTAGCGACCCCAAAAAGCCATGAGTAATATGTTTGCACTGATTTTGTATTGAATATAAAAAAAAAACTCCAGGAGTAGAGGCCGTCCTGGGCACCAGGTTCCGCGCAGATAATGGCCGACATGATATTAGTGTTTACAGACTCCAAAAATCATCGAGTAACGAGTTGGCACTGATTTTGTAACGAATTTCGACAAAACTCCTGGAGACGAGGTCCTTCCTGGACGCAAATGGTATCGGAGACCATCACCCTCATGATATTCTTGATCGGCGATCCCAAAAACTCCTGAATAACGAATTTGCACTGATTTTATATCGAATTACCACAAAACTCAGGAGACGGAGACCAGATGCACCAGGTACCTCGGAAACCATCGCCGTCATGATATTCGTGTTCAGTGACCCAAAAACTCCCGAGTGGGAAGATTAAACTCATTTCCGTCTATTATTTCCCAATTTTCCTTCTTCAATTTTGCAATTTTTAGTTCCACATCATCATTTTTATTCACAAAATTTTCTGACACTCATACGTTTCGAATGCAAAAAGTTTGGTTGAGATACATCCTACTAGAAAAATTTGGTAGGTTTTGGGCTGTTTACTGCTTCATTGCCTCGCCTACCAGTGGAGGTGAGGGTTGGAATTTCCCTTCATTGAGATCACAACCATATTCTTGATATCCAATCATTTATCTTGATTCCAATATTTTAGAAGACTATTTGCATAAAGGATTTTTTATAATTTACTGAATAAGAGGTTTCAGTAAGACAATGACATTAAAGTCAAAAAATCTACAATAAAATTGAATTTATTGCCTATTAAAAACGTCTTTAACTATGTTGAAATAACTGTTAAAATGTTTATTATTATAAGGCAACTATTTTTATTAATTAGAAACTAAACACAATTTGTACACCAATATATAAAATATTTAATGATCTAAAATTTCAAACATTTAAAAATTAATAATAAAAACTTACGTTTATGATGATTAGGAATGTAATATTTTTTTAAATATTTTTTTTTTCTAGACGATAAAGAATCACGCATTTTATGGGCATTGACATATGTTTTAATATTGGTTGAGACTTCTAAAAGAAAAAGTGGTTTTGTTGTTTTCAAGGTTGACTAGAAAATTATAAGTATCCAATCTGTGATTCATTGATTCGGTATAGTTAAGATTTTTCTATAATTTAGTTATTTTTAGGGTATATATAATGGAATTTTTTGTATTCAGGGATGTTTGAAAGTTTAATACTGTTTTAAAGTTACGGCCATTTGTATGAAACAAAATCGTATCGATAAAACTTTTATTTTAAAAAGAGAATGCAAAATTTACGGCAAAGTTCAATAAAAATTATGACGAACGTTATTAAACAGAAAACCGATGGGGTCTACTTACAAAAAATTATCATATTGAACACATCTTTTCTTCATTTATTGCTACAACTCTCTCTGTGTTTTGGTCTGTTCAATAATTTTACATCAATATTTTATATCTTGGCCGTAGTTCTTCACAGTTCCGTACTCTCAGATTTTCAATTATAAGGGTAACATAGCAACATTCATTTACAATATCGTGTTTAAATACATCGCGTTGTTTTGGATATATTCCCTAATGTCGTTCTACTCTCAAACAGGCCCACGAAATGATTAATTAAAATATGGAAAGACCGAACAATAACAAAGAATACTATGCTCAGGTTGGTCAATTCCCCTTATTTTTTCCATTCCTATGTACCCAACTGAAACATGGACTCTTAAAAGAATAGAAGAAGCAACTTCGTATCACTACAACTACCAGCACAGAAGAATCTGAGTGTTATTTCAAGTGTATGCTCGAACAGCTGTTAAAACAGAATCAGATATTAAATATTTCTACGGGGAAATAAAACAATTGCTATCTCAAACCAAAAAGAATGAAACCACTTTTAGCCTATGAGACTTCAACACAATAGTAGACAAGGGAAGTGCAAAAAGACGTGATAAGCTTCTATTAATCAGTTTATTGGCAGTTATCACGCATTATATCAGGCATTTTATCAGGCATTAACCTTCTAAATTAAATTTGGTTGATAATTTATTCAAATAATTGCGAAAAACTGCAAAAACTTTTAGGGGCAATAAACATAAAAAAGGCACAAATAATTACAAAAGTTACATAAAAATATGTCTTTTAACACCCTTAAGGTACACATACATTTTTGTTTAAAAAATATTTATTTATTTAAAAGTTATTTCAATGTTTATTAGAAAGTTGTTTATTTGCTAATGAAAAACGCGGTTTCCGTCATCTTAGAATACCTTATAAAATCTCATTCTGTTCGTTTTTATCTCTATTTTCAAGATACAGTCCATCTAATTTACAAACCGTTGCACGTCATCGGCGTCATAGTCCGTGACATCACATGATACCAACACGAAATATTTAGGCGGTAGGTGTGTTCTTTTTTAGAATCACTTTGCCGAGTACACTGGCATTACAGCCACTAGACATATTTTATTATATACGCGTGGAAATAATATTTAAAGATTTCTATTAATGTTAACTTAAAAAAATACCCAATAAAATGTTTCATTTAATTTGTATAAATGCATTATAAAGCGTTTTTATGAAGAACATTTGTTCGGAACACACTGTAACTATAATCGAACGAAGGTGATATTTTGGCATAAATTGGTAACACTTATTTGACAGTTGCGGTGTTGACACTTTAGTTTTGTTTTTATTATTTACTATTAATTAAACTATGTTGTTTTTTAAACAAGCGGCTCAAATTGTTTTTAACAAGATTTTTTTAAGTGTTGTTTTGTTTCTATTTATTTACATTAAATATTAATTTATTTTGTTGTATAATCCACTTTTGCAATAATTATGTGACCTATTTGATTTAAAATGGATTCAGGATTTTTTTATACTTTGGCAACTATGTCAATGATGATGACGTGCAACGGTTTGTAAATTAGATGGACTGTATGTAAGTTGAAATCTTCTTCTTCTTCTTCTAATGGCGCTACAACCCTTTGTGAGTCTTGGCCTGCTTAACAATGTTCTTCCATTCTGCCCTGTCGGATACTTTCCTTCGCCACTGCCTGATGTTCATGGTTTTAAGATCCCTCTCTACGTCGTCTATCCATCTTTTACGGGGCCTTCCTCTTGTTCTGTTTCCTTGGGGCTTCCATCTCTGGACTACTTTTACAGCTCGATTATCTGGCATTCTTTCTAGGTGACCAAGCCAGTTTAGTCTTTGTGACTTTACAAATCTGACAATATCTGCGATCTGCATTAGTTCATCCAGCTCGTGGTTCATTTTAATTCTCCACGAACTATCGCTGCATTGGGTTGGTCCAAATATCTTCCTTAGTATTTTGCGCTCAAATATTCTCAGTTGATTTTCATCAGTGGTTGAGAGGGTCCACGTTTCACATCCATATGTGACCACTGGTCTAATTACTGTTTTGTAGATTCTCAGCTTAGACTCACGATTCAGTAACTTACTTTTCATTAAGTCTTTGTATGCATAAAAGCACTTATTACCGCTAAGAATCCGTGCTTGTATTTCTTGACTGATGTTGTTGTTGTCATTTATTATTGAGCCTAGGTAGGGAAAAGTGGAGGCATATTTGTAGGTATGGTTGTCTACCTTCAGATTCTCATGTTCATTCGATTTTGTGCACTCCATATATTTTGTTTTGCTTTCATTTATATATAGACCAAATGTAGCAGCTTCTCGTTTCAGTTCTATAACTTTTTCGCTTAATACCCTTTTGTTGCGGCTTATTATGGCAACATCATCCGCATATGCGCATATTTGCATAGATCTTGTATTAATACAGCCGTTTATATCCAGTTTTCTAACAACAGCTTCTAAAGTTAGATTAAAAAGTGTTGTTGATAAGGCATCCCCTTGTCTAACTCCATTTTCAATATCAAAGGCCTGCGTCATATCTCCATCTATTCTCACCATAGCTTTGGAACCCTCCAGAGTCATTCGTATAAGTTTAACCAACTTATTGGGTATCCCTAACATAGATAGTTGCTTTCACATCTTTTGTCGATCTACTCCATCAAACGCCTGTTTGAAATCGATATACAAGTTGTAAATAGGTATGTTATATTCAACACATTTTTCATGTATACCTCTTAACATATGTATTTGGTCTATAGTTGACCTCTTTGGTCTGAAGCCACATTGGTATTCACCAATAATCTCCTCCGAAAACGATTCCAGGCTATATATATATATATATATATATATATATATATATATATATATATATATATTATATATATAGCCGCCTGGAATGTAAGTTGAAATACCATTATCAAAATTACAACCACCTAAAGTTAAGTTAACTTTAGGCTAGTTAAACAAATTGGGCCATTAAATAATGGCCCAATTTGTTTATAAAGTTTTGCGTTAATAACTTTGCCAGAAATGAATACGAAATAATGCAATTTCGATATTCGTTTAACTGGCAATTTTTCAAAATAATTATATTTTTACATATTTTATGTATATTTTTGATTCTTAACAAAATCTAAATCTTCAGGTTTCGCTTGAAATGGTATGTTAAGTTTTTCCTGATATAAAATGTAACTGTTGAAGATGATATAAATCTGAACCAAAATTTTCATAGTTGGACACTGGAAATTTGTAGATTTGCAATAATATTCTCTACCTTGCAGTGTCCGTCACAGTAATCACAAAACTAAGCATTATATCGGCTATAAATAAATTTCAACCATACAAGTCTCCATCCACTCTGGGTAAAGGAACCATCAAAGCAAGAACAGGTGAAGGCTGTGCCCAAAAAGGAGTTCTGTCACCTCTACTTTGGACAACCTTGGTTGATGATCTTCTCAATAATCTGTCCACAAAAGGCCTTTACTGTGTAGGATACGCTGACGATATTGCAATCGTCGTCAGGGACAAATTCACCCAGGTTGTATCTGGGCGTAATACACAAAGGCTTGCATGCTCTTAAAGCTGCGTTGGAAGTCCTGCTGATTCTTCCAGCATTTCATAGCTTTATATAGGGCGAAGCCAGATTTGTGATGCACATATGAATACATAGTCAGCAATACATAAGCCAGTCGCATAGTGCTGACACTATAGAAAGCTAATCGATGAGCTAAAAGCAGATATCGTAATGGGACAACCCATCGATGCAACAGCTAAGAGATATAACTGTGACAATAAATCCAAAATTAATATACCAGGCAGAGAAGACTGGAAAGAAGGTGTAACTATACAAGCGGAAGCTACTTGGTACACTGGTGGCTCAATTGTCTGGGTACCAGGGTAATAGGGTAATGAAGGAAATGAAAAAGCACGTGAAATGGCCAAACAAGGCTCATTAATGCCATTCATTGGCCCAGAACCCTTCTGCGGCCTTTCTAACGCAGTAACAAGAACGGTTATAAGAAAGTGGGTAGCACACAAATCTCTGGAATAGTGGAGGAATTCACCAGGACAAAGACAGGCGAAACAGTTTATAATAGAACATTCGTCCAAATTTACAGCACTGATAACAAAGACAGGAAAACAGTCAAAACCATAGTAGGTCTGTTAACAGGGCACTGTAAGCTGAATAGGCAGTTTTATCTGATGGGATTGGCATATGATGATCTTTGTAAATTCTGTCAACTAGAGCAAGAAAGAGCACAGCACATTTTGTGTCGTGCGGCAGCTTGCAAATGTGTTATTCTTTACACTAGGCAAAGAAAAACCACCGGCAAAGAGTTACATGGAAGGTTCAGTTTCGAAGCTATTAGACCTTTTAATATGGGCCAGGCTAGAAAATGTAATTTAGGATTAGAGGGCTGCAATAGATCTGAAAAGGTCGCAGTGGAATAGGCCAAAAGCCACCTCATTGAATCTATCTATCTCAGTGTTCAACTGCAAAATATGATGTTTTTATCCATCTACGTTTTCTTTATGTTTTCTACCTTGTTGTCTTCCAATCACACGTTAAAATATAATGTTGTTCATAATAGTATTGCCAAATTGACGTTTTTCACAGTGTCTCAAAGGAAATTCTCTAGGTTCAGATTATTTCAACCATAAAAAATTTGTCCGCCACGTCATTGCTAGTTACATTACTGACTCCTTAGGTAGATGGACTGTAAACTAATTATGTTTTAACGTTTATTGTTTGTAACATAAAAGCAGCAGTTGTATTTGTTTCGTTTCATACTTCCCTGAACGTGATATCGTATGCTTTTATTTTGTATTTTAAAAGTTTATTTTTTTTTGTGTTTCAGTCAGACAACAAAAAAGAAGCCGAAAAACTCATAAAGAACATCATCAAGATCGTCATAAAACTTGGAGTATTACACCGCAACAACATGTTCACCGAAGAAGAACTAAAACTGGCCGAAAAATTCAAGACCAAGTTCCGATTGGCCGGCATGGCTATAATCTCATTCTACGAAGTCGATTTCAGCTACGACAGAAACTATATCGTCCAAGCTTTTACTGAAAGCCAAAAGTGCCTTGAAACCATCGTCTCTAAACATCTCACAGACAAATCTCTATCTCGAATAGACAGCGTTTTTTCCTTCTTCGGGAACGATCAGTTTCTGGATTCGGTGTTCAAGAGCAACTCCGAGTACAGGGAGGCTCTCGGAAGGGTGGTTGCCGATTTAAATCAAGCCATAGACAATGGCGATCTTTAGTCTCTCTATTTTGTGATTTTATCATTGTGATTTATTTTTACGTTAAGCCCGTATTGTATATTATTTCTTTTCTCGTAAAAGGTGATCAATCATCGCGGAATATATGATATTTATACTAAATAAATACGTGTTCTTTCATTAGTTGTACACTTTATAGTTTTGCTATGGCTAGCCTTTATCTGGGATCAAAATAGTTACAAAAATAGATAAACCTAACAAGGGTTTTTAAATAATAAAAGAATAATTCTAATAACTAGTTGATCTGAATGTTACAGCATTTTAATGGATTTAGCTGAGATTAGATGAAAATTCGTTTATAAATAAAACCAACGTTAGTGTTAAATGTTGTGATCTAGATAAATTATTTTTCGTAAGTATTAACCTCTTGGAACATCTGGGACATAAAATAAAGGATGTATAAAATACGCACTTTACATTTTAGAAAATAAGTACAAATAATAATGTTTGAAATATTACATATCAAAATAGAAAAAAAATTTTAAGCTGACTATTATGAGTTCGTACAAATCATTATCATGATAAACGCTGTTAATATTTGAGGATTATGACACATTATTAATGTGTTTATTGTATTTTTCAATTTTTCGTTGTACTGGGTTGTTCTTCCTAGTCCTATATTTCTTTTTCTTGTACAATTTTATAATTTTACACTTTGTTTTCCTTTTTCACATTTTTCGTGTATAGCTATTACACCTCACCGTAATTTTCCGGGCCTTCTTTTGCTCCTTTGACGTAGATGAGTCAGGTTTGTTTATCTGATTTACTTTTGACTATGTTTATCCCAATGTGGTACCAACTCATTTTATGTCTACATTTTAATATATTTTCTCAGCCAAAGGTAAAGGTAGGTAGGTCTAGGTAGCTCAGAGGTGAGCATATCCGTTACAAAAATCCCCTCTATAAAAATTAGAAGTTATTGCTTATTTCGTCGCTTCAAAGATCTTGACATATCAGTACAGTTCTTTGTACTCTATGTTTTGACGAGACATATGAAAAGAAGACGATATGACAGATGCCCTCTGTCTCATCTGGCGGTACAGCACAGGTTGTTCCAGTTTTGTCTGAGAAAATTTTGAAGACCGTGGATAAAAGCGTCATTCTTTGATCTTTTGGGGGTAGCCCTTTAATAACTTGGTCTTGATTATCTTATTTTCATTTGTGTCGTCAAAACTTTCAAACGTCATGTCAGCCGTCATACGTCATACATCAAACTTCAACTGTCATAGTCATGTCACTTAGTCTTTGGATTCGAGATTAAACTGTAGGTCCCCTATATCTGTGTATATTTAATCATAGACAGCACAGAGTTACCTACGCTTAAATGGCATATTAAAAAAAGAGAATCAATTATAGAAAGCGGAAATCTATATACAAGTAGTTAGTAATTAACGTTAACTATCTTCTTCTAAAGGTGCCTATCTTCTAGTGATGTTGGCGACCACATTGACCCATCTTATTCTAATTACAGCAGCTCGAAATATATCAGTTCACGTTAGACCAGTCCACTTCCTAAGATTGGCCAGCCAGGATATAGGTCTGCGTTCAGGGACTCTCTTGCCCTCAATCTTGCCTTGAAGAATTAACTGTAGAAGTCTGTATTAATTATTACGCATAATGTAATAAGCCAACGAAGTAAACCAATTTTCTGTTCTTTAGGGTGTTAATAATTTCTTTTCTTGGCTGTTATGTATTTAATGAGGCACCGACTATTGTACAAAACTATTTATTAAAAGATACAGTGGTTACAAACATACATTATGGATGGATCCGTAGACCCACGGCCTTCACCTAACCTCACTATCGACCCCTAGTCTTTTCCACAGTGTCTCTTATTCCGCTGCCGGATTCATATATAACATTGGCCTCTGGAAAATAGTTATGTTAGTTATGTGATGTATATATAACGTTACTTGTAGACCCCGTATACTTGTTTACACATGCTCGTATACAGATAAACATACAGAGTTGGGATAAAGTATGGAATCAAGAAGAAACCAAGTACATATCTTTGAAACGAATACAATAATATTCATGAAACTTTGCTTACACGTACAATGACCTCTAGTGCCATATTTTTTGTTACTACGTTACTTCCGGTGTCACGGGATATACCCTCAACTTATTTAATTTGAATGGGACACCCTGTATATTTTTGCAGATTTTAAAATCCGTTGTTATTCCTAATTTATGCGTTCCAAGTTTGGTAGAAAAATTTGCTAAAACGATAAACTTTCATCACTTTCCAGTTAAAGAATAGGTACATTTATGTACTAAGATCAATGAGATTTCTTTCAGGATGCAATAACAAAAAATTTATCTTGTTGAATAAGTCCATTGCATTAGGAGCTCGGAAGAAAAATCTGCTTAATATACTCTGTAAAAATATTTTATTACTTCTTTGATTTACAATTCCTCGATTTTTTTAATGCCCTCTACTTGTTTAAACTCCACGTATAGTTTTTTGTAGGTTGGATCTTGGATTTAAGAATGCTCGGAACGATTACGATTTTAGTGCCTTGGCAATCTGAGAAAAAAGCAATAAGCGCCTGTCCGAATTTTCTTCATCTTATATTATGGAAAGGTTACGTTACTTTTTCGTATAATGCTTTTTATTTCCGTGGAGTTGCTTTTTATAAGTTACAGCTTTGCAAAACTTCTAACCTCAGGGTACTTATTCATAATGTCACTTTACTTATATAACAATAATACAATATATATTGTATTATATAATACAATATATAACTTATATTGTATGAGATTTTACCACTTATAAGTGATAAAGTTGTTCCCAAGAGTGTATAATCTGTATTTTTTAAACGTTATCAGAAAACCACAGCTTTTGTACATATCACACTAATGGTTTACACACACGAGTCTTACAATCTAAATCCAAATTTTTGGTGTTTATTAGTATAAATATTTTATATGCAGTACAATGTTTAAAATAAATGTAAAATCATATATAAAACATAAATATCTATACTTCTAAAAGATAAAAGAAAACTTGTTGAAAGAACCGTATATTCCGCTATAATGATTTACTCTTGAACTCGAAGTGTACATGTTGCCAAATTTGAACATTTTTCCGGATTTAGATAAAGATAATACCGCTTTTTTAATGTAAATCGAACAGTTATTGTTCAAGTTTGGTAACATCTACGAATGTTTCTTTAGACGTTGCTTTATCAAAGTAGAAGTTAAAAGCACACTGTTATTTATATTTTTCGGCGACTATTACATAGTATAGATTTTGTTTATAACGGGATAATTATCCAAACCAGACACTTATTGAAGATCCAAGATTGTCAGCTTCAAAAACAACAGCAGCAACTGTAGATAGAAATTGTAAAATTAACCAAAGGAAGGCTGTCTAAATGATAGTCAAAGATTGGCCCTATTCTCGATGTCTATTCTTACATATAGACAGAAAATAACAGAAAAACTCGCTTTGAATCAAATTAATATATTGGATAAAATTGCGGTAAAGCAGGTAACCTATTAATAGACGGTTTAAGTATAAAAATGGTTTTTCAATGCTTCTTTCAAAAAATTTTAGATATGTATTAAATATAGACTGTTATTGTTTCTATATTTTTTATGCGGATTTAATTGGCACTCATTGTTTAAATTGCCACAAAAGATTTTAATTTTACACATGGTGCTAAAAGTACAAAAAATCTTGTAACAAGATCTTCAAAAAGTGATTACACGTAAGCCAGAATTATCGGTGTTACACAATAAATAAAGTAGGTTAGAACACAACAGCTTTAATACCACACGACTCTGTTAATCTGGTGTTGGTTGTGGATAATTATAGTATAGTGAACGCAGATTAAACATGAGTCTTCATCATCTTTTCTGTATTTCCATCATATTGTAAATTATTATTTCTACTAAAGGGAAAATTAAATTAAAACATATTGCCCTGCTACTTGCTTGTAATTAGTTGAAACGGGGCTCTATTTACACTCTAGTTATTTTGACAACTGAAGATTAATGTTCATCTTAATCATGGATTTGATTTTTTTGGAATCAACAAAATGACAAATCATTCTCTAACGTCATTATATTTCATTGAACTCTATGCTAAGTTTAATGGTATATTTATAAAGGGTGACTCATTTAGAGGTACTTTTTTTGGTGGGGATTTGATTGGAGATCGTGCATGAATACTGTCAAACTGACATTTCGCTTTTGTTCAGTATTGTTTGACATTTCATGATGGAAAGACTTAGCCCGACACAGCGTCTAGAAATTATTAAGTTGTATTTTGAAAATGGGAGTTCTGTGAGGAATGTTTTTCGTGCGCTTAGAGCAATTTATGGTCCACATAATCGGCCTACCGAACGTACAATTCGCTTTACAATTAGTAAGTTTGAAACCTAGTTTTCATTATTGGATAACACGCGACCAAATAGACCACATTCAGCACGTACTGAAGAAAATATAGCGGCGATAACGGATAGTGTAATCGAAAATAATGAGGAATCGATTTGTCGCCGTTCTCAACCTCTTGGCTTGTCATATGGCAACCATTTGGAATATTTTACGTAAGGATCTTGGTTTAAAATCATACAAATTTCAATTAGTGCAAGAGCTGAAGCCGAACGACCTTCCGAGTCGTCATCGTTTCAGTCGATGGGCTCTTGATAAGCTTTCAGAAGATCCACTGTTTTCGAGAAAAATTTTGTTTTCAGATGAGGCCCATTTTTGGCTTAATGAGTACGTTAATAAACAAAATGCCCGATTTTGTGGTGACGAACAACCCAAAGAAGTTCAATAGTTGCCATTACACCCTGAAAAAACAATTGTTTGGTGTGGTTTATGGGCTGGTGGAATCGTTGGTCCATATTTCTTTAAAACAGAGGCCGGCCAGAATGTTACTGTGAATGGAGACCGTTATCGTGCCATAATAACGGACTATTTGGTACCTCAAATTGAAGCTCGTGGTCTCGCCGGCATTTGGTTCCAACAAGATGGCGCCACTTGCCATACAGCCCGTGGAAGTATGGCTTTACTGCGAGAACGATTCGGTGAACAAATTATTTTATGCTTTGGACCAGTGAATTGGCCGCCTAGATCCTGTGACATCTCACCTCTAGACTCTTTGTTTTGGGGCTACCTAAAGTCCAAAGTCTACATGAATAAACCAGATACGATTGAGGCATTGGATGTCAATATTACTCTAGTCATTGGTGAAGTAACAATCGAAATGCTGGAACGAGTCATCGAAAATTTGAACTTCAGAATAAACCAACTTAATCGTAGTCATGACCAACATTTAAAAGAAATTATCTTTAAGAAGTAATTGTAAAGAATGGTTCTTTTGTATGATAATAAATATTTTCAAATAAAATTTATTTTTTTCATTGTTTTTTCTTGTTGAAAAAAGTACCTCTAAATGAATCACCCTTTATATACTTTTTAATTGGCAACTATGTCTTAACTGTCAATTCGTTAAACCCTAAGATCCCACTGCATGGTCACTACTTTCATAACGTAGTTAATCAAACGCACATTTGTACATACATTTAAAATTAGGAGAATACATTCATGATAGATTGCCAGTAAAAAGTGGCCGCAAATATTTTAAATTTAAATAATAGCAAGTAATTTTTGACAAAAAATTGATTTCGTTCATTTATTTTTTAAATAAAACACCACGTATATGCATGTTTTTTATCGAGATAATTTTTTCTTAATAGGATGATATAAGTTTGCCTGAAAAAAAATGGTCGAAAATTAGGATTGTCAGCTGTTAAAAACGCGAGTTATCAAAGATACAATAAAATACAGCTAGCGCGCAACGTTACTGGTTTGAAGTGTCAGTTTGTGTGAGTTTTTAAAGCATATGCATTGCATAATAAACCATCATAAAGCAAAAAAACATGCATATACGTCATGCGCAGCATGAACGAAATAAAATATTTGTCAAAAATTAATTACTATTAATTGAATTAAAAATATTTGCAGCCCTTTTTTGACTGGCAGCCTATTATCAAATGTATTGTCCTAATTTTAAATGTATGTAAAAATGTGTGTTTGATGGACTAAGTTATGAATGTAAAGTCGGTTCGCTATATTTACGCGGGTTTCGGATTAAAAATTTTATTATAAGTACTCAGTTTTAATTACCTGCTCTTTGGGGAAATATCAACTGGTCAAATGAAATGAAAAATAATCCATAACTTATTTTAATTAAATAATAATGGAAAATCTTTTATATAATTGACAGTATAATAAGGAGAATTACTTCATTAATGGAGTCTAATGTGGCTAATATAAACCTAATAATAATTTTATATTACACTTCACACAGAAAATATGGTCTATGTATATTTGTTCCATGGAGAGAATTTCTAATGAAAAATAAAAAAATTTAACTTGCCAACAAAAATGAAAATCAGTCATTATCATCAAAAATATCATAATCGTCATCATCATCACTGTCATCACCATTAATTGTTATTATGATTGGACTTATTTCGTGTATTTTATTTTCACGAGTCCACCAATCTTCTATTAGTTTCTCGCACTTGAATATACAAATGCATCACACTTCTGGAGTTACAATTGAAAGTGCCTTTCGCCAAGTTTCCCGAACTGCGTCGTCGCTATAACCGTTAGGCCCAATATGGTTGTCATAATATTGTTTTGCTATTCCCCATATATATTCGATGGGATTAAACTGGCAATGATACGGTGGCAGACGTAAAACTTGATGACCGTAACTTTCAATAATCTGATCCACAACAAAGGTTTTTGGTTTTGCGTGGATATTTGCCGAGCGTAATAATTCTGATTTTAAAATATGTTGTGTAAATGGTTTATGTTCCTTTGTCAACCATTCTTTAATTTTATTAACAGTCCAAGAATTCGTTGGACTTTTGTTTAATACTTCAGAATGGTAAGGTGCATTGTCTAAAATAATTACGCTGGGCTCACTTAAACCTGGGAGAAGTTTTTCATGTAACCATTTTACAAACATTTCTGTGTTCATATTATCGTGATAGTCACTTGATTTTGATTTAGATGAAAATATTAAATTAGCACCTTCTATAAAACCCGATTTCCCTCCTGCATGTATTATTATTTGTCGCTTCCCTTCTCCATCAGTATGTTTGATAGACTCTACGTTATCATCTTGCCATATTCTCTTGGTTGCACCCCTAGAAAATATCCATGTTTGGTCTAAATATATAAAATTTGCCGTTTCTTCTTTTAATTTAGAATATTTTCTTAGAAAGTTAATTCTTTTATGCGCAACAGAACTTCTTTCACAAAGGGCTTTTCTGTTATCCTCCTTTTGAAATTTGAAACCCAAATTATGTATCACTTGCCACAGACTTGTTCTGCCAATTTCGTCAAATTTTCTATCTTTTAATTCCGAGAGAATTGTATTTAAGGTCACATGTTCCTTGTTGGCTCGCATTCGATAAATGGTATCACGAATTTCAAATTTTTTTCCATCTGGAATATCTTTCGTTTTCAATGATAGGCGAGTTTTTCGATGATCTTCTTTCGGCCGTTCATTATTGCGATTTTGTAATACTCCTCTTAGTTTGGTTTCACTAATTCCTAGAGCATCACATACGCGTTATTGAACAGACATTACCGATTTTAAAGGACCGCCATTTTCTTTTTCATCCGTAAAATATTTATGTACACTACAAATTAGACTATCTACATCTAACACACGTCTAGGCATTTTTAAATATTTCCACCAAACATACAATGTCAACACTGGCAAAGAATCAATTCAACTGCAATATTGTAACAAATTTATACCTACCCTAATGTTATTTTAATGTATTTTAAAATATGACCATTAATGCAGTTTTTACCTAATTTTCTAGGAAGTCGTTTACTGCAACTGGTAATCAATGAGTCATTAGCATAATTTTGTTAATCCGAAACCCGCGTAAATATAGCGAACCGACTATAGTGATCCTGCAAAGGGATCTTGTACTATTAGAACATTTAAATTTTTTACACTCTTTAAAACCATATTATTATGATTTTGATGACTTAATTAATACTTATGTCATCAAAACTATAACCTTGCATCAACTATTTAGCTGTGTTCACTATATATAGTCGAAAAATATCAAAATAATTTCACAAAGCGATATTAATATAATATTATATTGAACCCAATAATATACTTTTTTGTTAGTTTAATGTTGAAACAAGAATCAGTGTTGTGAACATTTGTACATATAACAGATATTACATATCTCTAATGATATTCTTGTTGCATGAAAATTTAGATACAGAGTATTTTTGCACTGAGAACCACTAAAAAATATCTATATATGAAAAATATATAGAACAACAAAAATACTCTTTAAGAAAGATTGTCTTTACCTTTATCTTTATTTTTTTGTATCTAAGGTTGTTTCAGTACCACTTATGTGTGCCATATTTCTTTCCTCACGTTTAATTTTTTCTCAAATTTAATCTATACAGATCTTAAATTTACATATCCTTCAGGACTTACGACTGGATTATTTGATCTAGAACTTGTTATTTTAAATAATTATATAATATTAAGTAGTAAAGTCAGTAAAGTGTTATTTTTGAATATATATATATATATATATATATATATATATATATATATATATATATATATATATATATATATATATATATAATCCTTCATTTTATAGATCGGATTCATTGGTGGCATAGACAAAAACTAAAAATTGTGAACTAAAACTAATTCAGACATAGTCTTTCTGAAAAACACGAAGCATATCTTAAACTTTCTGAGAAGGACACCATGCAATGTATGTAGCTATTTCCACAAACTTTTTTTTATCTCGGAATACATTGGTTCCGCATCGATATATTTAAGAACATCTTCCACAATGGTGCTCCATTCAAACTATTTGGCAGATCACATTAAAAAGTATATTTATTAAAAATTGCCTTTTATTTATTGATTCATTGTTTAAAAGGACTAGGCTTGTTGATTGAAGAAAAAGCACATTAATGACTTACACTACTATTATTAATTTTGATAAAGAATGTACTAAGACTCGCCATTTTAATATTTTATTTTACAAAATTGCTTTTTAATTAATACGTATAAGTAATAAAAAAATAAAATAAATTTTGATAAGGTAATAATAGGAAAGCTATTTGTCTTCGTAGTTTCTTTTCTATCTCCTGATGAATTATTGTCTACTATTCATTCTTCTTATTATTTATTAAGAAGTTTAAGTTTAATTTAGAAACTCATAAGTTTGGGACACAGATCCTGATCACCACGAAAACTAATTTCAATTCTCCGGCTTACTGAACTGAAGATTCAAGATCGATTGCGGAATTTAACCTAACCCAATACTTTAATCAATTATTGTGATTAATAGGCAGTGCAGTTACTCACGAGAACAGCCGCCATTTGGCAAACAGCTCCGAAGTAGCCTCATCTCAGGTGACAATCTCTAGTAGCCGTCGGGACTGCGTAACTTTTTTCAATGGGCGTGAATACATAGTTATGAGATGCTTCGCAATTCTGCTAAAAATCGAACAATTGAATCCTGACTGTCTACCTTACCTTACCTGACAAGACAGTAAACGGTGGATGCCTGCGCAGAAATGTATTGCTATGACAACACAGTACAATGTAAAGGTATACAGAACCATAATAAATACAAGAAGCTATAGCTAGAAAAGAAACGTCAGATAGAAATAATTCCAGATCACGGCCTATAAACCCGGAGATCAAAGGATTTTATGAAATAAATTTGGTGGTCGTTTACATCAACCGTTTTCTCAAGATTCAACTCACTGAATCGGATCGATTTGATCCGCTCATTGCTAGACTTTCGATTTTTAGTTTTGCTGTTTTGTCTTATTAGTGTTATTTTTAAAAGCGTTTATTTTTGCTAAAGAAGGATACTTACCGAAACGTTTTTGAAATTAGATATTAAGAGATATTATGTCTTATACGATTGAACTTATACAGTACGGGTCTAAAGTCTTCAACCAACTATTTTTTCTGAAAATTGTTAATAAGTTTTTGAGTATCTGAACTAAAACGTCTGTTCATAGTTTTTATGTTTCAATAACGTAACCATTAAAAATGGTGCCCAGGCGCCATTTTGAAAGAAAATTTTAATTATGATCATACAGTTGGTAATACATAATTTCAATATGGCGACTATTCAATGTTTAATGGCGACAGCGTGGAAAAAAGGATGAACTACTCCAAATAATTCAGTAGTATTCAGATAATATGGAAAACTCTTGAACAGCTCAATTTATTTTTTCAATATTTCACAGTCTAAACGTTTTCCACACAAATTACAACTACACAAAAATCTTGTAACATAGGGGAAGAGGGGGCACAGTGTTACATAAATGTTTTTATTTGATGTCATTTTGACAGGATTTCATTAAAAATAAAATTTTTAATAATTTAGAACTCGTTTGGATTTGACGCATACTATTATATAATCAACTATAGGAAAAACTTACATGACTAGTCGGTAAAAACGATTTTGTAGAGAAAATACAATTGTAACATTGTGCCCCACTAGTGGGGAACAGTGTTATATACTATGGGGTACACTGTTACACAAGGAATACTGAAGTGATTAATGAGAATTTTATATTAAATACCATTTATTTGTCGTAACTCTACATACAAATAATATAAAATTTATTTTAATACATTATAATAATTTTGAAAATCTACGGGAAACACCAGCATTTCACTTCTGCGTGCTGTCTGGCCTGAAGGTTTGGGAGTTGGTAATTTTAAAACAACTTGGGAGACATTAAATACGTAGTTTTCATTGGAGGAAATAAATGTGAACTTGGGAAATAAACGACGGATATAGGTAACTTTCACTGTAGTTTCAGTTTTGCCAATAATATGTCCTATAGACAATATTTCTATGCCTTTTGAGATACCTTCTTTAATGAGAACATAATCGCCAACGTTTATTTCTTTATTATCGTCGTAATCCATTTGGGATATCTCTTCGTCATGACTTATAAACGATCCCATACTTGATTCACTATCAGCACAAGAGAAAGATTCTTCCGATTTCTCTGAGTCAGAAGAATCTTCCATATCTTGAAGTTTACGTGTATTTGATTGAAAAACGTTTCTTTTTACAACTTCTTTTCGCTTTCTGTCATTTTCATCTTTATTAGGCGACTCTTCGTCTTCTGACGCTGATGTCTGTTTCTGAATCCTTTTATGTAAGACAGACATTTTTGTTTTACCACATTTTTTTGACGTGTTTATTTCACCGCGTTTTCTAGTTGCGTTCTTCTCATGCCTTACGTTTAGATCAGCAATTAGTGCGTCTTTAATAGGTGTATTTGTTAATATTTGACTTTTACGTTTTCGGTTCTTTCCTCTTCCTTCTTTTCTATCTTCTGCTCGAGGAAAAGGGCGAACTTGTTCTGGAGAGACTAGCGATGACAACCATGATGAAGTTGACGGAACTTCTGAGGATATTGCCGAACATGAAGGCAGCTGAAATGATGCAGTTGCCACAGGCATTATCTCAGGTATTTGATGTGTTTTTATCTCAGCAGTTTCATTATTGACTAGCTGTGGTGCCATATCAGGCGTTTCAGTAACGACTTGTTTTATTGGTAACGTAGCTGTTTCATTTGTCATCTGCTCTACGGGAAACGGTCGGTCAGTTACTGCAGATGCTAGAAAATCGTCTTCAGAGAAGATCTGCCGATTCAATGGCCAAATTCCAGTTGACTTAAATCCACTAATAATGTTGTTTGGAATAAACGCAAGTGGATATGCTTTGCCCAAGAGTTCAGCTATTTCATAGATAGTTATTGTTTTGCCAGGATTAGTTATCATCCAATCATTGCAGGCTTTATTAAAGTGAGTTTTTAATGACTTATATAATGCTTTATCTAAAGGTTGAAGTTTTCCGCTTGTGTGTGGGGGTAAAGTTAAAAGTATAATTCCGTTAGACTTACAAAATTCCAATGAAGCAATTGTAATGTGCGACTCATGGTTATCCAAAATTAGTAGTATGGGAGATTCTGAAGATGATTTTGTAAAATGATGGAGATGTCTCAATATGTCGATGAAGACTTCTCCGTTGACCCAACCTGTTTTTACTGCTGCTCCTGCAGATCCAGGAGGTGCTCCCTTCAACATTCTGTCCTTAAAATGAACTCTGGGAAATACAAGGAAGGGCGGTACAGAATTACCTATTGCATTAATAAAACAGCATACCGTCACCAATACCCCTCTTTCACCTGAAGTTACTTGTCCAATTTGTTTTAAGCCTTTCGGACCTACTACATTTGGAGGATTGTGAACAGTGGTAAGTGCTGTCTCATCCAAATTGTAGATATTTTCTGGACTTGGACCATTGCGAAATTTTTTAAAAGCACTTACCAAATTGTCAAAAAATTCGTTAATATTTGTTTTGTTGAAACTGGTTGCACGACTCAGACTAGTCGCCTCAGGTTTTCTTATGGATAGCTGGGAGTATCGTTTCATATAACCGTACAACCAGTCTACTCCAGCCTGTTTATTTTCGTTCCATAAATTTGAAAACTTAAGATTATTTTTCACAGCCAATTCATATGCAAACTGCATTACATTCTTTCTGGTTAAGCCATGGTGCATTTTACAAGCTATAATCAAATAATCTCTTAGTTGATCTTCTAGCTCTTTCGAGAAAACTTGATTTATTTCATAGTTTGGCGTAAATCTGAAATTTACTCGCTCTTCTTCAGACAAAGCTTTGTATTTATCAACATATCTTTTTAGAGTCATATGAATTATATTAGCTTGAATGGCTGCTGCCCTTACTGACCATCCGTTATTAACTACATTATGAACGGCCGTTTTCATTGTATCATGGGTAAATGAGGCTATTTTTCTGATGGATTATCTGTTACGAACCATTTTGATTCTGAAATAAAAATACAAAAGTAAATAAAACATCTTACTACTACCATATGCAATTTAGTACAAAATTAGTATTGTACATCATGCATATTTTCATTGTTTTTCTAGCAAAAAATGAAATATCACACTGTTCCCCACGCCTAAGTAGTGTAACACTGTACCCCTTCATAAGTTGTAACTCTGTGCCCCGAACGACGTTTTTACATTCAAATAATATTTTTGCCGAGTCACGAATTTTTGGGGTTATGTTAGTCCTACGAGTGTGTAGCTACAAGACGCATTTATAGTAATATATATCAATACAATGTGTAATATTTATTTACTAAGAGTTAAAACAGTTTTTAATACGTATCATTTACTTACTTTGGTGGTACAAAAACAGAAAAACACTTATATTTTCACTCAAATGTACAGTGACGGTCTACAAACACACCTACTGTTAACAAATAACGGAAAGTAACTACGACGACGACGGTACGGTTTTAAGTTCAACTTTAAGAAGATGGCGGAGAATTTAACATTGTACCCCGTGTAACACTGTGCCCCCTCTTCCCCTACTGAGTGAAGTATTAGTTGCATTTTCAAATCATGTATAACTTGCCAAATTATCCTATTTCAAGCAATTTTACAAAAAGCGATTTTTAATTATTAACTTCATGAAAACTATGAATGGGTGCTTTAATGTCGTTACCCAAAAACTCATTAATTTAGCTTTTAGGTATAGAAAATAGCAAGGGGAGACTTAAGACGAGCACTTTATTTTTAATGTTAAAATGGCGCATTTGTATGATAGATCGGGCAATGACTGTTGATATATTTGCCAAAGTTTATATCGATGTTGAAGCTTTGTAAAGTAAATACAAAATAAAAACCATTCACAGCCACTATTAATGACCAAAATAACTCATTCGAACTATATGAATATCAGTGGATTTTATTTTGGACTTACTATAAATTTTTATGAGGTGCTGCCATCTATTTGTGCTCTACTTTCATTCTTTAACACTTTCTTTTATTAAGATATCTTGCTTTTGTCGAAAATAGCTAATAAGTAGAATAGTCTGACTATAATAATGAAATAAATTACATAATTCGAAGTTTTTTGTATCTCACTTGCTATCATTTCGGCCTGCAGCTCTCTTGATCGATTGGTGGAAATAAGCGATGGAATTTAAGAGATATAAATGATTATTATCTGTCGAATTATTTAAGAATAACTAAATATAAAAGATAACTTTTAGTAATATCAACATAGTATATATTTTTTAAACAATTGATAGATAATAACTTTTATTGGATCTGTTTTGTATTTGCCTATAAACTAAAGTCTTTATATAAAAATAATTAAAATGAACCTTTTAGAACGGTTTTGTAAAATTCCTAATATATTGTTTACAACTGTAAATATTTACACTTTATTCCTAGTCTATAATCATATTTATATTTATTTTAATTGTATTACAGCTTTTGTTCAAAAAAGTGATATAACATAATTTAGGGGTACTTAAAACAATATTTATTTAAATAATATATCACAGGGGATGATGTTTAGTGAGTTATTATAAACATTTTTTATAGAATCCTGTAGAAGTATGGCTGCTTCAAGTTCAATAAATTATCATTGACTGTAAGTCATAACAAAATAGTCGATCTCGAGCTAAAGATGCTACTTGCAATAGCAACGTTAACTGCAAAATACAAGGAATTATAAAAATTATTAGTTTCCCCAAAGCGAATAACAGATGAAATATTTTTATAAAGACTATAACAAATAATATAATAACCTTTACTTCTTAAAGCACATATACTCCAAGTTCTTTCTAAAAAAATATCCATTCACAATATCACGATTCAAAACTGAATTATGTAGGACTACCGTCTAATTTTTAGCTGTAGCTATACTTTTTTACTACATCTATCAAGGTGAACTCAGTTCTGAAACAGAAATTCTAGATTATTTGTTTAAAAGTGCTCAACATTTACTTCCTATCGGGTAGTCTTACATAATTTATTTTTTATCTTCATTGATTTTTCTGAAACGTAACACCGAATTCGTCTCCTTTCATTTCACTCTCTCTGATTTAACTCTTAATTCATACATCTACATAAACTACTATCGTTCAAAATTTTTTGCTCCACTGCTATAGTCTTTCTAATTATTTTCAATAGTTTCGCATAACTTTTATACCTTATAATATATATATATATATATATATATATATATATATATATATATATATATATATTAAAAGTTTCTCTATAAATATGGGAAATGGTATATCATAAAGGGGACCAGAAGTGTGAAAAATGTAGTGATTATCTCATATTTGTGAAAACTATAACTATGGGTGCTGAAACCTGATGGGGAAAGGATAAATAACAGAATCTTATAAATTAGAATTTAATAACTGGACGAGTCGTAGAGTATCTAAAGAAAAATAGTTAATGCATCGAATGGCATGTATTATGGTTGTCGTTGAGATCAAAAACATTGGCAAAAGGCAAGCCATTATCTATTAATAAATTATTTGCATGTGATCTGTTTGTGCCCCCTTATGCTTTCAGATAGATTCTAATAAATTCATAGAAACTGACTAAAAATCATCCTTTTTATTAATTGTAGCAATATTTTATTACTATATTTGCAAGGCACTTGAACCAAAAATGTATTGATAAGTTTGTTTTATATTTAGTCGTCAAACGCTAGCGTGGGCAATTTAAAATGTCGTTAGTTTTAACATTTGTTGGCCTTTTTGGCAATAACCACAACGTTTGGCTGTTGTTATACGTCTCATGAATGATGACGTCACGTTTTGTGGCAATCTTGATTCTAAACCTATCATATCTAAATATATGTTATTTCTACAGGATCTAACCCGATGCTAACGGATTTTTGTATAAGTTTATTTACTCTTTTTGTGAATATATCTGGGATATTATATGGACAATAAACATCTTTTTTCTCTGTAATATACCTACTTGTTTGGAACGGTATATAAAAAATCTCATCTTGTTTTATATTGTTATAGGGAGTAATAGCAATCCTGATAAGTTTAAAATGAACTACTGTAGAAATAGCCTATGTTTGTGTTTACTTAAAATAATGATAGGGGGCGTATTCTTAAAAATAACTATTTCTCTTTCATTCTAGTTCTTTTCCTAAAAGTTAATTGATATTATGAAGTTTGAAATGGTGTATGAATAATTTTAATCGACATATAAATATAAATGTCCAATATTTATTTATTATTTTAAACCATGACATTATTTGTATGTTTGTAGATCTCGGAATGTGTTTAGATATATTTTGGTGTTTTCATGTATCATTGTTTACAAATATGTTATTAAAAGTTCAAGAACTACTTTTTGAGTATTATTTTTTGACATACTTCTCAACGTATTGTTAAATCAATGAAATAACATTGGAAAATGGTGAACATAAGCGAAGATAAAAATATTAATATAAAACAGTGAAAACTAGTCTTGAAATTTATTGAACAATCATTTGGCGAAATAGGAGGAAACAGGAATCTTGGAATCTCTCTTCATAAAATTTTGTTACCTTTACTAAACATATACATATGTATTACTAGTATCTTCTTTACGTATATGCTAGAGGAGGAAATATTTAGAACGGTTAAAAAGGCAACGGTGGGCACAGACCATTGAAGATGACATATGAAGAAATAGACAAGACAAGAAACGTAAAAGATAACATTGTAAAATGACTAAATTGTTCGGGAAACCATCTAGCAAACCACAGGCTACAAACTTCATAAGGAATTGCAACAAAACACATACCGCAGATTAAGAAACAAAACTCCAACAAACGTAAACAGAGAAGCACAACAAACTACAAATCCAAGGTTCACTTACGCACAAGCCACATCTAAGCAAACACATGCTGCTAATAATATAAATCAGCCAAATCAATCGGTCAGTACCCAGCACTCTGATCTCGCCGAGTTCAAAGTAATGATGAGAGATCTTATTTGGACAATGATAAACCTGATCACACTTGTAGCTAAAATATCGAAATGACGACAGCTGTTGAAGATAGTAGAATGGAATGTAGTAAAAATTAATTAAAAATACCAAAATATAATATCTATCACACTAACTACCCAGATAATACAGCCCACGGGGAACAGCAATAATTATAATATGAAATTCTATAAAACATGAACTGAAAGGTTATAAGAAGAAACATATACAAGCCACATCATTAGCACTGGAAAGTAATATAGGCAGGCACACTGATAATTTCCGCAGTGTATTGTCCACCTAAATTTAACAATAAAAAAATGAATATAAAAGCTATATCCAAACGTTTGGAAATAAATTCATAAGTGGCGAACACTTTAACGCCAAGAATGCACTATGGGGATCCCGGTTGACAAACACAAAAAGCAGAAAACTGATGCTCACTATCACTGACAATAGCCTTAACTCGATAGCAAAAGGCGAACCTACATAATGGCCTTCAAATCCTCAAAAACTTCCAGATTCCATTGACATCTTTAATCACCAAGGGTATTAATACTAAACAACTAAAAATAGAATCCAACTTTGATCTTCCATCCGATCATTCTCCTATTCTGTTAACCTACTTTGCTGAGGTAGTACAAAAACCAAAAGATCCGCATCTATGCAACAAAAATAAAAATTGGGTTGCTTTTAGAGAAAAACTAGACGAAAAAATCGAACTAAATGTTTCTCTCAAATCACAATATGATAGAAATGCACTAGAAAACATTATATTCAAAATCCAAACTGCTGCTTGGTATCCAATTCCATATATGAATAACAATACATATAAAGATGAAAACCCAATTGCAGTTAGAGAAAAAATCGCAGAAAAAAGGAGACAAAAATGACAGAATTGCAGAACTACATCAAATAAAAGAAACTATAATAAAGCCACATCAGAACTAAAAAACTTTTACAAAAACCAAACTATAAAAACATACTTGGAAAATCTACAGAAGCAACAGATTATTTTTTATGTTGTGAAACATGAAAAATCAAGCAACATCCGCAACAAATACCACCGATAAGAAACAACTCTGGATTCCAGGTTAGAAATAATCGGGAGAAGGCAAAGGCATTTGCGGAATATTAAAAAAAATGTATATCCAGGATCCTCCTTTATGATTAACACATTCAGAGATGATAGTGAGTCGTTTTCTTTTCCCATTGTGAATTGTATTAATTCTTCTTTACAGCTGATGTTCATCAAACTTTATTCAGCGGTTCTGGTCTATAAGGCCAATTAAATGATGAGCACAAAATCGAAGTTAGGGTCCCAAGAGTAAATTAAAGCTATAAAAGAAGATGAGCCCATAATAACCTTACCAGCAAACAAGGATAACACAACTGTAATCATGAAAAAATTTAATACCGGGAGAAAATCCAAAATGGGAATTTGATATCAATTCGAGGGTACATCAACCTCAGAATTGCATTTAAAATATGGTCATTTGCCTACAAGATCAAGATCAAGTAAGTCAACTTTCAAATTGGTAGGCACAAAGCACCAATTGATGAACATTTACAATATAAACATAATAATTTATTATTTATAATTTTGTTTAAACAATTTCCCGATTTCACTGGATCCGGAAAGCTACGAAATTAATTCGTCCGAATTCGATAGAAAAATGCAAACACGTGGCTCGAAGAGGAGCCACTGTGCCTGTACCGTTCGCACGTTTTCGTCCGATGCCAGCCTCTTGGGATCTAATTGCCAAATAGTGCGAAACTTGAATCACGCGAGATTAACACAATGGACTGTGAACGGTTAATTTCTGTGGGATCAACGTGAATCGAAGTACTACATGCAAAATGTACAAAAACAGTTATGGAAGGTTTCTACTGATATGAAATTTCCAGGTAGATGAATATTCGAGTTTATTTCCTATCATTTATTACAATTTATCGACAAAACGTCATTGCATATTATTATGTAGGTATGATTACATCATGTATAATTTAATTATTATTGTTAGACATCAACCTATTGTTTGAGTTTGAGAGGTTATAATTTTGACCGCCCATTTCTAATGTGCACTGTTGTTTGCAAAATAAGTTTTAAAAGTGTCTCTTACTTCACACGCTCTCAAAGTGCGTCTATTGTGACCTACAGAATCTGTTGTTCCTATTACTTCCCGAAACATTATCACTTACTTGGGACTGAAATGGTGCAAGCCCTTCCCTATCAATAATTATATTATGTAACAAGCAAATACATCTGTTCGCTCTGTAGTTACCTCTATTGCCTTAAGTAGTAGGCGCCATTTATTGCTCATGATACCAAATGCACATTCCACAGTTTGCCTCGCAAGAGACAAACGTTTGTTGAAAGTGTGTTCTTCTGGCCCAGCAGTTCTTTGAGGATACATATGAAATGGTTTAAGTATATAACCTCAGTCACCTATTAACACGTGAGGTGCATGTATGCGCTGTCGGGTAATTGCTTTTTATGGTGCACACTGACGGCACCACGCTAAAGGTGTTTGTTTAAATTGAAAATATCAAGTATCCCACCGTCACTTTGTTTCCCATAGGCTCCAACATCGATGCAAATGAATTCGTAGTTAGGACCAAGTACTCCTTACAGAACTATAGAAAAGAATTGTTTATAATTGGATCGCTTATTGTATAAAGGGTATAAGTCCACAATACTTAGTTTTGAGAAAAACGAAAAAAACTATCTTGTTTAGAAACTTGATGATCTTATTTTGTTCTACTCATGAAATGTAGAAGGAAAATATTAAAGTGACACAACGTGTGATACAGCAAATTTGGCTTTGAAAATTATTAAGGCCAAAAGGACATGTTTAAGGGCTGGGACTTGTTTCCTTTATAAAATCAATGAATAAAAGACGAAATGATGTGCTGCTCTACAGGTAATTATTTATTAATTATTAATTTATTTATAAAAATACGTTTATTTTTACAAACAAGACCTAAAGTACTTAAAAAAACTAAAGACTTTCATAAGATCACCCAGTTTTTTGGCCTTGATTGGCACTTTTCCTTCGTAAGCCTTTTATTTGGACACGAAGTAGCTGCATCATTTTTTTTTTGACAAATTAAATTTGGATGAAACCATGGACGTATAAACACAGATGGACTCAGTTATTTACATAAAATTTTGAAGCCAAAATTATTTGAATAGGTCACATTCTCAGCACCTTCAATTGTTGTCACGTTTTTTTATTAAAATTTCTTATTCGAGTATCGCTGAAAATATTACTCCGTATTTTATACTCTACAGGTGCTATAAAACCAAAATAATAATTTATTAGTTATATTAATATATTTATTCTGTGTTTATACGTCCATGGATGAAACAAATCCATCTATGAACTCTAATGCTGTTATAACTCCGGGGTTCTAACTTGAATAAGTGTATGTTTTGATATGGCAAAATTTTCTTTAATTTTATTTGTACCCATGACGAGTTACTTTGTACTTTTTTTAAATAGGCTAGCCACCACATTTTAAAGTCTACAATTTCATGCGCGTCTACCACTTTAACAGTAAAATGTACTCGGTGATTTTGCGTTTGCTACTATTGTCACGTACTGCATTAGAGTATAAAACCGGTGATGGCGACTGAGAACCCTTTTTATAAGTCCAAAATCTCTACACGGTAGAAATGAATGCCCACGAACCGGGAAATATTGATAAATTATTTTAAATCTTTCATTCATGAGAAGATTTAAGAAAAATCGAACTAGAGTATGATTTCTATTTTGGCCCAAACAAGTATCACTAAACACGTGTAATTCAGTGATAGTTTCTGGGATTTGTTTTATATAATCCTGCAGGAAGCTAGCTACCTCATTCGCTCCGCGTTTGGCAGTGCCTCATGGTACGTATAAAATTTTGCAACATTCGTTTTTATGTCATGTATCCCAAAAACATATTGCCATATTTTTCGTAGATAAAACATACCATTCACTGTCATAAATGGTAATGCCAAACTTTGCATAAAATCAAAAACGATGGCTGGTACATTATCGTTTTATTACACATCTCTTTTGCATATTTAACTTTTTTTGTAAAACTTAGCTTCCCTCCTCTTATGCACAAGTAATTCTGCAGCTGCTACTCGTTGCATTGAAATGTTTCAAGTAGAACTCATATTTAACAAGTTTCGTCAAATCTTTATTTTCAGAGCAAAACATTTCGTACATCTTTTTTACGGTTAAAGAAGGAATCACTACTAATGCACACACGTGTTAGAGCTAACCGAAATAATAAAATAAACGACTCTTTATACCAACTGACAGAAACGATGGTGGTGCCAGAAGAATTATTGTATAAAGGTAACCAGTCCCGGACTAGTTTCCTTTCTACGCTCGACAATAATTTTATCGTGTGATATTTCGCGTATGGTGAGATACAAATTTCCCTTAGAATTATTGATCCGTCGACTTTGGTTTAACAAAATGTATATATCACTTTAAATTCGTACTGATGTGGACTTATTCCCTTTATATAATAAGCAATTCAATTACAAAACATTGTACCAGAATTTGACGGGCCTCTGATACGAATCCATCAATGCATACCACAAAATTTGGAAATTTCCATTTCCTCCAAAATTCTTTTGAGATTTCAACAAATACTTTGTCAGAAGGGAATGCGATATGTACATTGCTTAATGATTCCCATATGACTGCACAAGTTTCGTGAATAATTCTGCCAACTGTGACATTCGGAAAGAATAGCAAAAAGCTTTGAATGACGCTCCAGTTGCTAGGTACCTGTAAAGACAATTCTTCATCAGAATTAGAAAAATCGTTCCGTATAGCCATCATTACATCATAGAGTTCGGACGAATACTGAGGCAATAGACGATCGGCGTTCGCACGATTTCGTTATATTTGTACTGGAGACTCTTGTAGTAATTTATCGGGGTAATATCTTCTAAAAATAAAAATCAAAAGTCCCCACAAAGTTTCAATTTTTTATTAACATTTTTCATCAATAAATATATAAGGTTTGTCTATTTACATCGAACCGGCATATATTTTATTTTACATCAAATCGTCAAAACAGGAACTAATCTATAAAATCACAAATTTCAATGATAGTCTGTACTGCAAAGTGAATCAATGGATTTTCCATAATCAATAGTTCTATTGTATAAACAATACAGCTCTGCTTTATTGTCAATAGTGTTGAAGAAAACAAGACCTTTGACATAGTTATTAAATGTCTATGTCTATCGCAGTTTGTTTACAATTTAGAAAGGATAAATATAGAAAATAAATAAGAAATAATTTTTAATTTACACACATAATTTAACATTATGGGAAAGTCTTGTTATTTTTTGGTGAAATGTGATAACTGAAAGTAATTTTCAAAATTCTACAACGAATGACACTGGACATCAATAAAGAACTTGGAACTGAAATCATCAAATCAGATCTGAAAAAGTAAACTCTGCACAATATATAAATGCCAAGGTCATGAAATTCGTTCATACCGCGTCCGAAAGATAAGTTCAGATGTGTAGAAAGGATGAAAAGTGTGAAAGATTTTTCAAAATCAATATTTTTCAGTGTCACTGAAAAATATTGTTAGGTTATTGTTGCAAGTAACACAGAACACTGCCATTGACATATATCAACCCGCTTTAAAGCGCAGATTAGCTGCAAACTGGCTACCATTAGAATGTATTTCCTGCAAAGAAATAGCGCTCCTAAACAATTACAGGTAAACATACCCTGATTTCGAACTACAAACGCGAACAAACCTACGAGGAGGTACGACCCACCTCCCACTCTCTCTACCACTATTTCACAATCCTTCGAAAAATGAATAGGCCTTCGGAAAGATCAGGCGGTGTTTCAATCACGGAATTGGTTTCACCGTTATAATTTGGTAACAAAATCTAATAGGTTAGTCTGAAGATGTATAATTTAATTTTGGTTAAATAAAACCAACTTTGTATATGGCGCCTTTTAATAAAAGTCTTTCCTAACAATAAAGAAACTTATGTTCTTATATAAAGGTATAAAGACAAAGAAAACAAGAGTGTGATTGAACAAAGTATCAAAACGATATATGCGTTCCACACAATAAATACAATTTCGTGGCATAGATCCAACTGTATCAAACGAGATATTAAAAGACATCCTGGAATATTGCTCAATATTAGTTGTGAATTCTTTGATTTTGGAAAAAAAGGTAATTCAAAAATTAGCAGTAATTTAAAATTTTTATTGTAAACTCTTCTATTTTGGAAAGAAAGGTAATTCAAATATTATAATTCTCGAAAGATAAAACTTTCAACCGATTTTAAATCGGTTTTAAATAGAATCTAAATTGACTAAACTATGCAAATTTAAAATATACATATTTAGACATTTAAATCTTTTGGACTCACTTTGCTTTTAAAAATATAATCTAGTTTTTATTGAATAACAATTCTTCTAATCTTAAAAACAAACATTACTAGCTAATCTACGAAAGATACAGAGGAAAATATAGTTGCCGATGTCGCCAAAAAGTACTTTCCTCGACTGTTAATCTATACATTTTTTAATAATTCAACTAAAGATACGGTCAAAACCATTGAATATACAAATAAAACAATATACTATAAATAACGAACTTTCGTAGACCATCTCTAGTGCGACAATTACCCAATCAGTTAATTACAGTAAAGTCAATCTCATTGTTTTACTCTGATAGACGTATTGAACTCGCCTTCTTCGGTTTGTACTTGATTTTTAATATAGGATGGTTTGCCCTTTCCTTTCACATAGTCTTCTGTGATGTGGACTTCTGAGATGTTAGAACCAGGTATTTCGAACATCGGTTCCAAAAGAAGAGATTCCTAAAAGAAAGAAATTTATATGGGCTTGTTTTATATTATTTTTTGTTTGTTTTGGGATTAGGATTAGTCCATGTAGCCAAAAACCAAGTAAGTATTAAGTCTAGCTTGGTTGTTTTTAATTTTTAGTGTAAGGTTATCTCAGACTGGTCAATTCTGAGTAAGGATATGAGTAAGGTTATCTCAGACCAATTTGTTATGATTAGAACAAACATCTTTTTCAAGGTATTTTTTTTGGAAGATTGATCATAGTATGCATTTTGGAATTAGGACAATGGTCACACTTTTCTCGTGCATGGGTCGTTCTGAACATTAAAAAAATACTGGGTAAACCACCGTAAGGTAGTTATATAAACAAGGGGAAAGACATTTAGGGTTACAAGCCTAATCTAGTTATGTTAACTACATTTTAGACTGAAATATGAAAAATAAAATGAAATCTTAAAACACGGTTATCATTTAGTTTCAAAACTTTAAACTTCCTAGATTTTTCCTAAGGATGACTGACTAATGTGTATACTTCCTACAATTTAAAAATATCATTCTCCCCTACTGTCAGCCACTATGTAGCTTCTTAAATTTAAAAAAAAATTTTTAAACTGTTTGTCCTTTGTCTAGTGTTGTGTAAATGTATTTATTTAACGTTTTTATGGGAGCGAAAGTACTTGGGCAAGTTTTAATAAAAAACTGTGCTCGATATCTGCCTTTTGTTTGCAAATATCACAAAGATTGTTGTCAATTATATTAATTTTGTATAAATGGGCCAGACAGCAAGCATGACCAAACTTCATCCGGGATATAGTTGATATGGAACTTCTTGGATAGTTGTAATTTAAAAACCAGTCGTTTTTTCGAATGCCGCCGGGTTCTAGCAATGTGTATCTTGTGCATTTTCTCAAACAGAAATATTTGTATTGTTTAGTCCATTTTTTATATAAATTATCCTTGGCTATATTCTCCTATTTAATGTTAATAAGGGTGTAACATATTCTTACTACTGTATACTTTGTTTTATATTATTTATAATATGTTTATCATTGTAGGTATAGTTACTCATAGTTAGAGTGCGTTGTAAATTCTAAGAGATGGAAAAACCCAAAATTTTAATCATTAAAAGAACAAACGATTATAAACTTACTTAAGAACATAATACATTAGGTACATCGTAACATAGCATGCATTGAAAAAGCAGTTTATGAGGCATTAGGATAACGACAATAGAATCAAAAAGTGAAAAATGTATTATTTAAAAAGAAACAAGCATATCACAAGTACTTGCAAAACACAAAGAAATATAGAGAAAAGCTCCAAATTAAGCAAAAAGGATTTCAAGGCAAACTCATCAGCAATCATGGGAAAACTTTATTAGTCAAACTAAAAATTATCCACATCTGAAAAATCAATGTTGGTTGAAATCCAAAATACCTGAAACACACGTTGATATTTTTAGATCTTTTGGTTGTTGGATAATCAGAAAATTTAAATGGAAATAGAAATTTAAATAGAAATAGAAAATCGAAGCAGAGTGCAAGATCAGCCTTCATTGGGATGAAAAATTTATTAACAAACACTTCTCACTGTTTTCCTCTTCTCTGTACTTATGATACCGATTTATTAATACTTAGGTATATTCGGTTTGCTAAATGGACAACATTATGGATACTGGGAACACGTGGAATAAATAGATTGGAAGAATAATATGTGGCTTTGTTGAAGCATAAATTAATTTCAATCAGTATACCTTGTCCCAACAAATTTATTAGTGTTTAGGCAGGAGAACCCAGAATTTTCCGCTATGTATGGAATATTCAAACTGGTGTTTACAAAAGAGTCGTGTAAATAACAATTTGTCAAAACATATAGGAATGTCTACACCGACGAGGTAAATTCACATCATCATCATCATCGTCGCCGTTCAATTTCTTCGAATTATGGATTACGATTTCGCGTATTATCCGATGGTTAGATGGATTCGTCCATTATCTCTCTGTTTTTGTTACAATTAAACCTTTAAAAAGTTATAACATTAGGGAATCCCATTTCTTATAATTTGCAATGCAGTCTACGAAAAGATGATAAATCTGAATAATGAAATTATTTTGAAGCAAATAATTTGTTATATGACACAAATATTCCTAAGAAACTGAACAGAAAATTCTTTAAAACAGCCCTAATATCACAGTCGTGTGATACACAACACTAATTTAGAACACCTTGTTCAAGAAACTTACCATTATTGCCCTCAATCCTCTAGCTCCCGTTTTTCTTTCCATTGCCAAATGGGCAATTGCGTTCAAAGCTTCTGGTGTAAATATCAAGTCACAACTGTCCATCGATAGCAATCGTTTGTACTGTAGAAGCAGAGCATTCTTTGGCTCAGTCAATATCCTTACCAACATAGTCTGGTCTAAGGAGTGGAAAGGAACTAAGACGGGAAATCTTCCTACAAATTCCTGAAAGAAATACAATATATGAACTAAAAATATAACTGAGCGATGATCAACGACTTACAGGTATCATTCCAAAATCCATGAGATCTCTTGCTTGTACTTGTCTTAAGGCTACATCTTTTTCGCTATTTTCTTCTGCAGCTGACTGGGAAGACTGATGCATTGTCGCTTCTTGAGCTACAGCTCTCCTACCTTTACTGGAAGAAATTGGTGCTCCAAATCCTAAGTACTAAAAAAGGAGTTATATATGTCAATTGTGTTTTAAAATTCATGTGTGGTTCAAGCATATTGAAACAAATATCGGGTTTTAATAATTTTGTGAAAATTTTGGGGCAAAAAAATTTACTTACATTCTCATTATTTCTCCTTTGGATTACTCTTTCCAAACCGTTGTAGGCACCACTGGCTACAAATAATATATTGGTTGTGTCAACTTGAATAGTTTCTCCTCTTAATTTCCTGGGTGAATTGCGTTCGGGGACATTAACTATGGTACCTTCGAGCATTTTAAGCATACCTTGTTGAACTCCTTCACCTAAAATCAATTTTAGTAACTTAATGAATACAATCCAATCTTATAGAGCTTATGGAATTCAAGACAAGGGGATCAGCGATGGAGAAGATACTTGAATAATCGCTAATTTGTATTTGATAAAGTTTGATAAAGTATTTTAAGACAAGTGAGACAGAGATTCTTTCATCGTTGTTATTAAATGTATACACCAAATTTATTTTTAGTTTATTCATGGAGGACTTAACATATGTATATGTGTAGTTGCAACGGAGTACAATCAGATGATACGTTAAAATCTGGTGTTTAACTGACCGCAGTGTATTGTAGCAACATGATTGCGTAATTAACAGGAACTTATAATTTTGATGAAATTGATATAATGATACAAGAACATACCTAAAATTGGTATGAAGCAATATACAAGTCATTAAAGCATGGGTGCAACTAAATAGTAGGTACTGTATTGAATAAGTAAAACTATAACTGAAGAATACTACTATCAACTTCTAAACTAACTGGGTGCAAGTATTAGAGATAAAAGAGAAAAAAAACTTTTTCCATCACGATCTAAGTATTGATATAACCCAACTAAAAGACGAGAAAGTTAAGGAAACGGTTCAAAGAAAACTGAACGAAAATTTTGTTTGGGAAAATATCGGTGAGAATGTCGATGGGGGCTTAAACATCATAACAGTAAAGGAAATCTTTGAAAAGAATTTAAAAGGCAGCTTAAAACTAAAAAAGAATGACAGAAAGGATGACAGAAAACAGACTGGATTTAATGGAACAATGTCGAACAGCGAAAAAGTTTATAAAAGTATTCAAAAAGAAACTCGACATAAAATACGAGAGGCAAATAATCAACATCTAGCCAAACAGTGTCATGAAATTGAAGAAGTCGAAAACAGATATGTCACGTTTAACATGTATAAAAAAAGTTAAAGAAGCGGCTGGTATCTTAAATGCACTACTATATGACGAACATAGTAAAGTAATATTTGAAGTAGAGGGCAAACTTAAAGAATGGGAAAATTACATTACGAACGAGGTAATACAAGCCATACAATCATCAAATAATGGCAAAGCGCATGTCCTGATGAAATTCCAAGTGAAATATACAAGCTTATAAATGATAGCAATGTTTTAGAGGCTATAACTTCGTTTTTCAATACCATTTATACCCGGGAACACCTACCTAATGATTGGAATTAATTTTTCATAGCTCTACCTAAGAAGACAACAGCAAAAACCTGTGCGGATTATGGAATCATCAGTTTGTTAAACCATTAATTGAAAATTTTTCTAAAGGTAATACATGGCCGTATCTATAATAAATGCGACCTAAGTACCTAAGTGGCACACACTTTGGTTTCCGTAACAAGTTTGGAACGAGAGAGGCATTGTTTGGAATGAATGTACTTGCTCTTAATATATCTGTAGACATATACTGTTATTTTATTGACTTACAAAAGGCATTTGATCGTGTTGATCGAAGTTCTAAGAAACATTGGCTTGAATGGCAGAGACGTTCGCATGATTAGAAATTTGTATTGGAATGAAACATCAGTTTTAGTATACGATTTGGAATCACAGGCTCTTAATATTAAAAGATGAGTACGGCAGGGATGCCTCTTGTCGTTCCTGCTTTTCAACCTTTACTCCGAAAGAATTTTCAGAAGAGCACTTTCTAATAAACTAGAAGGAATAATTGTGAACGGTAAAGTTATCAATAATTTGCGATATGCGGACGACACAGTATTCCTAGCTCCTACACAAGAAAATCTGCAAACATTACTTGATAGTTTCGTTGAGAGTTGTAAGGAAGCAGGTCTGAAGTTGCTTCACAATATTATGCAAGGGAAAATAGCAGGCAAACGCAGTCCAGGACGAAGACAGATTTCATGTTTGAAGAACTTGGTATGGTATTGATACAAGCATGCTATTTAGGGTAGCAGTGAATAAGTGATAAAATTAAGATAGCTATGATGGTAACCAACGTTCTGAAAAGACATAGCACATGAAGAAGATCATAACCCTGCACGTACTTACAAAAGTGTATTGGCAAGGGGAAATTAAAATACCTACACTGATAAGTGCTAGACCTCTAATTTCTTTCTATTTTGAAAACTCAAGAGCTCCCCATCTAGTCAGAGCTTTTGTTCAATTAGGAAGTTATTGGGGACTCGGTAAATCAAACGTAATGATATTAGAGATTATGATTAAAAATAAAACTTCTTTGAAAGCGTAAATTGTCGTTTTTACTATCAAACCAACCTTCTAATAATAGTAGTACTTTTAGTTTAGTAGGTAATATATGCAAGTTAATCTTACCTCCTACATCCCTAAGTTGGTGAATGCCAGGTACTGCTCCAATCTTATCAACTTCGTCGAGGAACACAATGCCGACTTGTGCCCTTTCCACGCTGTATCCGGCATCTTGCAGCAACTTCCCAATGACGCTTTCGATGTCTTCGCCTACGTATCCGGCTTGTGTTAAGGTAGTACAATCACATATGGCAAAAGGCACATCTAGGCACTGAGCTATGGTTTGAGCAAGAAGTGTTTTACCTAGAGAAACACATATTAGTCAGCTCTAAGAACGGCGACAACATTGTCGATTGTCGACTTAAGATCGATAGGAGATAAAGATGCACTGTAGATAAGTCAGGGTTACCGGATGTTATATAATTTAAAACAAAAAATCCGAAGAAGACATTCAAAGACAATATAAAATACGGTATAAGTAATAATTTGGACTTACCTGATCCTGTTGGTCCCAACAAGAGTATATTGCTTTTCTCTAACTTCAGTTCATGTGTCGTCCTTTCCAGAATATCCGAGCCCTGTCCCGCTTTTGCTCCTGCCGGTGGAGTTGATTCAAAGGTACCTCCCAAGTTCAGACCTAGTGAAGCATTACCTAAACCTGTTATGTGGGGTTGATCTGCAATATTTTACTTTTTGACAAACAAAGGATCAAGCAAAAGGGACTGATTTAATATTTACGGTAAATTTTTGGGGTAAGCAGTCAAATAATTATTAAATAAAACCTCCGAACTTGCTCTCTAGAGTATACAAAAATCATCATTTATTATATAAGTATTTACGGAAAACTTTACTCCCATTCTCTTGCACACTTTCCCTCTCTTTTTCTCCCGGACTAATTTTTTTATGTGTCTCTCACACTATCTCATCCACTTTTTACGTTTTAAAAATTCAACCATCTAAATAAAATATTAAAATATTATTTCTGTTAATAAGATTCTTCCACTCTCCCATAATATGCAAAAGTCAGTAAGGTTTTTGTAGAAAACAGATTGTTGCTCCAAGTTCTCCCCTATTAGTGATATATGGGTAGTAGCCTTTGAATCAGGCAAGGGTTGTCTTCCGGTACGTCATCTTGACAGTCTTTCTGGTATTTGGTTCGAAGTGGAACGGTTTTGGAACGACAATTGGTTTTATATAGATCACCTCGTTGAGGATATCGAAATGCACTTATGTTATAGAACTTGAGCATAAATTTGAGTGTTACTGCAGGCATATTTTGAGTAGTTACCAAGTTCATGCCGTATTTTACGGGACATATTTCCAAGACACTATTCCACATGTAGATTAGAATGATTCCTGAAGCCACCTTGAAGGAATACAACACCAGATATGTGTAATACATCTTCTTATGCACTACAATAAGTATATCGTTGATCTTCAAGGATATTTTGCGTATTAGTGGTCTCTGAGAGTTATATTTTTTCAGTGCCTTAAATCACATAATCGATAGGGTGCTGCCTTATTTCCTGATTACCTTTATCAGCAATTATTTTGTCTTCTTGAAGTTCCGCTCAGGCCGTAGTCGTTACTCCTTATTGATTGCATTAACCTTATCTACTACCTGTTGTAATTTATATATGTTACTGGCAAGGATCACCGTGTCATCGGTACATCTTATGTTGTTTTTTAACTCACCGTTTATTTTCATGCACTTATTGCCTTTTTATACGAAAGAGAAGTGGGTATAAGATACACTTGTTTCCGACACCTCTCTTGATCACCAGACTTTTAGTAAGTTCACTGACTCTTTTTACTCCTGCTGTTTAAACCCAGTAGAGGTTTGCCAATCCAAATATCCTGGTTGTCAAAGTACAAATACAAATGATTATTAATATATCTATACCGCTGCATAAGCACCTGGACAGAGTAAACTGTTTCTCTATTTCCAAGTGCTTTCTGAAAGCCAAACTGCGATCTATCAGTATTTGACTCACATTTATCATTGATCATATATCAGTTGGTTATCATACATCCTTAAAAAATACTCTACTCTAATCTTTTTATGGTACATTTATAAAATTCTCAACCCAGTATAAAACGAAGATTTGTCTTCTCTTAAAACTAACTTCAAAGGAGAAAGAAAGATGTCTAAAAACTAACTTTAATAATGATATTATTACTTCACTTCAGTTTTTCGTTATTAATTAGTTCCCAATGATCACTTTCCCCAATAATTTAACCTTTTTTATGGCAATTCAGTTACTAAAGCCTTGATATATTATATACAGGTTAGAAGTCGAAGAAATGAACATAAAAAGATACACTTCGCAAGGATGCATACTATAGCCATTCCACCCGTTGTTTTAATAGGTTTGATAACTTTTGCAATACTCTGAACATTAGAAGGGAGAAAGTTTAGTGTGACGTAAGACATAATATATTAGATCGATTTAATTTACCAAATATTTCTTATATTTTCTTATAATATAGTATATTCTTAAGTTTCAATTCCAAGGATGAGCTCTTTTATGAAGGTGGCTCTAAATTTTGATGTCGAATGATTGATGCATTTCAAAATAGACATAAATTACAATATCCGGGATATTAACCCTCATCCGGACACTTATTTTTTCTGACGTAGTAGGACAGAGTGTGTCCGTCGGACACAGGGTAACAATATTATGGTATTTCATGTTACAATTATTAAAATATTTGACAATTCATTTGAATTTTTATTTTTATCTAATACAGTAATAATTAGTGAGTGCTCGGTCTATAAAACATAAAAAACAACGCAAATCTTAATCTATAATTCTAAAGTATCTACAATGATATGACATTTTATTACTTTCTTAGGCAACTAATACACTCATGTTTTACACTGCTGTAGTCATTGCAAACGTTCTTGCTGCAACTATTACAAGTTTTTTTTTTCTGTTCTTGATTTTTTGTAATGGACATAAGTAATATCTTCTTTTCTGTCTTGACTGAGGTGTGGCACTTGTGGCAGTTGCTTCTCCTGCAAAGTTCGCCATAAGGAATCTAGTTGATTTTGACAGTCCTACGTTAGATTTGCGGATAATATAGGGCTTTATAAGTTATTCTGCTGTTTCAATTATGAATAGACATTTTTTTTCGTGTCTTTTTATGTTCCAGTTTGGATGCGGGTTGATCCAAATAACATAAGATGCTAAACAGCTAACATATTCATAAAATATGCGAAAATTCAACGCTTTGTTTTACGTTTGCACATATATTGATCCACTATCTGGTCGAGTAAGTCAACTCCATCTTTTGTTTTATTATAGTCGAGAATTATAATCTCTGGGTTATGGTTCATCTCTCTAATCTTATTTGAGTAATGCATTGTTGACAACACTATGACAGTTTTCATAGGCTTAAGCACGTATGATACCAATGTTGCCTATTTTCTAAAACCAAATGTACAAGACAATGGCTCCTTGTTCTTACATGGTTGAAAAGCAGAAGGAATAAACTTTTTATGTTTTCTAACTGTGCTAGCAATTGTTAAACTATTAGATAACATATTATAAGCAATATCTAAGTCCGTAAAATAGTTCTCACATGTTACGTTTCTGTTGGTTTTACGTCCCAAACCAGTAGCCACATGATTAGCTTCTTTGCCGAGAGATGGAATCGCATTTAGAGGATAAAAAGTTTCTGAGTCACATGCCCACCATATTTTCATTCCATACTTGTCGGGTTTTGAAGGAATATATTGTTTAAATAGACATCTTCCACAATAAGGAATCAACTGCTCGTCGATTGTTATATTTCGTCCTCGCAAATAATGATTTTTCAAATTTCCTAGTACTTGATCCCATATATCCCGTATAGCAGGTAGTTTATCTTTTTTACGTCTTTTGGATCTTGTCGTTTTGCCTTCAAAACGAATAAAATGCAAAAGCTCTTTGAACCGATTTATACCCATAGTGGCTCGAAAAATCTGTGGTCCACAAATTGAATTCCACAAAGCTTCATAACTTGCACAGTTTGATTTCAGATGCCCGGCGGTAAACAGGAGACCAAAGAAAGCATACATTTCAATTCTATCGTAGGACTTACATGGTTTATTTTGCAATACAGGATGAGCCTCTAGATTGGTGTAAGGGACAATGTCATCCACAAAATTTTCAGTCAAATATAAGTGTGGCGAAATGTGTCTAGTGCGTCTTCAATGCGTGTTCCATGTGGAAGTTAAACTTTGTGTAGTGGTTCTTTTACTAAATTATGAACTCGTGTTCGTCCAGTCGAAAAAGGTTGTAATCACTGCTCAGTTTTATCTTTAGCAACACACATTTCTGGTTGACTGTTTCTGATGTGTTGTTCAAGAGCTGAAATTTTATCATGAAGTATACTAGTCTCAATCTACGTTTTATTTTATACTTACTTATGAATTACTATTAGTCAAACTAGTCCTAGCTTGTTTAGTACTTCACTTGACCGACCGTCAATAAATATTGATAACCAGTGGCGTAACCGCATCGAATAGCAAATTGTGTCCGACGGACACGCACTGTCCGATTACGTCAGTAAAAATAATTTTATTTTTTTTTATATTTTATTTTGATTAGCTTAAGATATTTAGTTGTTGTTTCCAATAAGTTTACTTTAAAGCCAACAAAGTCCTAATTTTTGAGGTAATAATATACTGCGATTTTTTAAATATACAGTAACGTATCTATAAGTGTGTCCGATGGACACACCTTTTCCGGATAAGGGTTAAAATAACCAGAATAGTAGTTTTGACGACAAATACTCCCTGCTTCACAGATAATCGAGGATATAACTTATTTTTTGGACCGAACGACAAAATTCAACTGGAAAAAAAACTGGCTCCGCTCAACCGATGTATTGTGTGGCATCCCGTCCCCATCTCGCCTAACGAGAAAATATATCGGTGTTGCCGATATAAAATATCTTTTTCACTATTCCATTAAATATCAGGTTAAACTTTATATGTTCAGTTCTTCGCGTTCCCAGGGTGTAAACTAAAATCACTAACAAATACAAATATACTATTTTTAATATATTTGGACAAACCTCTATGCGTAACGCTGTGGGGTCCTTGCTCCATTACAGCCATGTCTTGCCTGATATTTGATTGTGTAGGACTATTATTGTATATTCTTTTATAGTGGTTGTACACTGCTACGGATAATATCTGAAATATTAAAAAATTCTATAATGGTTTATTCGTAATACAGTTAAACACAAACACAAAAATAAATATTTTGAAAATATATTAGGCGTCAGTGAAAAAACAGAATGGGAATCTATAAGTTGTTTACATATTATACAAGATTGTTTTGAAAACTTCATGAACCAGTATAATGCTCTGAAGAGTTTTAAACATATATTAGCATTCGTAAAGTGAAGTGTATCTCGTAATAATCCAGTCTAGAAATGAAGGAATGATCGATTTCACGGGAAAATTTATATCTGTTCGTAAATCAGCAATGGATTATTGTATATTAAAACTACAAAGAAACGTGAAAAAAAAATAAAATCTTTTTGGAAAAAATGTTTTTAACGACCAATAAAAGCCAAGTTATTTTTTTAATCATATCTCTTATGTTTATAAATATTAAGAGTTGAATTTTTTTAAGATTATCAACGAATACCTAGATTTAATATTAAACAGGCCATTCACGTTCCGATTTTTAGTTCGACTAGTGGACCAACTGCCGCAGTTGGATCTGGAATCGGACCATAAGTGAGCTGGTTGGATTAGTTGGACAACTAGTGGTACGAGTCGGAACATCTGGAGGGACGACTTGATGGTCCGACTTCCGACGAAGTTTGAGCGTGAATGGTGGAGTTGGAAGTCGGATCACAGGTCGGATGGAAAATTTCCTGTCAGTTAACCTTCGGCACCTGTTACGTATGAGATTTCTATGAATTACTTTACGCAGAGATCCCTAGTTCGCAAATATTTAATAGAAAATAAATTTACAATTGCACGAATATTACCCCTATTAAAATACACGATTCTTCATCATCATCTATGTTTTGTTCGGCAAATCATTGTCCTTTCGTAGATCTATTTCGGACACTCACACACAGGTACAATTTAGAACACTTCGGATTGGCTACAGAAGAATTATCAACAAACAACGAAAATTAAATCATAATAGTTGTACTGAAATTAGAAATAACTGTTTCTTTATATTGTTCTGAAGTTATTTTCTTGTGGCATCTTATGCAAATTTACTACTTTAATTGGAATTAGTTTAGAAATTAAATTTATTTGACGTTTCGACTTCAACTTCGTAATATTTTGATAACGATTTCCGAAGTGGAAGTCCAAACGTCAAATACATTTAATTTCTAACTCATATTGTGGCTTATTCCCAATTAAAATAGTAAATTTACAACAAGATCACTTTGTAACTGATATTTCCTCCCTGTATACAATTTGCTTACAACATCAGCTCCGAACAAAATCTCAATTGGTGCTGTCTGTCCGACATCGCTGAGCAAAGATCCCTAGTTCGCAAATAAATAATAGAAAATAAGTTTCAATTGCACGAAAAATTATTATAGCCCTGCAAGTTTCTGGTATCACCTTTCCCAATAGTTATGAAAATATTTTACAGCTGAACTTCAGATCCTCAAATGACCTTCCAGTGGCCAGAAAGGGTAAAGTTGCTACAAGGCGTTGTTCAGTATTGACACATTCACGCATGACGGTATGTTTTTTGGAAATGAGTAGACCAATTTTTTCCAGCAACAGCGAAAAAGTGAAGTTTTTTTCTTCTTTTTTTTCAAATGATAAGGATAACAAGCACAATGCTACCATTTTCCTCCTCCTAAATATATTTTGCGTAGTGTTTACTCGATACATTTTTTTTAAGCGATGTACACCGTCGTGAAAAAAAATAGAACTGAAGTTGGACCGATAGTTGGATAGCAAGTCGGAGGAGACGAATATCCAACTAGTAGTCCTACTAAGTGGGACCACAAGTCGGAATGTGAATGCCCAGCTTTACTATAGCTATTTTCTTATGGCATCTTAAAGTAAGTTCTATTTTAATGGGAATAAGCCAGAATTAAAGTTTAAAATAAGTTTATTGACGTTTCAATTTCCACTTCGGAATCCTTCTCAAAATACAAACATTAATGAACAAAAAATTATTCATTAATGTTTGTGTTTTAAGAACGATTTCCGAAGTGGAAATTGAAACGTCAATAAACTTATTTTAAACTTTAATTGTCGCTTATATACGCTGGGAGAAGAAGCTTAGAATTCGCCAGATTTTGAGATTGAAATTGGGGCGCCTGATTAATTTGCAGTATCTCCCGTTCTAACCGTACAACCTTAATTCTTCTTTTAAACTGGGGTAACTGGGTAAACGAAATATTAAAAACTGGAAAATTTTCATTTCCTTTCATGAAGTAGAAGTAGATGTGCTCTTAGAAATTATTAATAGTGATGAGGAGACCGAAACTAACTTCTTCTTCTTCTTAAAGTGCCCTCTCCTCAATGGAGGTTGGCTACTACAATTTTAAACTCTTCTCTATCTTCACCTGTTCTTATTAGCTGTTCAAAATTTAGCCCTGTCCATTGTCGGATGTTTCTGAGCCACGATAGTCTTTTCCTTCCTAGGCCGAAACTAACAGTAAGGCTCAATTACCGACGTCGATGAAATATAATCACTTGCAAATATTCTACAAAAGGATGTATGTAATAAACAATTTTTTTTAATAAATAGGTATTAAGTTTATAAATGTATCTTGAAAGATAAATAAAAAAAATTCATTAAAACGACTGTAAAGTATTCGTATAATGATAAATACTATGGATAAACAATTGAATGCTTCATAATTTTGCGAAAATTTATATAAATACATTGCTTACGACGAATTTAAATACATTGCTTACGTACGACGAATTTAATGTAGAGATACGAATTTATTAAAATAATTGAGTATTTATATTGCCCAAAAATTAAAAAAAATAGAAATTGTAAATTTTTCGGTAATTTATGATTTTTTAGAGGAATGAAAATTATCCAGTTGGTAATACTTCATCAATTTACCCTGGTTAAAAAAAAAAGAATGAAGGTTCTACGATTTTTAGAACCCGAGATATTGCAAAATTTTCGGGCGCTCCAATTTGAAGCCCCAATCTAAAAATCTGATTGACTCCAAGCTTCTTCCCACAGCACCACTCCCTTGACAGAGTCAGCGCGAGAACCTTCATTTTAAAAACCTAATACTTACTTCAAATACATAAATTGCATACTCCTTAATAAAATATAGGTAGGTGTTCATTAATCTGCGAAAATTTCAACCCTTAATATTTACATATGATGAAGGTTCGTAGAAGGTTTTTTTTGTTAAATGTGTGTTTTTTTGGCCCACCTTATTAGGAAGATGTACTATAAAAAATTACAAAATTATAGTATATTTAAGTAAATATAAGTATATTTGTTTATTAGCAAAAAACATCAGTTTTGGAAAAGCAGTTGGTTTTTGTATTCTTTGTAGATTTATATTGGTTATAAACATTTAACAATAACTCCTTTACTAAAAAAACCTATTTATTTGACATACACTCATAACACTCATATAGTCACAAAATGGCCTTATTATTAAGGTATTATACAGAGTGTGCGAAAAGAAGAGAGACACTTGAATATTTCGCGAAATTTACCTCCGGCCGAAAACATAAAAAAACGTGTTCAATATTTTCCAAAAATTTATTAAATGACACCAAACAAGACCTTCCAGCCCCACCCTCTGTAGGTGGGAGGAAGGAACAACCTTAAAATCTTAAATGCGAAACCCCAGATTTTTTATTGCAGATTTGGATCCCTTTTTTGGAACTTTTTATATTTTTTTAAATTTTTTATTGTTTTTTTAAGTTTATAGACTTTTGTTTATTTTATTTAATTTTTTTTTTAATTTTATTTAATTTTATTCAATTCTATTTAATTTTTTATATAATTTTATTTAATTTTCATTAATTTTATATAATTTTATAATTTTTATATTTTTGTTTTAAAATTTTTTATAATTGTATTTAATTTTATTTATTTTTAGTTAATTGCGTTTAAATTTATTTAATTTTTTATTTATTTTATTTAATTGTATTTAATTTTATTGAATTTTACTGAATTTTATTTAATTTTGTTAAATTTTTTTTTATTTCATACAAATATTTTAAAATAAAAATTAGTCAAATCGATCCAGTCGTTCTCGAGTTGTTATTATATGAACTGTATTATATAAATTATAATAAGTATATGTATGTATATTATGTATATTACGGTATACCGCAAGGTTACTACACCCGTCTCGATTTTTCGAGTCACGTTAAACAGAATTTCGGGAAGAGAGACAAGAAGTATTCAATTCAAATAAAAATCTCTCGAATAAAAAAATTTATTTATTGCATCAAAATTTCCAATAAAAAATGGAGGTTGCAATTTAAGATTTAGTTAGATTAAAGTTACCGCCCGCCCCACCTCAGGGGTCGGTGTGGGATGTTTTGCACACCCTACATGTTACTTATGGTCATTATTACAAAACTTATTAAGATTTATTAAATAGTGCAAAACAATGGGTTTCTACAACTATTTCGGCAAATTATTAATAAATTTGATCTCGTGAAAATTCAAATTAACCGTTTCTTCATAACACAATAGTTTTTTAATACAAAGATTGCTCGTAATATAATCAAAAATACTACATATTATAAAAAAAACACATTTTTGGACTTTGTTATTAAAAATAGGGCCGATCTGACAGTACCTCAATGCGTATTTTTCATTAAATACGTTCCCCCTATGACTTAAAACAATCAGATACCTGTAATATTTTTTATACCTACTTATATATTTTTCTAAATTGGGTTAGTAAGAAAAGATAATGCCTTAAACTTATTAGGGGCTAACCATGTCCACTAAATTTTAGCCATAATTCAGTAATAATACATTAAAAAAAAAACAACAACACAGAGCGAAGAAAACCACTAAATAAGCAGTAAGAAACAGATTTTTATGTCTACTCTGTAGATCAGTGCATTGGTAATCCGACTTCGAGTGATCTTTTCAATGGAAGTGATATAGTGGTTTTCATTCGAGCCACATTGCATTCCGAAATTATTCAAACGTCCTAACATTAAACCTAAATTGGAATTAGAATTCGCAGATAAGTGGTAATATGCTAAATAGTGTCTCATCTCTTGGTGAAGATTGTTCATTTTTATCAATAAACTATAAAGGATCTTTAGGGCCCCTAAATTTAAAAAGGAAAAGAAGACTAAACGTAACTTCAAGACGACACTGGCGAATTTCTTACGTTACGAACTTTTAATCCAAACAACATAAAGAACACATCTTTTCTACAAAAACTATATACCTTTTTAGCATGTTCTTGCCCTACAACGTGCTTGTTTAAGTAATCGTATATCTTCTTTGGATGAGGCGGAGGTTTCTTGTACTGACCACTTTTGGCGTCGACCCCTTCCTTCTTTTTGCTATCTACTTCGCTTAAAACGACGAAGAAATGATGGCATTTCTCGCATTTAACGAACCTGCAATAAGAATTTCCAATTATAACATTCAAAAATATAGTACTGACACGAAGGGGAAACCCCGAAATTAAAAACAAAATATTGTGCTTATATACTATATATAATTTGAAATGTAAGTTGGGGTTTCATTTTTTATACGACAGTACCCAAAGTTAATTACTAAAATATTTTTATAACTAATTTTAAAGTTTTGAAAAAAGTAAAGTAGAAATTATTGCTTACATGGTGTTGCTATTGTTGAAAAAGATTTTGACATTTGCCTACTGGCTATAATGCCTAATAATATATTTGTAAATTTTGGTGTCCAAATCTGGTACACCATGTTGCCAGTAATAGGAAAAAATTTTGAGGTTAACAAATACTCAATGTTTTGTACGTATACTACCAAAATAAGTCTTGGTTTATTTTCGAAGTAATATAGAGTAAGGCTAAATTTAAAATATTACGCAAAAATAGTCATTTCACTAATTATTTTAAAATAAAGAATAGCTTATGTTTAAATTTATTCTTTATCTCTCTTTAACATGTCTATTCGTCTATTCATTGCATGTCGAGTCTTCTTCTTTTGTATTTTCCTATGGCCTTTTACCTTACAGTATACATCCAAGTATATTCACTTTCCTTTCATTTTGTGACATGCGCAGTAGATTATGTCTAGTGTTTCAATAATTTTATTTATCGTTTTACTGATAACCTTCTTCTTCTTAAAGTGCCCTCTCCTCAATGGAGGTTGGCTACTACAATTTTAAAATCTTCTCTATCTTCAGCTGTTCTTATTAGCTGTTCAAAATTTAGCCCTGTCCATTGTCGGATGTTTCTGAGCCACGATAGTCTTTTCCTTCCTAGGCCTCTCTTTCCCTCGATTTTTCGTTTCACTATAAGTTGGGCATATTGGTACTTATTATTTCTCAGTATGTGGCCTAGGTATGATGTTTTTCTAACTTTTACTGTGTTAAAAAGTTCTCTTTCCTTGCCTATTCTATGCAGCACTTCTTCGTTTGAGGTATACGATGTCCATGAAATTTTGAGCATTCTCCGGTAGATCCACATTTCAAAGGCCTCCAATTTATTTACGGTTGATGTTTTTAGGGTCCACGTTTCAACTGCATATAGAAGAGTCGACCAGACGTAGCATTTTGATAAACGTAGTCGAATTTCGAGTTTTATTCGAGAATCACAAAGCAGTTTTTTTATTTTTTCGAAAGATTTTCTGGCCTGTTCTATTCTCGATCTTATTTCTAGATCAGGATTTAGGCTGCTATCGATCCAACATCCCAGGTACTTAAATCTATTGACCTGTTCTAAAATGTGCCCATTTATTGTGCAAGGTTGAGGTACGTTTTGGTTTTTTCGGATTGACATCACTTTGGTTTTTTTAATGTTTATTTTCATACCAAATTGCTCACAGGTCGAGTTGGTCTTGTCGATGAGTCATTGTAGACCTACGTCGGAATCCGCAATTAACACTGTATCATCGGCGTATCTGATACTGTTGATATTTACGCCATTCACCTTGACTCCATCCTTGGAATCCTCCAATGCTTCTTTAAATAGAAACTCGGAGTAAAGATTAAACAGCAGAGGCGACAGAACACATCCTTGTCTAACTCCCCTCCTAATTTCTACTTCTGCGAATGTGGAACCTTCGATCCTAACTCTGGCGTTTTGGTTCCAGTACAAGTTTTTTAAGAATTTGATGTCTTTTCCATCTAAACCGACTTCTTGCAAACGTTCTAATAGTAGGTCGTGTCTTACTCTATCAAATGCTTTTTCGAAGTCTATAAAGCATATAAATATATCTTTCTGTTGGTCGTAGCATCTTTGGGCGAGAACTAGTAAACTGAACAGGGCTTCTCTCGTTCCCATGCCTGCTCTGAATCCAAACTGATCGTCTCCGATGATTGTTTCGCACTTTCTATAGATACGATTATGTACGATTTTTAGTAGGACTTTTACTGCATGACTCATAAGGCTTATCAGACGGAACTCATTGCAGTGTTGTGGCTTTGGCTTTTTTGGTAGTGGGATGAATATTGACTCCAGCCAATCTTGGGGTATTTTACCTGTATCATAAATGCGATTGAATAAAAGGACAAATATTTCGATATTTTCTTCGCTGATTAATTTTAACGTTTCTGGGTATATTCCGTCTGGACCTGGGCTTTTATTTGTTTTAAGATGATTGATTGCATTTATGATTTCAGAATTGTTGGCCCTTCGTTGTTATTTTCCAATCTTGGTTCTTCTCGTATGTCGTGAAAAAGAATTTTAATATAGTTTTGTCTTCCGTTGATTCTAGCAGTTTGCCATCCGTGTTCAGCATGGTGTGAAAAGTCGTTCTCTTGGTAGTCGATGTAAACTCTTTTACCTTTTTATGTAAATTAAAAAAATTGTGCCTTTGTTGTAGTTCTTCTATTTCCACGCATTTTGTTTCCAGCCATTTCTCTTTTGCTTCGGTTATTTTTTTTTTTTCGAATTAATCTATTTAGTCTTTTGTATTCTCCGTCCTTGTCATTTTTTCCTTTGGATTCTCTTCGTTTGTTCATTAATTGTTCACTAACTGATAACCACAAGTACTTAAGCCACGATAAACAGTTTTTATACTCTGTGGTGTATGTCATATGACTATGTCAGTGACTATGCTCAGAGTTAGCGCCATAATAATAAGGAAGTGTTACATAATTATTTATGTTTAATTATGTAACAGTACAGAGCAGACAAAAGTAACCAGACTAAAGAAATAACCAGAAGAATAAAAATGGGGTGGGCTGCATTCGGAAAACTCTCATATACTATCCAAAACCAAAAAATACCTTTAAAATTAAGAACGAAGGTATTTAATGCATGCGTCCTACCTGTTCTGACATATGGTGCCCAGGCGCGGACGTGTACCAAGAGCAACTTAGATAGAATAAAGAAAACTCATAGAGCTATGGAAAGACAAGTGATGGGAATATCGTTGAGAGATAAAAAGAGGAACGAGTGGATAAGATGCAAAACCGAAACAACAGACGCTGTCGAACATGCATTGAAATTAAAATGGAAATGGGCTGGGCATAACGAAAGATATCAGGATGGAAGATGGAATAAAGAAATTGGCCGCTGGAGACCATATACTGCAAAAAGGTCAAGAGGTCGACCGCAAATGAGATGGAAAGATGACATTGAGCAAAGCGCAGGTCCAATGTGGAAAAGACAAACAGAAGACAGAGACAAATGGGAGAGGCCTATATTCAACACATGAATAGTTTTTATGCTATAGAGAGATAGATAGATAGATGTAACAGTACTAGTAGTTATGCCGACACAAACACAGCCTTGGAGAAGGATATTAGACAAGGAGACACCATCTCTTCTACACTATTCGCCACTTTGTTGCAGAGTGCTATGAAAAACAATAATTGGGAAAATATTGGAGTAAACAAAAATGGGGAGTTTCTGAATAACTTGAGGTTTGCAGACGACATTGTCCTTATTACAGACCGGGTATATCAAGCCTGCCAATGCCGACCTTCAGAGTTATTATGCCTAAAGTCTAAAACACAATACATGACCAACCTTGTACTGGCTAAAATCATCTCAACGTGTGGCACGCAAAGTAAACCTAGAATTATCTGGGTCACGTGATTAAATAAGGAAGAGGCAACCAAACAACTGAAGTCAGCATTTATAACCATCCCTAAAAAACAAGCAGCAAAAGAGTGCTCTGATTATCGAACACTAAGCCTCATGAGTCATACTTTAAAAGTACTGCTGAAAGTAATACATAAGAGAATATACGAAAGGCTAGAGGAGGATATTAGCGAGACGCAGTTCGGGTTCCGAAATGGAATGGGTACTCGAGAAGGACTATTTGCCATCAACATATTGATTTACCGATGTCGGGATGTAAACGTTGATCTACACTTGTGCTTTGTTGACTACGAAAAAGCTTTCGATAAAGTAAGACTTGAAAAACTAATATCAATACTTATGAACAACCGCATTGACAGTAAAATCATAAATATAGTGCAAAAATTATATTGGAACCAAACTGCCATAGTGCAAATTGATGGGCAACACTCAGAAGAAATGAAGATCTGTACAGGAGTTGGACAGAGATGTGTTTTATCGCCACTTTTGTTTAACTTATATCCTGAAGAAATTTTCCAAAATACGCTCAATAATATCAAAGCAGGAGTTACTGTTAACGGAAAATTAATTAACAACTTACGATATGCAGACACTATGATCATAGCAACGAGTATAGAAGATCTACAACATCTTATCGAAAGCTTAAGTATGAATAGTACTGAGATGGGAATTACTACAAACGCTAAAAAAACGAAGTACATGCTAATTACAAAAAGACCAGAAAATATACATCACCTATTGACAATCAATGGTACCTTGATAGAACAAGTAGAAAAATATGAGTACTTGGGAACTTTGATCAATGAAACCAATGATCATACTGCAGAAATAAACAGACGAATAGAGATTGTCAGATCAGCATTTATACGAATGAAGCCACTCCTAACGTACAAAAATCTAAATTTGGAGATCAGACTACGTACCATTCGCTGTTATATATTTTCAATATTATTATATGGAGTTGAGACTTGACAAAATACAATTTAAAAGGAATCGAGGCTTTCGAACTCTGGTTATACCGTAGAGTATTAAAAATATCATGGACTGATAGAATTACAAATAAAGAAGTACTGGACAGGGTTGGTAGAGAAACAGAACTAATCACCACTATACAAACCATAAAACTGAAATACCTACGTGATGAGGGGACCAAAATATGAAATTTTGAGACTCATAATACAGGGAAAGATTCAAGGAAGAAGTTCTGTTGGCCGAAGGCAGAACTCATCGTTTAAAGAATCTACGTGATTGGTATCAATGCAGATCTATTGATTTGTTTAGAGCAGCAAGTTCAAAAATAAAAATAGCCATTATGATTGCCACCCTCAGTAGGGAGACGGCACTCTAAGAAGAAGAACCAAACAACAGAGTTAATCCCGAGAGAATAGGACTAACATGGGGGAAGTCTAAATCAGATATTCCCATGTACTTGAAAAGGAAGTCTTTAAGCTCTTGGATTTAAGAGTTGATCTAAGCTATATTAAAAGTAACTTAAGTAAATTCATTGTCCAAGTTAGTGCTTCATAAACATCAATGACATCACTGAAATTCTCAATTCTGAAGAAGTCGGTTTCTTATCTTATTTCATTTGGCAGGATTTCCATTATGCTTCAGAACTTTTAAAAATACTTAAAATGTACCATATTCAGTCAAATGAGGTTTGACTTTGAATGACCTTGTTTATAAATATTATTACATTACTGACAAATAACTATTCTATATATTTTACAAGAGTAACAAAAAGGGCTTAAACATTTTTACACTATCTTATTTTCTTTAACTTTGTGTTTTTAAGAAAGTCGAAAATTGTCAACAAGTTGACAGGTTATGAAAAAGGACTTAAACCAAAAAGAAAAAGTAAGTCGAAAATTGTCAACAGCCACTTGACAGGTTATATTTTGAATTTCTTGTGCGGGACTAACTAACCATCCAAAAGAAGAAATGCCAAGGTCTGCTTTAATTACGTTTGTTTTTCGACAAGGCGGTTGTTGTTATATCCTTAACCAGTTGAAATAACATTAAACGGTTTTTTTTAGACCTGTACGACAATATTACCGATTTACCTGATAATATTTTACGGATGAATCGAGATAATTACACTTTGTACATATAGTATCAGTAGAATCTATTAACTATCATGAAATAGAATTGTGTATGTTTTATAAATATGTATATCTATATTAATAACAGCGGCGGCTCGTGGCCTAAAAAAGTGGTGAAGATGAGGAAACCTTGCCGGAGCCAAAAGGAGTTTTGGTACCTAAGTCGCGTCCAAATCTCATTAAAAATTCGTTAAAAAAATAGAGTTTAGGGCCCTAATAACTTGAAAACAGTTTTTTAGGGCACTTATACTAGATACGATATGTTCTACTTGCTTGGGGTATTTTAGTTCTGAACCTTGACATTTCATTGGGGGTTTTTTGGCGATTAAAACACCTCGCCTGCTAAACGGAGTCTCTAATATATTACACACTAAGTCATTAATGGGATTCATGTCTGTCTAAAATTATTTTTGTCCAAACGAAATCCACGAGAACACTTTATATCCGAAATCCGAAACAAACCACAGAGAAATGTATTAATAAAGTGCACTAAACAAATAAACTTAATACTGTGACTAAACTAAACTTATAAATACTATACTATACACTATACTATATAAAAAATATCTATATAATAGACTAAATTTCAAAATATTGTCGCTGCAAATACTAAATAGGTATCCACGCAACTAGTGGCCAGTGCGTGAAGACGAATAAGATATTTTTCAACGGCACTGCACTTGCTATTTTTCTCAACTATCACTATGGACAAGCTGACGTCACGTTGCCATGGCAACCGTGAACGCTAATGCAGATGAATTTCGCATTTCTAAAATAATCTTCACCGTCCTATTCCTGAATCATACGCACTACACAGCAAGTGACACAGGTCAGGACTTGACCGTCAAGTACCTACCGCACCGATAATAAAGTTAGCTGCCTTTTTTAATTTTTAGATTAATTAAAAGAGAATAAATAATTGATTTCAGAATTTAGATATATTAATGTTGCTTTTATTTTTTATTTATTTGTCTCAATTTAATTATATTTTTTTGGTGAACCTCACTTCACCAACTTTACCTACTTCACCTGGCGAGCCGCCGCTGATTAATAAACATGAATAAAAATGACATACCTCGTAGAACTGACAAAAGTCTCTACATGAGTGCATGGATCTCCGCATTTAGGACACGACAAAGTGTTTTTATTTTTGCCGCTACCGCCGCTGCCATCTTTGGACGGAGGAGATGGTGGGTTGTAGCCAGATGGTGGGTCTCCGGAACCAGCGGTTTTTAAAACTATAATACTAGTGGATATTCCTTTACTGTGTGGCACACCAGGGGTGTAGATCGTAGACAGTACTCCTACAAACATACAACAATTTATAATGAAACCGAAAATGTAATTTGTACTATTACAAAAAGTTAATAATCATCAAAATTAAGTAAATATATACTAATTTACAGTAAACAGTAAAATTAATCTTAACTATTTTGTAAATTTATACACAATTATGGCGAACTGTCAGTTTTAGAAAATTGGCTTGTCGTGGCTTACTTAAAATTTGTAAAAATTTAGACACCTAATTAAGAATTTCCTTCGGAAAATGAAAATATCTCAAAAAATAATAAATTTACACATTTAAATTATATAATTAAATATTAAATAAAAATTTAAGTATGGTAATGAGACTTTTCGATAGTGACATAAAATACAGGGTGTTCTATTTAAAATTACTGAGAAAATAGTGTACTTGCGTTTTGACTCACCCTGTATTCGATATAAATAAATTAGCAATATCGATCATTTTTAAAAATTTTGACAATCAATAAAAAATATGGCAGCAATAGACCATTATTATTATGCTTCTTTTTAATTATACATGGACGAACATGTTACGATTTTCATAGAAAATTGGTTATAACCTTGTAAATACTCTACTCTATATAAAATATCAAAATTTTATATTGTTGTGATTGGGAAGTGAACAAGATTTCGTATATAAAATAGAATACAGGGCAGGGCGTTTCGTTTAAAAAAATATAAGTTTGGTCTGCCACTATCTTATCGAACACCCTGTAACAAAAACTTAAAAACATGAATTTGAAATATTCCTTGTTACAATTCAAGATACGCAGACAAGGTCATGGTCTACCACTCACCTTGGGCTTAATGTTGGCAAGACTTATGTTATGTAAATATCATATTATTTTTTATTACTTCTTTATTTTATTTTAATAAAAAACCCGCTGGCAAGGTTTTGGTTTCCGTATTTTAGGATGCGGAAATGATTTAAGAACTATCAATAGTATATATTATATGCTAGTGCTCCTGTTGACGTTATACTCATAATATTAATGTCATCGGCATAAGCGGCCAGTTGAACCGTTCGGTTGGTTAGTAGGTTTCCTCGTCCAGTTTGCATTTGCATAACCGCATACTCCAGTGCCAGGTTAAACAAAGTTGGGGCCAGTCCATCTCCCTGCTTTAGTCCCTGCGAAATTTTGAAAAAGTCTGTCCCGTGATTTTGTATTCATACACATGCCTGAGTTTCATCCATTGTGGCTTTAATGAGTATAATTAACTTGTGTGGTATTGCCAATTCATCCAATATATTGTAGAGTTTGTTTCTTTTGACTGAGTCGTGTGCCTGTTTGAAGTCTACAAACACATTGTGAACATCAATGATTTACTCAAGATCTTCTTCTTCTTCTTCTCGTGCCACTCCTAGCGGAGATTGGAAATCATCATGGCCACTGCGACTTTGTTAGCAGCGCGCCTAAAAAGTTCAATCGAACTACACCCGAACCATTCACGTAGATTACGAAGCCACGATATTTTTCTTCTTCCCACACTTCTTTTGCCCTTAATTTTGCCCTGCATGATATTTCTTAAAAGTTCGTACTTTTCACCTCTCACAATGTGCCCCAAGTATTCCATCTTTCTAGTTTTTATCTCATTTAGAATTTCGCATCTTTTGTCTAAAGTTTGGAGTACTTGCGTGTTAGTGACGCGGTCCATCCATGATATTCTGAGAATGCGCCTATAGCACCACATCTCGAAAGCTTCGATGTTTTTTGTGGTCAACTGTTTTAGTGTCCAAGCCTCTACTCCATACAACAGGGTAGAAAAGACATAACACCGCAGCATTCGTATTCGTAACTTTATATTGATATCACGATTGCAAAAGAGTTTGCGCATTCTATTAAAGACTGATCTAGCGATTTCTATTCTACATCTAATCTCTTTTGTTTGATCAGTATCGTCTGTGATCCAAGCACCTAGATATTTATAACAGGACACACGCTCAATCGTTGTATTGTCTATTACAAGATTAGCTCTGATGTTCTTTGATTTCGTGATTACCATAAATTTAGTTTTTTTCAAATTAATTTTCAAGACGTAACTGTTACAGTATATATTGAGACTTTGAACGAGATGTTGTAGTTCTACTAGCGTTCCCGTTAGGAGAACCGTATCGTCAGCATACCTTATATTGTTGATCGTCTCACCATTTATTATCAGACCAAGATCTTCTTCCTCGAGTGCTTGTTCACAAATAGCTTCACTATACAGATTAAATAAAAGTGGCGACAAGATGCATCCCTGCCGGACTCCTCGACGGATTTGAATTTCTTCTGTTAGCCTACCCTCAACCTTCACATTTGCTGTTTGATTCCAATATAGGTTGCATATAATTCGAATATCTCGGCTGTCTATATTTTTCTTTATTAGAATTTGTCTTAGTGGTTCATGTTGTACTTTGTCAAAGGCCTTTTCGAAATCAATAAAGCAGGTGTAAATTTCTTGGTTCATGTCTAAGCATCTCTGTGAGAGAACGTTCATTGCAAACAGAGCCTCCCTTGTACCCAGCCCTTTTCTGAATCCCATCTGTGTTACTGATGTCTACGTCTAATTTCCTATAGATCCTATTATGGATTATTTTCAGGAACAGTTTTAGAGCATGACTCATCAAAGCTATCGTACGATATTCGCAGCATTCCCTTGTATTTGCCTTTTTTGGCAGTAGTATAAAGGTCGAACGGAGCCATTCCCTAGGTATTATTCCAGTTCTATATTGTGTTAAATAGATCTAGGAGTATTTTAATAGATTCATCGTCCATAAGTTTGAGCAGTTCTACGGGAATTTCATCAGGACCGGGGGCCTTACCACTTTTCGCTTGTTTGATTGCATAATCTATTTCTTCTCTGATTATATCAGGCCCTGTATCATCTGTATATTCGTTTGAGATTTCTTATCTATCTTTGTCATCAAAAAGTTGTGATATGTATTCTGTCCATCGATTCATTTTTTGTTGTAAATCTGAGTAAACCATCTGTATCTTTGATCTGTCCTGTCTGTGTTGTTCTTCTCCTTCCTGTCATTTCTTTAATCTTTTTGTGTACATTAAAAGTCATTTTTTTTTTAAGATCTGTTTGACTGTAAATATTTGAACCAGTGTCGATCTTCCCCGTCGGGAGCCCGTCTGATACTCTCCAATAATATTTTCTGCTAGTGGTTGGAGCCGCTGGTTTAAAATATACGTGAAGACTGTATATGCTGTACATAGTGGAGAAATTCCACGGTTGTTGTCTGAAGTTTGTCTCCTTTTTTATAGATCGGGCATACTATACTTTTCTTCCAGTCGTCGGGTATTTTCTCTTCTTTCCATATGTCTTTGATGAGCGCGTGGATGTGACTTGCTAGATGGTCGCCACCTACCTTATTCAATTCTGCTGGTATTTCGTCAACTCCCGGGGCTTTATTGTTTTTCTGGGATTTAATAACTTCGAGAACTTCCTCTATGGTTTGAGATTCTAACCATGTCTAGTTGTATGCCAAGTAGGGTCTGAAAATAATACATCCGGATTTCTGTGACTTTCTGTTGGTCACTGATTATTTGGCCACTTTCATAGACTTGTTTGAGGTTTATACCCACTTTTTATCTTTTTTAGGTATTCGTAAATTTTCTTCCATTTTTTCTATTTGTCCATTTTCATAGGCTCTTTTTTTATTTCTACATATCTTGTCTGCTCAATCCGTCTTGCGACTTCAAATGACGTTCGTCTTTCCCGTGTTCTTCTTGTTATATACATTTTGTGTGCTTCATTTCTTTCCTCTATTGCTTGTCTGCACTCGTCATTGAACCATGCTCCTCTTCTTGCCTTTTTCTTGTTTCCCATTGTGGACGCTGCCACTGTCAGTACTGTTGTTTTGATATTATTCCATTTGTCCTCTATGGAGTGCAGATTTCGTTTCGTTCTTTGTTAACTCTGCATCTAAATTTGGTTTGGAATAAAAGATGGTCTGATTTACAGCATGCTCCTCGCCGTGTTCTCACATCTGAGGTACTACTGGTTGCCTTTTTGTCTATCAGCACGTGGTCGATTTGATTGGTTGTGGTTCCATCTGGTGAAATCCATGTCATTTTGTGTATGTTTTTATGTGGGAAGCAGATAACCATGTTTTTACTGGTGTCAAAATTTGTCAAAATTTATCAAAAACTCCCCATTCTCGCTTGTTTCATTGTCCAGTGGGTGTTTTCCTATTGTGCCATAGAACTGCGGCTCCTTGCCTATTTTAGCATTCATATCACCCATTATAATCTTGATGTAATTTTTGGGCGCTTTGTCGCCCAAATGTTGTTCTTGTTTTTCTGTTGGGCAGTGAATGTTTATCATTGTTAGGTTGAAGTAGGTGCAAATTCTTAACTTGCATATCCTTTCACTGACTGCCTGGAAGTCTATGATTTTTGACTTGAAATCATTATCCACCACAATGTCCCTGACACCTTTTCTCCGCCTTCTTGTCTCCTGAAGAGCAGTAATCATGAGTTGATATCTTTTTAGTTCTTGCAGAAGTGCGGTTTGAGCTCCTGGTTTATTTAGTGTTCTCACATTCCAGTTTCCAAATATATAGTCCATGTTTCATAGCTTGAGTTGTTTCCGATAGTTCCGTCCTGTATTTTGAGGCAATTGTTCAGGTTTCGTAACAGTATGTTTTTTCCGGGAGTGGGTTGTCAGCCCACTGCTCAACCTTCCACCTTTACCCGGACTTAGGACCGGCAGTGGTGACTCCAGAGCTACTCGATCACCACAGGCGGAGTTGCTGCTTTTATTAGTCAGATTTATTTTTGGGGGGATGTTAAGTTATGCAATATTTGATGTAACTATCTATCTATATAAGGATTTTTACAGCTGTCGCAGCCTTCCTTCTTTCAGCCAACGTCTCCAGTCCTTTCTGTTCTGCCATTCTCCATCTCTAAGGTCTCGTCTTTCCATGGCTTCGTCCACTTCATCCCTCCATGATCTTCGGGGTCTACCTCTTTTCCTCCTTCCTATTTGGCTCCAATCCGAAATCTTTGCTATTCACCTTGTATGATCTGTTCTTCTCACATGTCCATACCAAATTAAACGTTTTTCTTCGATGTAGCTGAGTATGTCTTGTTCTATTGCCATTCTTCGTTTAATCTCCTCATTTCTGATGCGATCCATTTTTGTCACTCTGCAGTTTCTTCTCATGAACTCCTTTTCAGTTGCTGTGATTTTGGACCTGTTTCGTTTATTTATTACCCAATTCTCTGCTCCATAGGTCATTATACTGCGTACCAAGGTGTTATACCTTGGTACGCAGTATATATATATATATATATATATATATATATATATATATATATATATATATATATATATGATGTAACTTTTGTCTATTAAATGTCATATTCTAACGATTTGCTTAGAATTTGTTTCACTATGAATAGCTGATCAGTTGTAGATCTTCCTTGGAAACCGTTTGAATATTCCCCAACAATTTTTTCAGTTAGTTGTTAGAGTCGTTTGTTGTAATGATCTAAGTAAAAACTTTGTAACCTGTGCACAATAGGGTTATGTCGCGATAATTATCCTCTTTTTATAGATTGGGCACATAATCCCGGTTTTCGAGTCGCTAGGAATCTTTTAATTAATCGTGATCGTTTAATCGTGAATACAATTAAACAAAGAAAGCTTGAATATCTAGGCCACATATCGAGACACGATAAGTACCGTCTACTGCAATTGATTGTCCAAGGAAAAATAGACAGTAAGCGAGGGCCAGGCAGGAGAAGACACTCGTGGCTCAAAAATCTGAGGAAGTGGTTCGGGCTCACATCGGTCGAACTATTCAGAAGCGCCGCAAACAAGATCAGAATTGCCATGTTAATAGCCAACGTTCGCAACGGACAGGCACTTGAAGAACAAGAAGGAATCTTTTCATCTATATATGCCATCTATAAATTAATCGGAAATGTGATTTAAGAGCGTAGGCGCAAAATTTCGGGCCAATGTTTTTTAAATGTATTCATTTTTTTCGAATCCTGAAAAAACTAATAAGTATTTTTGAAAAATTTAAACGCAGAATGAAAGACTACATTATTACTGAGGGCCGAAAGTCCCTGAAAACTTCTATACTGTTTATTTTAATAAGTTGCAGGGGTGAAAAAAAAAAGAGAAAATTTAGTGTGATTTTTAATTTCAAATATCTCATTCAAAAAAACTTTTTGTTTATTCTAAGGGACTTTCGGCCCTCGGTAATAATGTAATCTTTCATTCTGTGTTTAAATTTTTCAAAAATATTTGTTAGTTTTCTCAGGATTCGAAAAAAATGATTGTATTTAAAAAGCATTGACCCGAAATTTTGCGCCTACGCTCTTAAGAAAAAAATGCAACCTTCGTACTTATTGGCCATAAAAGGTTTTTATTTTGTAAAGATTGTGTTTTTCACCATCCTTTCAGTAAACCTTTTTACAAGCGTGTGACATAAAAAATATTAGTTATTACAGACATAAAAGTTATTATCAAAAACATAGTAGGTAATTATTAAATGTTTATAAGGTAAAAAGTTGAAGCGAAATTTCTATACAGACGTTGTAATATTTTTTTTCTCTACAGTAAAATGTTGAGGCGAGCGTCACAGAACTAGCGCCACGAGAAGGCATCGTCACGAGTAGGGTCATATAATAGCGGTTCTTGACATCAATTCACCACTCTCGATCAGTTCGTTTCTAGTTATCATATATTTACTCTAAGCAGGTATAAATTAAAAACTGCATGAAAGATTATTAAGAAAAGGTAGACATTAAATGAGAATATCTTTCACTAAAAGATTAGATTCTCAACGATTGTCAAAATTTAATAAGAGTCATAGATGTCATCCGATTAATAACAACATTGAATCATCTGTTTATAATAATTCTCATTTTAAAATAATTTAATAAAAATATAAATACAATTATTATTTTTTAACATGTGTAGTGTATATATTAATTAAATTCACTGTCAAATGATATTTATTTATATTTTATTATTAATATTTGGTCTGAATTTCACAGGTTTGTCATAAGTAAACAACGTATTCTTCTATGCTTTGTTAATGCGTTAACAGGTGGCGTTAGAAGCAAACATAATAATTTATTGAATTTGTTTAAAATATAAAAAGTAAATAAATAATAAAATTACTCTATTTAATTTTAAAAATATTATTTAAATTTTAAAAATGCGGAAAACATATGTAGTATGAAGCTCCATCATTATGGATGCTTTATGATCATCAGCAAAAATAAAGTTAGAGACGCTCAACTACTTATCAATAATACACCAGTGGACCGAGTAAAACAGTATAACTATCTTGGAACAACAGTAAATGAACAATGGGATCACTCACAGGAAATAAAATGTAGAATAGAGAAGGCTAGGAGTGCATTCAATAACATGGCCAAACTCTTTAAAAGCCACAATCTTAATCTGGAGATAAAAGTAAGGCTCCTACGATGTTATATCTTCTCAATGTTGTATTACGGAGTTGAATCCTGGACACTAACTGAAGCAATGAAGAAAAAACTTGAAGCCTTCGAGATGTGGCTGTACAGGCGAATTCTAAGGATATCATGGACAGACAAGATAACCAACGAGACCGTATTACGAAGAGTGGGCAATGAAAGAGAGGTGATGTATACCATTAAAAGGAGAAAGTTGGAATATCTCGGACATATAATGAGAAACAGCACTAAATACAGATTACTGAAGGTAATCCTACAGGGTAAAGTATTCGGAAAGCGAGGAATTGGGAGAAGGAGAATATCATGGTTGAAGAACCTGAGGAAATGGTTCTCCACAACAACAACGAATCTATTTAAAGCATCAGTCAATAAAATAATTATAGCCAGAATGATTGCCAATATTCGGAACGAATAGGCACTGAAAGAAGAAGATGAAGCTCCACGCTAGCCTACAGTAACGCTTACTGTACCACTTTTTATTTTAATAATAATTTTGATAAAATGTAAATTTTTTTTAAATGTATCTCAAAATTGAAGTCTCAAAGAATCGATTGCGATCTGCTAACTATTTCTAGAATCACTGTTTGGACAAGTACAGTAAACTTGTTTAAATATTGGCTCTCAGAGATAAACAAATTGAATACCTTACAAACTATTTGGCCCACCTAGCTGAGATTTAGTACAGTTCAATAACAATACAGTTATTAATTGCCATAATTTCAAGTAGTTATATTACATGTCATTATTCAAACAACAAAGTTAACATTAACATTTATAAATTACTGCAAAAATAGGTTAAGGGTTTTTTGCAATTATCTCGGTCAATTGTTTATGCATTTTACTTCTGAAACTGGCAAATTAAAGAAATTTTTAAGATCTATAACTATTATTTGAACAATTTTTCTCCAAAATGCATAAGAAACGTTTTATAGACAAAAAAAAAATTTTCACTTTTTATAATTGTTTAAAAAACAAAGCATAACAAAGCTGTACGTCTTCAAAGATTTGTCATCAGCTATCCCTCATATACCTTTTAGAACCTTCAAAAACCTGTGTATAATATTTTTATGTGAAATCGATGAATTTTTCAAATATTGACTGGGTACCAGTGTACCGTCCTAAAATAAGATTATATTGATAAATAAGATCAAAGTTGTTTTCGTATTAATTACGTCAGGGACTTTCCGAGTAAGCGGTAATTCCAAATCAGAAACCGGTCAAGAACAACACCGACGAACATAAGACGATAAAATTCACTTTTTTCATCAAATAGAGATTAACGATAAAATTATAAAATGATGTTCTGTATTAATAAATAATGCAGAACATAAAAATGCCAACTGATATACTATAAAACATTGGTTTTCTTTGATTACGCTGAACAATTTTGGAGCAAAATACAATTACCGGCAGGAAAAACGGAGCACTTGTATTTTTAAAACAAAAACTTAGAATTTTATTTTTCTTTAAACTTTCATCACTATAATAACGTAAACAAACGAAACAAACTGTTTTAAGTAATTTCTAATAAAAATTGAACTTTTGAACAAAGAATTGTTTCAGTATATAACAATTCAAAAATGAAGAAAAAAACTTAAGTAAATGTTGTAACAAAATGACGCTCAATTCAAAGGGGTTCTTTTAACCCCTTTGGACTCAATGCTGGCTAATCCATTACAGGAATGTTTACTTCAATTAAAAACTGTTGAGTGTTTCTCGTACTGTGAGGCTTGGCATTATCATGCATCAGAACAAAGTCATTTGTCATCAATGTACATGACAGCTGTTATGGAGCCTCTCGGAACGATGTACAATTCTCTACGTGCCTCAAGAGAAATTCCAGCCCACATCATAATTAAGCCCCCTTAATAGCCTATCCTAGGACTGAAGATACATTCTGAAAAACGCTCATGTGGTCTTCGTCATACTCTCTCACGGCCATCTGGAGGTCCCAAGGTAAACCTGGACTCATCGGTAAATAAAACGTGCCTCCAATAATTATTTACAGTAAAATGAGCATGTGGTTTGTGGCAAACTCGATGGCGCCTGAGAAGTTGTAGGCCTGCGACTGCTTAAATTTGCTTCTCCAAGCCTTCATCTAATTGTTCGTTCACGTACGTTAGTATTTCGGACGTACGTCTGAATATACGAAGTTGATTTCGGATTTGTCATGCCACAACCGTGGCATGACGATCTCTTAGATTTTGTAAGAGGATGAAGCGATCATCACGGGCACCAGTTCTTCGTTGGATACCGGTTCCAGGTCGTCTAGTATAAGCTTCGGTTGCCAAGAAACGTGTAAAAATACGGTGCACAGTACTCTTGGATATTTGACACTTTTGAGCAACATATCGCTCACTTCTTCCGTCTTAAAGCAACGCAAAAATAGCAGCCGCTGTTTCGGGATTTACAGCCATAATTCTTGAGATTAAATCAACGCAATTTAACTTCAAATTGTGTTTGATACTTGACTGATAGTTTACTCACATCAACAAGAACAAAAGAATAACAATAAAATACCAACAGCTACCTTTGCACTTTTAAAAGTGAAAAGAATAGTCTACATACTTTATTTCTGATTTTTTATGCATTTTTTTGGATAAGCATTTAAGTTTTATTAGATATTACTTAAAACAATTTTTTTCGTGCTCCGTTTTTCGGGGCGGTAAGTGTATATTGTTTTGGAAAGTATCGATGTAACCAATCTCTTGAAGTAAAAAAACACACTTTTCCAAGAATGAATGTTTACAAAAGTTCAGAATGCATATGAACAACACACATAAAAGGAAGATCTCAAAAATTCAAATAAAACATTATTATATCGCAAATACAAAAGAGACTAAAAAATACTAAAGAGACCAAAAAGACTAAAAGTGTCAACGTAAAAATATAAATAACAATTTAACTGAGTACATAATACAGGTACCTACATCGATTGAAGACGAATGGAACTTAACAATGGAAAAAACTAGTACACATACGCATATGATTATAAACAATTAAAATTCCATCAGCATCTAACACGTTCTTGATTAGTAAAAGATTTTAAAATAATCAATGTCGAATCTAAAAACCATAATAAACAAATTTAAATATTCATTATTGAACTAATAGCTTCAGTTGAACGACCTAGGAATATATTATAAGAAAGCAGTGTGAGTTTGCTGAATACTTTGTTAAACTGGCTGCACGATTCATACAATAACAATATTTTGAGTTGCAAGATGGAAAATATAATATCCACTGCGCTCCAAAATTAACGCATAATTTTAAAAACACTGGTAAATCAAATAATTTTAATGTTTCGATTTTTGTGCTAATATATTTTTGTTACCCCCGGTATATTGTAAAATTTATCGAAAGAACGGTAAAAAACGCTGATGTTTTTACCATTTTTTGCAAAAAAATTAAAAAAATGCTAATTGTGTTTCATTTTATTTCGAATTTAGTTGGGATGGATTATGTTGTGCTGAACGTTTAAAGAGGTTTTTCAAGTTTAATAAGTGTTTTTTCTTTGAAATGAACCACCAGAAGCAAGAAAATCGAAATTTGTCAGAAAGTGACTGTTTTAATATTGGTACTACTCGCGAAGAAGGATACACTCAAGTAAAACTCGCTGAACGTTTTGACGTCACCCAGTCAACCATTTCAAGAGTGTTACCACGTTTTTCTGTTATTGGAAGTAACTCGAGAAGACCCGGTCAACTCCGTAGAAGGGTTACAACTTCTAATCAAGACCGGTTTTTGACACTTCGTACACTGAGACAAAGGTTTGTTACCAGTACTTATCGTAACAAATGAATTTTTGGATCAGTAACTTTAGAATCAGCCAAAATGCGATTAGAAGACTTGTCGAAAACAACCTACACCCTGGAAGGGCACAAATTGGCCCATTATTGACCAGAGACCATAGAAGGCAAAGATTGCATTTTGCTCGTGAACATGTTGATTGGAATAATGACGATTGGGGAAGAATATTGTTCACCGATAAATCCAGGTACTGTCTTTTTTCTGATGACAGGAGAAACCGAGTGTATAGAAGCCCTGGGAAACGCTACGCACAGTGTAACACCGTAGGGACTGTACAGTATGGCGACGGCTCGGTAATGGTGTGGGGTGGGATTAATTTAGAGGCCCGTACGGAATTAATAAGAATAGATCGCGGACGGCTTATATCGCAGAGGTATATAACAGACATTTTAGAAGAGCGCGTCGTGCCATTTGCACCATTTATTGGGGATAATTTCATGTTTATGCAAGATAATGCCAGGCCACACACAGCAAGAATTGTGCCGCAGTATCGTCGGGAGGTTGGAATTCCTGCCATGGATTGGCCTGCGAGAAGTCCTGACCTCAACCCAATAGAACATATTTGGGACATCATAGGCAAACGTCTACGACAACTACCTAATGAAATCCACAAGGAAAATAATTCCTGCAGCTGGCTGTATACCACGTATAACAAAAAGAGGTTAGTCTTTGTATGTGGGTATATTTTATTTTATAAAAACCCTTAAAAGGGCAACATTAAAAGCACGAACGTTTTCGGAACAACTGTTCCATCATCAGGTTAAAATACCTAAAATAAATATAAACCATTTAATTACAGCAAACGTGGTTTAAAATTTTGACTAAGGTTAAAGAAACAATAAAATGGTTATACTTACAGGTTACCATGCCTGAGCCACCAAAATATTTGGGTAAAAACCCTTTAAAATGTAATGTGTTACCAAAGATTGTACATGATGTTAATAATATTATATGATGTTTAAACATCTGTACTGTTCCCTGTAACAACGTCGCGAACTTATGTTGATCGCGTCGCTGTACGCGACGGGGTTCGAGACGATATTCGGTTATTCGGAGCATATGTGTACCCACCTTAAGATATTTTTATGTAGTACACGGAAACGAAATTGTTTTTTACAGTTTCATACCAAAGACTAAGTTCTTTATTGTACTGTTTCTTTCTTATGTCAGTATCTATTAATGTCTTGTATTATTAAAAAAAGCCAGATTTTCCATTGCATATTTTTTTGTCAATTTTGCTCCAAGTAGCAATCAAATAAAAGGGTAAAAACCCAAAATAGTTTTAAAATATTTAAAAAAATACTCTGGGTCTGAGTAAAAAAACCAATCACATATTGTAGGAGAAATCAGAACGCGTTTATACTGGAGCATTGTAATGTAAGATACACATAATGTGCTATTAACGTACAGACATACTTTTACCCATCCTTAGAAACTAATAAGGATTGAAGTTGAAATAAAATAAACTTACATTTTGAATAAAAAAAATTAAACTATTGTATTTATAGGTCCAATGAAAAAAAAAAATACTACAACTATTTGAATTTTTCGCAAGGGGTGGTTTTTATATGGGTAGAAATTATGTGCTAAAAAATTAAAACAGTAAATAAATCTAAATTTAATGTTACTGTTTAATAATTCCAAATTGCTTGAATTTACAATTATATGATTTTTTTCTAATAGGGGTCGTTTTCACCTCTAAAAAATAAAACGCAACCAACAGCACAAGACCAATTTTAAAGTAAAGGTTAACTCTAACATAAATCCAAATTTCCATGCAAATCAGTGGAGACAAGGTATTCAATGACATTGTTTTAATTATAACTAATCTAGGGAGTGAGATTTAGGTGTTAAACTGTGATAAAATTTTAAATATATATTGTTTACTGTTAATTGATACTCATTTACTTCATTAAAAGATGATTTGAATCAATTACCAGCTTTAATTTACAATTATACAATGTTTCCAACCAAAAGTGAAGTGGAGGGTAAGTATTACCTAAATTACAGGATATCGCTGTATTTCACGTTTATTTACTAGCCTAAATATAGTATCAACGAATGTAGACGCATGTATGTCTATATTCGTTGATAGTATTATTTGGTATTATCAACGAATACAAACGCATGTGCGTCTATATTCATTGGTATTATGGATATCTACACGATCTCCAAAAGAATTGCATATTAAGAATAAAAATATGATAATTTTTAAAACATACCTTTAGCTTTGAAAGCCATATTTTTCAATCGCTATTTTTTACTCGTAATCCAGGAGGACACTTCGAATAATCCAAGAAGAAAACACAAATTTCACTTTACTGTCAAGTCTGCTTATCGACTGAAATATTACGAGCATAAACTATCTCTAACTGCCAATGAAAAGATTTGAAAAGTTACTACCTGCATTTAAAAAGAATAACTACTCCGGACACAAACAATAGTTTCCTTCAAGGAATCAGGTACCTACCTATCCTTGTAATGCAAATCATCAATTATTTATTTAATACAAGAAAACAAAATCATTGTAGATATTTAACTTTAAATCGAAAAGAGAAAGTAACATCCAAATGAAGAGGTAAATATATCTTTTTTGTTTCTTCCAGATAACAATAGTTTTGTTACTTCGTTGACAATTCTAGATTCTCGGAATACAATAAACAGTTTTTGGCATAGAAATAGAAATACATAAGAAGCTTTTCCAAAAATAAACAAAACTGGGCAATACAGATGATGACATATACAATTCAAGATAATAAAGTTAATCAATCAGAACTATCATGTACTTGTAGAGCAGGCATGGGCAATTCACGGCATGCGGTCCACAGCAAGGCAAGGATGTGACAGGCTAAGGCATCTTGGAAAAAAATAGTAATTTATGCAATAAATGCATAACATAGATTTTTCTACGAATGAAAAAGTTGACAGCAAGAGCCAGCAGACGAGTACTGCAATTCCAAAACTTTCTACAGACTATGTAAATAATACACAGTATTACATTTTAATTAAAAAACTAAATATAAAAAATTTAAACTAATTACTAAATTACCAGCAGACTAAGTTATTAGCCTCGCGAACAGGCAGCATTTAAAAAACGTTATAGCACCGTAGATCATATACAAGTAGGCAATAAGAACATTAACTGAAAAATCAAACAAATACAATATAACACTCTGGATAGCTTTGGTAGATTTGACGAGAAGGCATTTGAGTCGATAGAAATTTGGGCAATCCTTAATGCCTTAAGCAACAATAGAGTTGGTGACCGATATACAAAAATCATGATGTCTATACAGGGTGTAACGAAAAGGTAGGTCACAAATTAAATCACGCATTACGGGACCAAAAATAGTTCGATTGAACCTAACTTACCTTAGTACAAATGTGCACATAAACAAAGTTACAGCCCTTTGAAGTTACAAAATGAAAATCGATTTTTTCCAATATATCGAAAACTGTTAGAGATGGCAGGAATATCTTTAAAAAAAAAATAACAGTGAAATCTGTAAAGCCCATAAAAATTTTATAGGGGTTTTGTTCCCTTAAACCCCACCAAATGTTTGTATATGTTCGAATTAAATTATTATGTGGTATTGTGGTACTTACCATTAGTTAAACACAATGTTTTTAAAACTTTTTTGCCTCTTAGTACTTTTTCGATAAGCCAGTTTTTATAAAAATGAGGCTACTTTTTTATTTTGTTTTAAAAATTCTCTAGTCGACTGTATAATACTTGTTGATCTGGTTACTATGTATTAAATAGTAGCATCAACAATACATATTGTCAGTAACAAATATTCCAATTATTGTGCATTTAAGATTATTAAGCAAAACTAAATTTTCTATTACAATGGTGTACACGTATTCAGAAATGGCAGATATGCATTTAATTCTGGGTAAGTTTGAGCAGGCTAAATTGGGGTTTTAGATAATTGTTGGAAATTTGGTAATTACAGGGGAATATCAAGTGAATAGTGCAGCAGCTGCAAGGCATTACGCAGAAAAATATCCTAATCGAAATACACCAGGCAAACGATTATTTCTTTTGATTGATCGTCGTTTACGAGAGACAGGCACATTGCGACCGCAATTGTTGGTAATAATGGTCGACCAAAAGTACATACAAACAATGAAAAGATTTTGGAAGCAATTGAAGAAATTCCTGGAAGCAGTACAAGAGTAGTAGCGGCTCAATTAGACGTGCCTCACATGATAATTTGGAGAAGTTTCAAGGAACAGAAGTTTCATCCTTATTAATTAACACCCGTTCAGGAATTACTGGATGAAGATTATCCTAAAAGAGTGGGGTTTTGCGATTGGTTTTTAACGGAAAACACACAAAATGTCTATTTTATTAATCATGTTTTGTTTATCGATGAAGCTACCTTTAACAGAAATGGCATTAGGAACCATCATAACAGGCACATCTGGGCCGAAGAAAACTCTTGAAACAAAAAAAGTATCTCATCACCAAAGAAATTTTAGTCAATGTTTGGGCAAGGATTGTGGATAATAACCTAATAGAGCCAGTATTTCTTCCAAACAATTTAAACGGTGAAAATTATTTACACTTTCTACAAAACTTGTTACCAGAGGAAAAATATGTGGTTTTTACAGGATGACGCTCCAGCGCATTACCATAATGAAATAAGAGAATATCTATTAGATCAGTATCCTGAACGTTGGATTGAAAGGGGCCCTGATGCGCCTATTTCTTGGCCGCCCAGAGGTGTAGATCTTAACCCAATTGATTTTTGCTTCTGGGATTTTATAAAAGGGTACGTAAATATCAAATTCTTCAACTTGTTATGCAGGGTAAAGTATTTGGCAGAAGAGGACCGGGACGCCGTCGTATCTCGTGGTTGAAAAATCTCCGACAATGGTTTGGGATGACCTCAGCGGAGCTGTTTCGCAGAGCAGTCAACAAAACCATGATAGCCTTGATGATCGCCAACATCCGGACCGGATAAGGCACTGAAGAAGAAGAAGTACGTATATTCCGTACCAATTATGAATAAACAACAACTAACGAATAGAATCATAGAAGCTGCAAATCGATTTCGTCAGAAGCTCATGATTTTCCAAAATATTCGATTTACCTTTTTAAAACGATGTCGAATGTTTATTCAAGAAAATGCAGGTCATTTTGAACATTTGTAAAATCCACCACATATTTGTAAATGGTTATGTAAGATTATAGAGAACTGCTAATAATATGAAAATTTATTTATATTTTACATGTTGTTAGGTACTCAGAAATTTTGAAACACATTAAAAAATAAGCCGCATCTCGATAAAAAAGTACTAAGAGGCAAAAAAGTTTTAAAAATATTGTGTTTAACTAATGGTATCACAAGAATAATTTAATTGGAACGTATGCAAATATTTGGGGGTTTTAAGGGAACAAAACCCCCATAAAATTTTTAAGGGGTGTAGAAATTTCACTGTTATTTTTTTTAAAGATATTTTTTCAATATAAAATCTCGATTATTAGTTTTCGATATATTGGAAAAAATTGATTTTCATTTTCTAACTTCAAAGGGCTGTAACTTTTCCTGCATTCTTGCATTCAACAGTTTTTTTGTGGTCCTCGTCTCCTGAAGTTTTGTTATTTTCATTTAAGTCAAAAGTCATTACTCGGGGGGTTTTTGGGGATGTTGTACATCAATATTACGACGGCGATGGTCTCCATGGTATCTGGTATCCAGAGTGATCTTTCTCCTGGAGCTTCATTTTAATTTTATTCTAAATCAGTCGACAGTAATTACACAGGGGGGTTTCCGAGGTCGCTGAACACGAATATTTTTTGGATAAATCACCTCAGAATACCTCATGCAACTTTATATAAAACTTCTAAAAATTATCCAAAACCTTATTTCTTAAATTTGGCGCTTTTAAACAGTTGGTAGCACTAATGAAGTGCTAGGTGATACATATTATAATCTCCCCTGTAGCAGCTCCCGCCTTTTACTTTAACATGTGCTCTTATACTTAATCTCTAACACGTATTTGTACACAGATATCCTCCAAATTGCATAGTTAAAGTGCGTTTTTTTCTGCTTTTATATGAAAATGTGGATGTAGAAAGAATTGCTTGGTTTGCAATTTGGCACGTAAAAATTTGTGCTTAATCATCTTTTTTACTTAGTAAAATTATTTTTATTGATATTCAAGAAATTATATCTTAATTCTTTTTGATACAACACTTACAGAAAAAATTTAATAACAAATTAACAAACAACTTCAGGAGACGTGGTCCACGGTGGGCACCAGATACCTTGGAGATCATAGACGTGTACAGCAACCCAAAAAAACGCCGAGTAATGATTTTGACTGATTTTGAATAAAAACAACATAAAACTCCAGGAGACGAGGTCCACAGTGGGTTCCAGGCAGCAGGAGAATCATCACTGTCATAATATTCGTATCCACCGACCTCGAAAACCACCGAGTAATGAGTTTTGATTGATTGCTAATAAAAACTACATAAAACTTCAGAAGACAAGGTTCACCCTGGATACCAGGTAGCTCGATGATCATCGCCGTCATAACATTAGTGTTCAGTGATCTGAAAACCTTCAGTGTTCAGGGGTGAAAACCCCCGAATAATAAAATTAAACTCATTGCTGTCGATATCTTCTTAGTTGCAAATTTTTAATTTTTTATGCACTTCGGAAATGCATTTTTCTTTTCTTTTGATGATTGTTAAGCGAGACGTTTAAATGTTTACATAGGCAGAATGATACGTACTATAGCCGACAAAGTAGCAGCTGTCTTAATAATCGGTGAATGTAAAAACAATTTCCACGTAGAGGAATGTCTTTTTAATGATAGGTACCCCGATCGCCCTATATCGACGACTTATTTGAGGGAGCTTCTTCGGAAGTTTGAAGGAACAGGTAGTGTTCAATATGCCTAACGATCTGGTCGACCAACAATTAGTGATTACAAAAAAATTGACATAACTGCAGAAATGGAATCAGTCAAAAACCAGAACACCGAGTGGTTAAAACAAATTTCATCCACAAATTAAAAATTGTACAGCAACTTTAGGATGATGACCCCGACCGAAGTCCAGAATTCTGTGAAAATATGTCTAATCAAATTACTTTCGTGAAAAACTCAATTTCCAGAAAAAGTAAATGCTTGGGCAGGTATTTTGGGAAACCACATAATTGGACCTGTTTTTCTCAATGTTAACTTAACCGGTAAACTGTATCTGGAGATGCTACAAAACGCGGTTAAACCGTTAATTTTTGAAATTCTGTAAGATAATCCAGATGAATTCAGCATCTTGGACGTAACGTTTCAACAAGATGGTGCTTGTGCACACTATTCTGGTGCAGTAAAACGTTACCTAAATGAGGAATATCGTGGTAGATGGATTGGACGACGAGGTTCGATAGAATGGCCAGCTCGGTCACTGGAGCTCACACCATTAGATTTTTTCTGTGGGAGTACTTGATATAGGAATAGAGGAATATGCTACAGCACCCGACAGTATTGACAATGTAAAACAAAGAATTGTTAAAGAATGTAGGGCAATTTCCTTCGACACATTTGAACGAGTGCGACAAGAGTTTACCAATAGGATGGATTACTATCGGGAAGTAGATGGAACACATTTTGAAAACTTAATATAAGAACTGATTCTTAAAGCTTTATTAATTATTAACCGCGAAACTACAATTTTAGTATTTATTTAATTTATTCATCAAAATCTGGTTAAACCAAAACAAAATTATTATATTAATTAGTATATTCATTAATTATAATTAAATATAATATTAATTATTAATTAATTGAAATTAATTAGATATTTTCAATAGCCTTCAAACGAAATATCATTTGCCATAAGGTCCCATTTAAAATTATCGGTCACAGTGACTAGTACGTCACCTATGACTAGTTGAGAAGCCTATGTCCGTTTATTTCATTCCTCCAAATTTCACTATTGTAACTATAACCGTTGAAAAGATACGAGGGAGGAGGGGACTTTTGGTTAGCACTGTATGAATTCGAGTGTATCATAAAATACATTCACACTTTTTTTTAATACCACCTGAGAAAAAATACACGTAAGTGAAAACATAAAACTGGTAATAAAATTTTCAATTTATGCGATATTTTTCCCAGAGGAAATATTAAAAATGCCACACATTGTCCAATTTCTCAATGTTGTCAAGCTCCTTATTAAACTGAAGAATCCATTACATTGTTTTATTTATTTTTTATTAAAAATTAAACGAGTTGAAATATATTAAAATCATTGCCAAAAGGTATATATGAACGTGGTCAAGGATGTTAACAAACCAGAGGTTATTAACAATGATTTAAATTTGACCTTAAGTTATGTCAATTAAGCTGGAAAACCAATTGGTCTGACTCTCGCGTGTATATCGGTGCGAAGGTTGCATTTGTTTTAAGAGAATTTTTTATATAGTATGTTTAAGTCATTTTTGAAACATTTGTGGTTGTTTATTCTTTCAACATTAATTTATTAATATTGTTTTATAAGAGTTTATATGCAGTACTTTCACATACAAACATACATGAAATAGATTTTTATTTAGGAAATTTATTATATATTTCGTATTTGTATTTACGAGCCCCTTCCCGTATCACTTGGCCCACCTATGGAATTTGCACTTAAGTCGATTACCATAAATAAATTATACTCTGCATGATTTTTATAAGTTCCCATATTAATTAATATGGTATTTTATTAATATTTATTAAAAACATTACCCTTATGGTTTTTTATTTATTTTCAACAATAAAAAAAATTTCACTAAACTGGCTATGCATTCACTTATGTCAACATACGTTGATTTTTTCATAATTACGTTAAATCCAGAGGTAGCTATGGAAAATGACATAACAATAATACTGTCAGTTAATGTCAAATGTATTTTGTAGTATTGTAAAGCTTTTTGCCGTTTGTGGATTATACAATGGGTCGAGGTAAAGTTATCGATGAGAAAATTTGTTCAATCCTTATTAGATTTTTTAATTCTGGAAAATCCAATTCGGAAATCGCGAATATGTTGAAAATCGCAATTGTCACGCTCTAGTGTAAGGAATATAGTCAGAAGATAAAAAACTACAGGTTCGGTCGTCACAAAACCTAAAAATGTACCAAAAATTAAAATAACCGAAGCAGGTCAAAGTGCATTAAGACGCATTATAGTGAAAAATCGACGAGCGAATTATATGGAGTTAGGCTTTTTATGGAGTAACGTTATTGGAAGACACGTTTCTAGATCAACATGTCACCGAGAGGCCCAAAAATTAGGATTTGGTACTTACAAAGTAAGTTTTATAGTTGAAAAAGTTAGTACGAATTGTTTTTAATAAATTTCATTTTATTTTAGGCTAAGGAAAAGCCACTTTTAACATTACAACAAAAGAAACATAGACTAAGATGCTCAAAAGAGCATGAAAATTGGACCCAGTCGCAATGGGATTCAATACAATGGAGTGATGAGTCCAGATTTGAAGTGTGCGTTGGAGACAGTAGGAGGCGCGTCATTCGCAGGAAAAATGAAGCTTTTCATCCCGACTGTCTGAAGAGAAAAGTCAAATTTCCTGCATCTGTCATGATCTGGAACAGCACGTCGTCTAAAGGTATGGGAAAGTTACATTTTATCGATGGGATTGTAAACACGGACAAATATTTGAATATTTTAGAATAATCTCTTTTGGGGATTATGAGTGAATTCCATTTTATGAAATCACTAACGGGAGAATTTTACTGTCATCATGGCATGTGTTTGTCTTTTTAAAGACGAATTACATGCTATGATCTTTTCTGGCGGATATTCTCAAGTTACAGTTGATTTCATGTAATCGAATGAACTATCTTATAAGTAAAGTCGTCCCAGGAACGCAACTCAACAATATTGGCAATATTATTTTAAAGTCGTCTACTTTAAAATTGTCTGAATTGTCAATATAGATGAGTCAGATAAAATTAAATTATTAGAAGAATTTTTCACTAAGTAACAAAAAACAAAATTTGTTTAATTTACTAATGTTTGTTTTTTGAGAACGATTTCCGAAGTGGAAATTGAAACGTCAATAAACGTACTTTAACCTTTAATTGTGGCTTATTCCCATTTAAATAGTAACACCTACAAAGAACGGCAGCAAAACTGAAAACGCGAAGATTATCAACACCCAATGAAACCAGACAATGCGAATGATCTCAGGTACAATTGGACCCACACTGAACTATTGGCTTTGGATTCTGAGTCACATTCCACAGCCGAAATTGCGAAGAAGTCATTCTCTTCTCGGAGAATATCGAAAAATCGAGGCTAACCATCAGCTACCCATCGACCATGATAAGCTTGATATTGAACTAAACAGACTGCGCTCCAGATATCCTCCATTGTTAAGAGCCAACTCCTTACATCAGGAACATTTCAACCTCACCAACGCTTGGAGAAGACAATGGGAGAACGACTCACCACAGGAAACACGCCAAATAGTCTGTATCGATCAGAAACCGCGAGGTTTTGAAATGACTCGCAATATATAGACAACGCTAAACAGAATAAGAACAAACATCGCTAGATGTACTGACAGCTTATATAGATGTGGAAAAGCCCTTACTCCTAAGTGTAACTGTGGTGCGCAATGACAGACCGTCCGTCACATTGTTGAAGAATGTCCCCGAAGGCGATTCCCTGGAGTTTTCGATGAGTTCCTCAATGCGACCGAAAATGTTTTACATTATATTAATAATACATTAGATGTTCATTTGTAATAGTCCCTGTAACGTTTTATATTGATTTTTAATTATGTGTTCTTCTTGTATGCCATACAATAAATAAAATAAATGTCTAGTATAACTTCTCTTTTGATTGTAAATGTCTTTAGCTTGAGGGTTTTTCTGTAAGATTTCTAAGTATGCATCCCGTTTCTCATTTTTAGCTGTTTGTAGATATATGATACATATTAACATATTTGTTTCGTATAAAGATTTGTTGCACGATTGCTACACGAGATCTGCTATTAACGTCATTCTAAAACCGACCTTGTCTCCATCTTGACTTTTCTTAAGTAAATAGTTTCTATATAAAATATATACCTGCTGCTGTCAGATATTATCTCAAATTACAGGTTTATATATTTATAAAATGTTTTCATTGTCTAATTACTAAAAGTCTTACCAAAAAATGGAAATATATCAGTTATTTGATGAGTGAAAATATATAGATTAATAGTGTTATTTGCGAACTAAAATTTTATTGTTATCACCAAGTCCATTAAAAGATCAATTACTTAAATGTTAAATAAATATTTGGAAACTTGTGGCTAATTTCCCAAAAAGAGAAAAGTTACAAAAATACCATAAAAATTCCACCAGCCTGTTAACTTTATCTTCAGAAATCATGCATACCAAATGATATGTCTGCAATTGATTTGATAACTAAATAAACATTGATACATTTTTAAATTGCACAGGTCTAGAATATATGAAATGTAGTGCAAATTATGTGCGATGTTGATTTATACATGGTCTTTGACACACAATATTTAGTGTAAAATTAAACAACTTAAAAATAGGATAAAGAAGAAGTGTGATCTAAATCATAAAGTATAATTTGATATTGAATTGAAAAATGTAGAGATTTGTAATTTAAAATTGATTTCCATGAAACCAAATTTGGATTTATGAAAGAATGTTGATGTGGTAAGAAAATATAAATGACTTACAGTCCATCTAATTTACAAACCGTTGCACGTCATCGGCGTCATAGCCCGTGACGTCACATGATACCAACACGAAATATTTAGGCGGTAGGTGTGTTCTTTTTTAGAATCACTTTGCCGAGTACACTGGCATTACAGCCACTAGACATATTTTATTATATACGCGTAGAACTAATATTTAAAGATTTCTATTAACGTTAACTTAAAGAAATGCAGAATAATATGTTTCATTTAATTTGTAAAAATGCATTATAAAGCGTTTTTATGAAGAACATTTGTTCAAAACACACTGTAACTGTAATCGAACGAAGGTGAAATTTTGGCATAAATTGGTAACACTTATTTGACAGTTGCGGTGTTGACACTTTAGTTTTGTTTTTATTATTTACTATTAATTAAACTATGTTGTTTTTTAAACAAGCGGCTTAAATTGTTTTTAACAAGATTATTTTTTAACTCTTGTTTTGTTTCTATTTATTTACATTAAATATTAATTTATTTTGTTGTCTACCATTGTTGTACACTTTTGCAATAATTATGTGATCTATTTGATTTAAAATGGATTCAGGAATTTTTTATACTTTGGCAACTATGTCAACTTCGATCTCTAACGTAGATAATGACGTGAAACGGTTTGTAAATTAGATGGACTATATCTATTTATGTCAACTTGATTCACCAAATATCGGATAAGCCTTTCCTAACGTCTTCCCTTCTTCTCTATTTCTTAGTATTTACTATGAGTCTGCAAATTTTTTATGTCGTCTGCCCATCTGCCCATTAACGTGGGCCAAAATTTAAGATTTTTCAAGGCTTTAATTACTAACGATTAAAAAATCTTTAATTCTCGTTTGCCGAAGCAAGTCTACCCGTTTACGAACGGCTACGGCTAGGTCACGTAATTTTTTAAGAACAGGTTTTTTTTCACTCCAACATCGATGAGTTGGGGGGTTATCAAAAAGAAATAATGTTTTCTCTCTTTTGCCATTTTTTAATTGATAACTTTAACAGAGGGTATAAAGTTTCTATAAACCATTCCATGGACATTTAATATCCATCCAAGCACTCTTTTGCGAAGTGTAAACGATATGCATGGCAGACATATTAATGTGTTTAAAACAATGTGTTTTCTTGCATTTACCAATGACAAGCATGGGCAATCAGTGGCTGCCAGTCACATTAGCCCAAGCTAAGGCAGTGATAAGATCTGCTTATTTTAGGTCCAGGTGCTGCTAATTCACAACGTGATGCAAGAGTTTTTCGTGGTAAAACTTTCCAATTGAGCCCAGTTTCGTCTGCATTATAAACGTTTTGGAAGGCGTAATTTTTTTTCTTTAGTAACTCCCTTAATTTAATTTAAAATTAATATGTTTCTGACGAATCAGTACAGTTTTTATCCTTGTATTTGAAGCTCACGAATGCCATGTTTTGACTTATACGACATACACATATACAGGCAACGTGGCCGGGAATGGGTGTCTGTGAGCCCCAACTCTAATCGTCGTAGGAGATTTGTGGTTGGATGTGGGTTTGAATCTATCAACATTCAGACGATTCCTGAATTAACATCTCTGTATGTTACAAGATTGGCTCCTAACACTAAACCCGAAGACTTAAGAAACAGCCTTAGGACAAGTTTCCAGAAGTGACCTGTGAGCTTGTCGAGTCGAAACAACCAGACATTTATTCCTCAATGAAGGTCACTGTTAACCCAAATAATTTCAGAAAGGTTTGGAATAGAGAAGTGTGGCCCAGTGGTGCAGTAGTTTCCCGGATGTCTTCAGCAAAATAACCATGTTCAGGTTAGCCATCAATTTCAACTGATAGATAGCATGATGACAGAATAACCATATGTTTGATGGCAAAAGAATGTAAATTTTAATTTGATTTATGAAAAGACTGTTGATGAACAGTATGAATCACATTGGTGCTATTTATTTCAATTTGAAAAGAAGTTTGAGTGCTTTTCCTCTCAGTATAAGAAAAATTCACAATATATAGCCCCATTTTGATATATTTTTGCTTAAATGATTTATTAAGTAAATGTATTACTTTTTTATATAGAAGAAAATTAACTGCATTGATTCTCTAACACTTATTATTTCATGTTACAGTTTTAAACATTTATAATTTATAAAAATATGATACTTATATAAAATTTGAAATAAGATAAATATAAAGTTAAGTAATGTAAAAAAATCTTTTGTTTAAATAAATCAAAAATCATTCAAGTGATAAACCAGTAATTATTTTTTAACTTAACCTTCCACTGAGCCATATATATTTCATGAGCACTGTGATTTGATGTAATAAAACAATAGAATGGAATAGCTACATAAATTCAAATGACATCACAAAGAAATATGAATATTAAACTATTTTAAGTTAGGTATAACTGTCCTATCAGGGAATCTAGACCTTTGCAGGTTGTGGTTTATAATGGTATATTGTTTTCCAGTTTTATAGGTGATGGTCTGGAATTGTTTGTTTCTGATATTTTATCTGCAACTATAGCAGACACGATATATGGTTGTAACCATCAATAACTCACTGAAGATCCTACTTGAGTATTTGTCCTATTTATGTGACCCCTGGATCTTTCAGTTGGTCTGAATCAATATTGTAATCATGTTTAACAGGTTGACTGCTATGAGTACCAAATGTGGTACAATGTTAACTTGCCTTTTATGCTGCAGCTCTTCTAAAGCATGTTGACCCATGAGGGCACGACTGACTTTTGTGAGAACCTTTTGAGGGTTAATTAAGATCTTTTTAAGTATTTCACACCATTTTTAACCTGAGTACCTATGCCGTTTCCCTCGGGGGCCATGAGCACCACCTCTGGCACACTCAATAAAATACTCTCAATTCTAATATTTATGTGACACAAAGAAGAGGAGACCAAATTAAACCACAGGTTATAGCAGTGTATAATCTAGGAAAACCCTTCATAGATGTATTGGATCAAATCAATTCTTATAATTAATTTTCAAGGTCTTTTCACTTTATTTCAAAGTAACAAATAAAAACATAAAAATAACATAATTTAGAGAGGCTATTATTAAAGATATGCTTACTAAACATGATTGTGTAATGCCAGCTATTAAGGTAAACAATTTAATCAAATGTCCAAAAAGAAACCTCTGCAATCAATGTTATAAGGACATTACTACCAGGTATGGAAGAAAAACAGCACAAAAGGAGATTCCCTGTGTGTATTCAAACTATTCTACTTATATATATATATATATATATATATATATATATATATATATATATATATATATATATATATATATATATATATATTCTATAAAATATACTTACAAGCTGAGCAACTGCTGAGGTGCAAGGCATTTATTTTAGTAAGGTATAAGTACTGAGTACCAAATTTGGCCTTCAATATTTGAATTTATCTTCTGGACTGAGTACCATATATGGTAATCAAGTGACTGGTAATTTACAAAAAGGGAGGCTGGCAGTCAACCTGTTGAATGTAGATACACAATGCTCTCTATTTTCTGCTATTAAAAGTAGATGGAACTTATGTATCATTTCCACTCCAGCACAGTGGGATATATGATGGCCCCCTAGACAAGAAGCAAGTGACCCCATATGTTTCCTGATCATATTTTCTTATATTAATTATCCGCTAGTTTTCTATTAGGGATAGGGTTGTGCATTTGTCTGATTGGAGAATCTATTGTAACAGGCTGAATGTCTATGCCATTAAAAAAACTGATAGAAAAGACAGATAATTATTTATGCTTTCTAGTGAGTAATATGCCATCTTCTTTAAATAGCAATACATATATATTGAAATATCATAAGAATAATAATTGTTTTTTATGTCTTCAGTAAGTAATCAGTACATTTATAATGGTGAAAGATAGCTTTGGAAAATAAACACAATATTAATTAATTATGCTTGTCAAATAACTGGATATTTTTAAACTGGTGTTCTTTATATATATTAAAATATCACGTTCATAAAATATCCCATAAAAATCATGGTTTGATATCAATCCTCAATGTTAATATGGTAAAAAGAATGGCATCGAAAAAAAACACTTGAGCAGTAAAATTTTTAAATGTTGATAAGACAATGGATATTTACTGGAAAAGAAACATGACCCTCAATAAACAAAACTCTTAAAATGTTAAGTTACAGCCAAGAAACAATATAGAATAGAGACACTGATATCAAAATTATGGTAAAGGTAAGTAGGAAAAAAAGGCATAAGAGAACAATGGATGTAACTAAATGTATGCAGGTGGTGCAGTCAAAGTTGAGTAAAGAGAAAACAATGAAATAAGTACAGATAAAAAGAGGTTACCATGAATAGCAATTAAGAGAAAAATATTATAACAAACTCACTCCTATGGAAAATAGATAGAAATGTCTCCTTAATTGATTATTCCTGAAAATCTATTTAAGAAGCAAAAAATTGAAGAATGAATACAAAACAATAGATTCAAACATATATTATTATAATAAGTTTATCTGAAAACACTTATATAAAGCAATATGTTTACATTTGTGATGTGATAAATTGAAATAAAGTTAAGAGATAACTCACCATGTTGTAATTTTGAAATCCTAGCAGCTACAGCATATCTTCCAGCTGTGACAAGGCTGCGTCTAACACTGCCCATTTCTAAACTTTTCAAATATTTTCTTTTGGTTCACTTCTTTTTAGTTAACTCTACCAGTTACATGAAATCATCAAAATATTTTGGATTAGCATTTATAAAAATACCACTAAGTCAACTTGAATGACAGGACGTAATTTGTAGATAAAAGACAAATTTTACAAAAATTTCAAAGTATCCTTAAGCACTAACGACTGTAGAGTTTTAATTGAAAACGTAAATGAAATGATTTAAAATTTAAACTGGAAAAAGTCACTGAAATTCTGATGACTGTCAAACAAGTCAAACAGCCATAACAACCCGAACGAAACCACTTTCCTCCGACAGCACCACAGACTATCTGCTGCTGACGTATAACCTTGGCAACCTTGTTGGATATTTTATTGGTTTGTTTTTATTTGCGCAATTGCCAAAAATATTCAAGTCTGGTTTACAAATATGAATTATTTACATTAGACATCAGTAAAAAACAGAAATTTGCAAACAGAATATTTTTAAGCTTTTATAGAAATGTATTTTTAGCAGCTCGTCTCTTCATACTTTATTTGAAAAACTGATAAATATTAAAATAGATTTGCATAATTGCTTGTCTTTAAGTCAAACTTTAAGTAAAAAATATAATATTTATATACTTGTACTATCATATCTATCATATAGATTAAAATAATTAAAAACATAAAGAACTAACTTAGGTCTCAAATTCCTAATAAATATAAAAAATATGTAACTATGTATTATTAGCAATACTGAGTGAATTAATTATTGACATAAAATTAAATTTAATATTTGGTTTGCTAAAAATTAGTATTGTGAATTATATCGAATTTCGTATATTTTTTCATATTTATTTAAAGAATTTAAACCTATTATTAACTTGCAGGAAATGCCTGCAAATCTTGCAGATCGGGTATTAAAATATTGCACCATAAAGAATTTTAAGAATATTTAATAATATAAAATTACTTTTATAAATACTATATTTTATAAAAGTATTCATACTAATGAATAACTCCAAAGAATATAGACGCTTATCTATATTCTTTGATTTCGATAACACCTTAAATTTTGGACAAAATCATTTCTAAAGACTGGAAGGGTGGAAGGGATGTCTTTTTATTTTAGGAACTTTGAATAAAAGGGTTCTTGAACTGTGAGTGATAAAATAATTTGCCAAAAATTATTTCATTGCTATTTAAAATAGTATAATAGAAGTAATATAAATAATTAATATTTTATTTATAAAGCTTTATATAGGGAGCTGTAAATCTCAAATGATAGGTTAAAAAAAAGAAGACATTTTTCTTGACTTTAGACTAGCGTTACTAACTTCGCGTTTCTTCACTTGTCAAGGGGGACACGGGACGGGCCTATAATTCTAATAATATTTAAAATAAATTAAAATGGCAAATATTTTGAGGAAAATTGTGAGTATTTAATAATATAAATGAACGTTTTTGTTTTTTGGTAATAATAGCAGTAAATTAAGTTTGCCTTATTAAAAAAATCTATCTGCATGTGATTTTTTGGTACCCCTTCACCATGAGACTTTTTACAAATTTATCTAACATTAAAACCGAAACCTCGATATGGACAAAACTAATAAACTATTTTAATAGAACTCCGTCAAATCGGCAGCCAAATGAAATTGATTTAGTAAGTGATTATATAACCAAATTGGTAGAAAAACATTTCAAGAAGCCCTAATGCCTCTGTACACTTAAACTTGTTTTTATTTTAGACTACATCACAAGCTTTGGGTAGCAGATTATTTAGTAGTGAAGTTAAAAAATGTACACTTATACCTGGAGATGGGATTGGTCCTGAAATTTCAGCTGCTGTGCAGAAAATCTTCCAAGCTGCCAGTGTGCCTATTGAATGGGAAAGTGTAGATGTGACACCAGTTAGGGTAAGTAATTTCTCAGTTAAAAATGTTAATTATATTTTTAATATTCATAGACATTATTCAGTACCTACAGCTAGTCTTCCGAGAATCCAAGCAGTACATAGGACACTTTAAAGTACAACATTGTTTAATAAATAAATAGATAGATAAATAAAGCAGAGTAGTTATATGAGTTAAAAAACTACTTATACTATCAAATTATATTAAAATAAATTAAATGAATTCAAAATAAAGATAATATGAACATTTTTCAACTCCAAGAAAATATTAACATCATTTCAAAAGGTTAAGTAAAGAAACTGATAGATTTTTAGTCATTACTGGTGATTGACACTTCGATATTGCCACTTCTCTCATAAATAGAGAAACTGTACATTTTTGTAAACATGCTAGTTATTTGAGCTACCAGGCCTACACTCCTCTGTTTAATTTCACTTTTTCACAATTTTCATAATATAATGACATCTATGCAATCTCTTTATTAGTGCTTGTATCCCTATATATTTTCTCACCTGTAAATGAAAATTACTCTCCTTTCTTTTTTCTAAAAATTTAAGTTACAAAAATGTCTGGAATTGTAGATGTGCAATGTTGAACATTTTATCATTTGCATGTGTTGTAAGCTATATCTATCCATAGTAATTAGTCAAAACAGACTGAATAAATGACCTCGACTTTGACAGATGTAGCTTTAACAATATGGCCACTACCAACTCTCAAAGTTTGGAAGTCCCTATTGGAACACCTTATACATATACATATACAATGGATCAGAAATAAGGTTATGGTTTATAACAAAAGGTAAGAGGAAGTTGTTGTTTTAAGTAATAAAAAATAAGTTTTTTGTTCCTACAAGATTGTAACTTATAATGTATATTAATTATCCTCACTCCTCTTTAATTTGTATTCTGAAAACATCTTCACAAAAGCTCTGAATGATACTAATGCTGTAATCAAAATCAACAGCAATACAATTAATAATTTAAGACATACCAACAATACAGTGAACTCCACCAAATTACAGATATAATTGTCAAATGTGGTGAGTGTTATGTCCTACTTATACATGAACACTATCAAAACTAAACTTATGTTTTTCTCAACAGTGCCAACATAAGCTTTTTTCCCAATAGCATTGTTGAACAAGTATCATCATTCAGATACCTGAGAGCACACATGATCAAAGAGCATAGCTAATGTACATTAGACAGGATCGAAAATGTTTTAAAAACTTATAAATCTATTTTGGATAATTTTAAAACTTTAATAAAAATTTTATACCATTTTACAAAGGAAGTTTTGACTTCATTGTAAGTTGCCAACCACTGGGAATCTCCCTTTTAAATTTTATATTTATGTCGCTTTCATCAATTACGAAAAGGGTTTCAATGGGATAAAGCCAGGAACGCTTTTGAACTATTACGAACCAAAGGCATTGATGGTAGATATTTACTTATCATAGAAAACTTATATTGGAAGCTGTTGTATGAATCGATGGGAGATTAACCAACGATTGTTACATTTAAAGAGGTGTTAGACAGGGATGAATTCTACTCCTGCTGTTAGTTAATATCAACTCAGATATAATTTTCAAACAGGCTTTGCCTTGCTGTTATTAATAATCTTATTAGATACGCAGACGACATTGTTATCTTATGTGATAGTCTCCAGAGCCTTCAAGAGTTGTTACATTGAGTAAACACGAGAGGAAGTCAGAGGAGAGAAGTTAGAAATGAATATTTCTAACACAAAATTTATGATATTCAGTGGACAACCTCATGACAATGTTTCTCTACATTACAGACGACAGTTCTCCCCCATCATTACAGGTAGGTAAACAAAATATAGAGAGTTACTCACTTTAAATATCTGGTATGCTACATTACAGATGACCAATTAGACCTAAGTAAAGGGATCAAGTGCAGAATTAAGCAGCTCGCACAGCGTTTCCAAAAATGAAATCATTCTTCTGTGACTACAGCTAAAATTAGGTCAAAGAATGATCAAATGCTATATTTGGTCAAAGGCTGATACGATCAATTGCCTAGACGTCTTTGAGTTGTGATTGCATAAAAGAGTGCTCCAAATACTTTGGACTTTCCAACATATTGAAAAAAGAATGATTTAATACCTAGGCCATGTTCTTAGAGGAGACCGGTACAGAATCCTTCAGCTTATCATGAAAGGTAACATAAAGGGCGCAGAGGATCTGGAAGGAAGCAGAAGCCATGACTCAAGAATATTCGTGGTTGGACAGGAATACACAGTGCAGAACGACTATTTCGATTAGCGAAGACCACAAACAATTCACCAATGTAATTGCCAACGTTGTGGGGACTTAAAATGGTACCGAAAGAAGAAGATATTTACCTCATAATTTTATTTTTAATTTTTCTTAAGAATGCGATTTGTATGTAAGGATGGGACCAAGTGAGGAAGATGTAAAAAATTGTAAGATTAGCAGTAAAAGTTTGTTATTACAGTATATACTGCAATAATAAATAAAACAAGAGTTAGAAATCTCTTGTTTTGTTTATTATTACCGCAAATGTAATTAAACAATAACAAAGTTATTTTACTGAGTTTCTGGTACTTTTCGCAACATAATTATTAGTTTTAGCTAAAAATGGTCACTTTGGTGTCACATGAAGTTTAGGAAGGAGGAGGGGATGTCCAAAGATGGACTGAGAAAAACACTATATGACAAAAGAGGAATAAGAACAAAAAGGGGATTAAAAAGATACATAAGCAAAGATATATATGATCTGGCTTGTGAGTGAAGAGGGGGAGCATGTGGGTGAAGCAGATTTTAATATTGTTTTTTTCCAACAAATGAAAATTTTTTACACTGTTTCAAGTTGTTTTCTGTATTCTCTCAGTTTTGCAATCTGCTAATAGGATCATACCACAAAAATAGAGAAAATAAAAATAATAACCTTCAAAAGCATTCTTACTAATATCCAATAATATCGCAATTACTAGGAAAACATTAAATGATCATGTACATTTGTTGACAAAAAAAAACCTTGAAATTGGCCTCTGATGTTAGAAATTAAAAAAATCTTATCAATTCCACATGTTTATATTTTCATATTAAAAGGTTAATTTTCAATGTTTATGTCTACGCAACTGCTATTAAATGAAAACAATAATAATTTCTATGCATCTTAAAATATTTTATTCTTGCATACATTCATATGATGGATGTATAGTGGTTCATTAATGCACATATCAACTTTAATATTTAATAGATGTAGAATAAAGATATGATTTATAAAAACAATCTTTGCTGACATAAATTGTATTTAGTTATGTCTAGAAATTTGTTTCTGTTTTGGATAATTTTAATATTAATTTATTATTGGGAATAAAAAATTTGAGGAATATTAAGCTGAAGACTCGATTGAATTTGATATGGAAAATCTCATATTTGACTATAAAAAGCAATGTGATATTGAATTGGAATGGACCATTGGTGTACCAATATAGCAAACTCTGAAATGTACTTTGAGGCACCAAGATAACAAAAAGTAGAACTATGAACGTTATGTAATGGAGCAATGTAATAAAAATATGTAAATATAAAACAATAGGATTATAGAAATGTAACAAAATTGAAGGATGGCTAGAAAGCTATGTCAGAGAATGACCAATACACATTCAAGGGAGGATTCAGCCAATTTGCATGCCATTCAGAGACAGTTAAATGAGAATATATGTGCAAAGTAGATAAAAATGTTTAAATTGAACAGAATATGAATAATGAAGTCAGGAAGTTGCTATAATAAATGTGTGGGCGCCAGGAAAGTATCAACAGATACTTCCCAAAGTATATTATACTTCTAGGGTTGTTCAATTGCTGAAAGCAAAAAGAGTAACTAATAAAACATCTAGTATGTACAACCCAATTGAATCCCTACTTAACTTTATTAATATTTACGGGTACAAAGTAAAATTAGCCCCCCAATAATAAATACCCTAACTTTAAATTGTAATGATTATGCCAATGAAAAGAGTGAAAATACAATGAATAGATAGTCTACTAACCTACTAGAAAGAGTATTTTTGTAACGTCTATGTTCGATCCAAGAAATATCAGCAAGTAAAATGGAGATTTACCCTGATGGGGTAAATTCCTAGTATATTAATATTTGAAGACAAAACAGTATAATACTATCTACGGTTAGTTGTGTATACAGTTAACTGACAGACCAGAGATAATAGGGGTATTACACCATCCCCTGATATATAAATTTATTATTAATAATCAAAATGACTGCTAATTATTATTACATAAAGTTACTTGTAATGATTAAAAATAAATATCGAATTTGAAACCTTGAGGAGATTACATAATATAAAATAGTAAATATAATTCAAAAGATGTATCCACTGAATAAATTAAAATTATCAAATCCATAACAAGTAATTCATAAAAAAAAATGGAGTTTTCCCTGCCAGTTTCGGTTAAGCCTGGAGGTGTACAACATAGGAGAACTCCTACTCTGATGAACTAAAGACTAATCCTTGGTGGAAATGATACCCAAAAAATAGTCCAACTTAAATCCACGATTCTTCCCTGTTTGACTTCCAAGTGAGGTGTTTATCTAGCTGGTGTTAGGGTTGGGAGGGTTGGCGGCCAGATGATGCAATAAATCCCACAAAAACAACAAAAATAATATATATATATATATATATATATATATATATATATATATATATATATAAAATGTCCCGTTCATAGCGTAATCCGCCTTTGGGTTCCCGTTCTCCAAGCCTGTCTATTCTGCCAGTCTTCTAAATAACTAAATAAAGAAAGATTGTATGTTATATTAAGTATATTATACACGAAGATTAGGAATACACTCAATATGTTTACAGATTGGATTATTAAAATTCTGCATATGCTGCTATTTCTTGTTTAAAGCTTTCGCCTAAAATTGAGGCTCCCACATTTGCTTCCAGTTTGTACCGAAATGTTTGTTTAATAGCTCATTTACATCTTTAAGTTTTGTTTCTTTGACCTTTGCACTTGGTGGTAAAATTGTATGATTTATACCAGTCAATGCTTTACCTTTCCTGGTTATTGACAACGAAGTTCTAGTATCAGATTTGTAGAACATCTCTCCTTGAACAAGAATTCTGTATCCTTGTAAACTCTTCTCTCGTAATATAATTCTAGACGATTTGCTGATTTGAAAATGCCAACTTGGGAACCCTTTCAATCTGTCCATTTTTTCAGTTTTCCAATTCTTCTCAATACTTTAAATTCTGGATGTTTAATTACAGATGTACATTCACCAAATATATCAAAATATTCTTGGGGTTAAAGTATTGTCGTTTTTCTTCCTACCATTTTTTTCAATATTGCCAAAAACTCGATCAGCAGCTAAAAAGCTATGGCATGTAATTGAATACACAAGTTGAATTTTATTAATATTAATAGGAGCATCATTAGCAAGCCAGGTTTGACACATAAATACAAGTGTCGAATTTTTATTTTGTCCCCCTCATATATTAGATGCACTGTATCTATTTCAGAGGGGAAATTTGTGTGTTTTAGCATATGATATATTGCTGTAGCAATTTCGCATGGACCTTTTGGTCGATCAGTTCGGTCCATGTGTATGTAAACACATTATCTTAGTAAGTTTTGTTTTTGAAGAACCTTATACTATTGCAAAATTATATACGTAGAGTTCTCTCGAAAAATATTCCGCTTGATTGGGTATTATTGGTAAGGGCATATTTTTCTGACAGTCAAGACTAGAAGTGTAAACATAAGGACTTTCATTTTTTATTAGGTATATCAAACAAACTTTTAGCTCTTAATTTATTTAGCCGAAACTCAGTAATTTTGTTAACTTTTTCTTGTTCATTCTCGCATCATTTTATAGTTTCTCTCAAACAAAGACAGATGAAGCAGACATCTGTATCAGGTGAACCAAACCCAATATTATATTTTGTGTTAAATATATTACGAAAAATACAATCTCTTACTTTCAACTCTTACGACACAGTTTTTTAATATTAAGTTCTGGATCTAAGTACACTCTTACTCTTGAGGATGACCTGCAATAATGTGGTTCGTTACATTAAGTGATTATAAATTCTTTAATTTTTATTCTGTTAGTATTTTTTAAATGGTACGCTCTGTCACTGCCCCTTCGATCGGTAGGCATTGTTCCTAATTTATGAAATTTCTTCATTACACCTAAAGCTCGGTGTTTGGAAATACCAAGGAGGCCTATGAAGGCCTTTCTACATATGGGTATTTTTTGTGTATTAAGAGCAGTGTATATAAAATATTTTACACTCACTTTCCTTCCTTTTTTCTCTGTATGTATACCCACATTATTGGTTTATTAAAATTATTCAACATTACTGCATTACTGTAATATTTGAGAAAAGAAAATTTCAAATAATTTTGAAATTCTTCGTCACTGGTTTACCATATTACTTTGGAGATTATCAGTCGTGTCATTAAAACTGTGCTATAAATAATTTTCAATCGAAATATAATTAATATTTTTCCCAAATTATTAGTGATTATTAAGTGTTTTTATTGTTGTAGGGCCCCGATGGAAAGTTTGGTATTCCTCAAGCTGCTATTGACTCAGTCAACAAAAATAAAATCGGTCTGAAAGGTCCTCTCATGACCCCCGTAGGAAAAGGACACAGATCTTTAAATCTTGCTCTCAGAAAAGAATTCAATCTTTATGCCAACGTTAGGCCCTGCAGGAGTTTAGAGGGGTACGGATATTTTAACCACAGAAAAATATTAAATTATTATACATTGATTTGTAATAACGAAATATTTATATTTTAGATATAAAACTTTGTATGACCATGTAGATGTTGTGACCATTCGTGAAAACACTGAAGGTGAATATTCTGGTATTGAACACGAAATTGTTGACGGGGTCGTACAGAGTATCAAATTGATAACAGAGGACGCCTCCAGGAGGGTAGCTGAATTCGCTTTCCAATATGCCAAAGAGAATAATAGAAAGAAAGTTACTGCAGTACACAAAGCTAATATTATGTAAGTCTCACGAGTATATTAGCACACTTAACTTTTCAAATGCTTGTTTATTATCAAAAAATCTTCTGACATGCCCAGTAGATGTGATATAAGTGCTTCACTCATATTATTAGTATTCTGTATCAAAGTTCCAGAACTAACAAACTGCGATTTATCGAGAGTACTTCATTTTTGATAAAAGTAAGAAAGAAGAGCGTAACCTTTTTTATTTACAATATCTATTGTTATTGTATTAACGTGGCTCATTAAAGAAGCCTCAAGATTTAATAAACAGTGGAAATTAATGTTACTTCTTTATCTTTTCTATATTACGGGCATAACCTTCGGACACATCAATGTCTAAAGTTATGTAGACATTATTTATGTTCCAAATTTGAACTATGTATTTATCATATTACTTTTTTTTATTTTTTAGGCGTATGTCTGACGGTCTTTTCTTAAGATGCTGTAGAGAAATGGCGAAAAAACATCCCGAAGTCAAGTTTGAAGAGAAATATTTGGACACAGTATGTTTGAATATGGTGCAAGATCCCACTCAATATGATGTATTGGTAATGCCTAATCTATATGGTGATATCTTGTCTGATATGTGTGCAGGTCTTGTTGGAGGATTAGGTCTTACTCCTTCTGGTAACATCGGCCTTAACGGTGCTCTATTTGAGTCGGTAAGATTTAGATTGTTTTGTAAAAATAATGTAATCATATGTCAAGTGTCATTTATATACGTGTACCATACACATAACTATCCACAAACATAGGTGTATATTCATTAAGTACAGTCGCTGCTCATATTATTAGACTCCCTTAGCAAATTTTGGTTTTCTTTGATTCATAATCAATTATAATGATAATTATATTAGCAATATATAAGAGGATTTCATAAATGATAGTATTAACCTTTTTGTATATTTATTGGACAAAAATTACTACAATACCAATATTTTCTCAATCCACCATTGGCTTTAAGAAATGCAGCTACTCTTCGAGACATGTTATTTATGCATCCTGCTGCTATTTCTTTTAAATAATCATTATGGTTCCAATAAAAATTATTCTTTCTATCAACTGAACCTTGTTTGCTATTACTTGCTCGACCAATTTCCTTTTTAGGCACTCCCAGACATTTTCGATGGGGTTTATGTCTGGTGAGTTGCCGGGCCATGGTAATAGAGGAATTTATTGTCCCATGAAAAAACTTAATGCTTTTAGTTGTATGGCACGGTGCTCCATCCTGCATAAAGACCGTGCTACCAGTACCAAACAATTCGTTCGTTGGTAGAACCAATCTTATCTGCAAGACTATTTATAAACTGGTCCTGTCGCATGGAACTGACGTAACAGGACGTTTCTCTTTAAGTTTTTGTTTCAATCTTCAAACTGACGATTGAGGTACACATTTTCTTGTTACTTCTCTTTGAATGTATTCGGTATTTTCTAATAGCGCAGTAAGAGAATAGATTTGCTCAATAGAAAGATCTTTATATTTACCCATCTGAAAAAATTCCAATCTGAAATTAATCGTCTTGTTTAATGATGAGAAATATTCAAAACTAACATTCTTCCTTCTCCTAAGTGCCTTCTCTGTTGAGGTTGGCGATCAATATGGCAAATTTCTCTCTGTTCTGGGCTTGATGAATTAATTCATTTCCTCTTGTGTGGGTCCAATCTCTGATGTTTCGTAGCCAAGATTTTTTCTTTCGTCCTATGCCCCTTTTACCTTCAATCTTGCCTTCTAATATTACCTGGAGCTGCTCAAATTCCCTATGGCGCATTATGTGTCTAGATATGACGTCTTTCTAATTTTGATAGTATTGGCCAGATGAGGGCATGTGTTCATTGCTCTCAGTACTTCTTCATTCGTAGTTCTGACTAAAAACTAACATTACTATAGAATAATATCAGCACTCATTACTGCAAATTGACTAGAAAACACCACTAATTTAAGTTAAAAAAAAAAGTTGGAAAAAGTCGAGTTACTGCACACTTTTAGCACGTTTTATTACCATCTGTAAAATTTTGACAATTCAATCAAAAAGTCTCACCATTTTTAACTTAATTATGTAGCATAAGCATTATTATTCACTAATTTTTATCTAACCCATTCAGCAGCCCTGTATCATTGTGAAGATATTTTTAAGGAGCTTGAAATTTAAAAAAAACTGAAATTCATAGGGTTATTCTAATAATTTATGCAGATATTGTAGTTACTTTTTTTTGTAATTTTTTGTTGCTTTCTTTAGGTACATGGAACAGCTCCAGACATTGCTGGCCAAGACAAAGCCAACCCCACCGCCCTGCTCCTTTCAGCCGTCATGATGCTGAGGTATATGGGCCTTAACAGCCATGCGTCCAAGATCGAAAACGCCTGCTTCGAGACCATCAAGGAAGCCAAATACCTAACAGGCGATTTGGGAGGCAAAGCCAAATGTTCAGAGTTCACAAACAGCATTTGCGAGAAAATAGCATAAGTTCCTAAAGGAAAAACGTCGCAGTAACCCTCGTTAAAGAAGATAGACGTTAGTGTGTTGATTTTAATAATATTTGTACATAATAAGCAAAACATTTTTTTGTAGTAGGCTAGCGAGCGAGGGTGTCTTTTTTGTAACATGCTCAGTATTCATCATCAAAATAAAGTTTCTCATTACGTTTAGGCCCTACCTAGTATTTCTTTATTACTGTGAAACTTAGTTACCCCCTGGATATTTTTTATATTCAATAGGATGTATTTTTATTTATTTTTGCGTCCGTTGTAAACATATTTATATAATATTTATTTAAAACGTTTCGTTGCTAAATTAAAGATTTACCTGTTCATTGAATAGTTTCTTTAACCTCCCGATCATTAGGAAAAGCAGTAAATAATTAAGGTATTCCTTAAAACAATCTACATGCCAACACGTAAACAACAAGTAAAAAAAGATGTCGAGAAGCTTGAAATACGGAGGATAATAGAGCATACCAGTTTCCGTCTTTAAAAGTTAAGGAATCTGTTTACCTGCTCTATACACCCAGTAATATGCAATTTGGATTTTAATCAACAGCATAAGACGATTTTTTTAGAATTTTTTAACTACGAATGACATCTGCAAGATATTCTCCGACGGCTTATACCCGTATATTCGTCTAAATGCATACGTGAAAGAACTGCTAGGTGGGCACAAAAGTATGTTCAAATATGTCTACAATAGACCACATCTTCACGTTACTTCATATATTAGAAAAAAACTAGAGTTCAGTCATGAAGATCAAGTGTGCAATAGTAAACAAGAACCTGCTAGGTTTTCTGGAATGTAACGGAAATTCCATAGAACGCGTTCAGAAGTACAAATATTAGAGCTGCAGACTTATTGAAAAATTGGACTGCACACAAAAGCTAAGATTCTGACTAGAACAAAGTCGAGCCGCTTTTATAAGAATGAAAATTGTACGATGTAGTCTCTATATCGGTCTACCTTCAAAGATTTGCAATCTTCGATGTTACACATACAGTAGAAAACGATAGAATCCAGGAAAAACTAGAATATGGAAAACTCACATAACTCTGAAGTACACTGGTAAATTTTTTGTACCACTAAAAATTAGCCCCATGTTGCACAACGGTCCATAAAACGTACCACCTAACAAAATAGATTTATCGTTCGGCACAGCGACGGCTAAAATGTACCACTATACTGAACCGCCTAATAAACATGTTTAAAACACGTGCCAGAAATATTTTCCATAAATTTGTCTTTAGATATCAGTTGCAATCATAGATAAATAATATATATGGTTGCAATTCTAACAACTTCTAGTGCACGTGTCTGTAAAACAAATTTTTACATCGTGATTTTTTATTAAAAAGTAAGTATTGTGTATTGTTTATTTTATTATTTTAGATTATTAGTGTATTTATTTAATCACTGGAACATAAAACAATACTATTTTTTATACAAACTTTATATTTTTGAATATATACGGCAATAAAAACATGAACCAACGTGCAGCTAACGTTTTTCTTTTGTAAGAATAAATGGCGCACAGTAATAATAGGAGGGAGCCGTTACCTTTCAGGTTAGTAGGGATGACAGAATAAGAATTGTAACGGGAGGTTGAGGAAATTCTTAGTGATCAACAATCAGAAATTTATGATGATTCAGGTGAAGACAAGACGTTTGAACCACCGAGTGATGAGTTTGTACTAAATAATGACGATGTGTATAGTGAAGAAGATGTGTTGAGTGATGAGGATGTTCCTTTGCCGACGAATTTTGCGAAAGTTCCTAATTAAAAAAAGATAATTTCATGGTCTACACAGAATATTAAAAAATTACTACCAGTAAAATATTCTACTGACGAACAAGAATTATGTCAGAAATTGTTACAAAAAGAAGACATCTTGCTTACCCCTTACAGTTTTTGCAATCTGTTTATATCTGATGATATTTTAGATAAAATTACTTTTCAAACCAACCTGTATGCGGAGAAGGAATTTCAAAAAAATCAAAAGAAATATACTCCAACAACCGTGAAGGAAATAAAAGTATTTAGTAGTCTAAATCTGCTAATGGGTTTAAAACCACTGTCAAGTTGTAGGGATTATTGGAGTGTAAATAAAGATCTTCATGATGACTATATCTGTAAATTCATGCCTGTAAATAGATTTGGTTGGTCATATTCATTTAAATGACACAACCTAATGCCAAAAAAGGAGAGAATGAAGATGATAAGCTTATAAAGTCCGGCCTTTCCTCAATGAAGTGAAGAATAACTTTCTGATGAGTCTATGATAAAGTACAAAGGTGGAAGTGTATTGAAACAGTATATGCCCAAGAAACCAATAAAAAGGGGCTACAAGATTTTGAGACTCGCTGATAAAAATCGCTATTTATATAATTTTGATGTTTATACAGGCAAAACAGACGACTATGTGGAACACTCTTTAGGCGAAAAAGTAGTTCTAAGGTTGACAGAGAACTTGAAGCAAAAAAAACATGTTTTATTCTTTGATAATTTCTTTAATTCCTATGACTTACAAATAAAACTAAAAGATCTCGGATTTTATTAATGTGGAACAGTTATGTGAAACAGAAAACATTTGCCAAAATTACGTGAAGATAAGCAACTAAAGCAGGGTGAGTACGATTATCTTGCAAGTAGCGATGGAATAACTTTTATTAAATGGAAAAATAGGAGGTCTGTTCATATTCTTTCTAATTTTCACGATCCTACCCAGACAACTTCTGTACAAAGAAGGTAAAAAGATAGATCGAAAATGTCTGTTCCATGTCCTACGGCTTTGGTTGATTATAATCTTAACATGATGTTTATACATGCATAAATTTTGATGTTTATACACGCAAAACAGACAACTATGTAGAACACTCTTTAGGCGAAAAAGTATTTCTAAGGTTGACAGAGAACTTGAAGTAAAAAAACCATGTTTTATTCTTGATAATTTCTTTAATTCATATACAAATAAAACTAAAAGATCTCGGATTTTATTCATGTGGAACAATTATGTCAAACAGAAAGCATTTGCCAAAATTACGTGAAGATAAGCAACTAAAGTAGGGTGAGTACGATTATCTTGCAAGTAGCGATGGAATAACTTTTATTAAATGGAAAAATAGGAGGTCTGTTCATATTCTTTCTAATTTTCACGATCCCACCCAGATAACTTCTGTACAAAGAAGGCAAAAAGATGGATCGAGAATGTCTGTTCCATGTCCTACGGCTTTGGTTGATTATAATCTTAACATGAATTTTGTAGACAGGTTTGACCAAATAAAGTCTTCATACGAGTTGGATAGGAAAAGCAAAAATGGTGGATGAGAATTTTTTTCCATTTTCTAGAATGTTGTGTTGTAAACGCCTTCATATTACATAAGATACGCGATCTACAAAAAATATCTCTAAAAGACTTTCGAAGAAGAGTAATAGATGTATTATTGGCGGAGAAATATGTGGAATTAACTGCAGCTAATTCGGAAGAAAGTAGTGGGGTACGAATAAATAAACGACAAAGAAGGTTGCCTGAAGAAATAAGATTTACATCTTCAGACCACCAGCCAATACGGTCAATAAGAAGAAGATGTGCCCGATGTAATACTAAAGCTCAGCAAATCCGTACTTAATGGACTTGTACAATTTGTAAGGTTCATAATAAAATGTTCATTATTTCTAATACTCAAAGAAAATACTGGTGCTGCACAGTGGTACAACTGTTGTACCACCCTCTATATGTCAAAGTGACAGGTTTTTTAAATGAAATTTTTTATTTCTGTTGATTACCAATTCCAACTTAAACACAAAAAATTATTTTGTGTGCAACTAGGGTCTAGAATATTAACAGACTTCTGTGCCTCAAAGAAATAAGGAAGAGAACGTCATAGTAGTTACACTGTCTAATAATCGATACAAACTATATTAATTATTAAGCGAAAAAATGGGAAATCTTCAATAAACATTTACAAATACAAATTTAACAATTGATTATGTAAAATAAACAAATTAAAAGATTACCAAATGAAAACATTTAATGAATAATGATTTAATCAAACAAGAGCAAGAATATAAAAGAATTTAAGAAGAATAGCAAAAGAGGAGACACAAAAAGGAAAAGAGGTCAAAATGGGATTCAGGAAAATTATGGGAGTATGGGAGTGGAACAACAACAAATAAATGCTAGAACCATGTAAGTTGAAACGAGAAAACCTGATCTTAAGGTTATAAACAAAGAAAACTTAAAGGTAGGATCATGGAATGTAAGAAGTGCGTACAATGGAGTGCTAAAACAACTGTTAAAATATGTAAGTAAATATGGGGTTCATACATTGAAGTAGACGAATATCTTAACAGCGGGGGAGAAGTAAGTATTTTACGTGCACGCACTTAGTGAAGATAAAGAAAAAGTAGTGTTTCCTAAAAAAGTAGAAAAGTATTTAAAAAACGATTGTCAAAACAGGATATACAGTTTATAGTCGCTGACTTTAGTGTAAAGATAGAGATAGAAGGAGAGGAAACATACAGACCAATAATATGTAATTACAGTAAACATAAAAATAGTAACGATAATGTACAAATATTGATTAATCTGGAAACTATCACTATTAATCATCCACAGAGGCACCTGACTAGCCAAATGAAAAGTACCTAAACTTAAAATTACCGAAAACAGAGCTGAAAGAAATGGAAAAGAGAGAAAATACATATAATAATTGGAAAAACAAAATTTCCCAACAAATAAAAAAAATATCAGAAATATGTCAACGAATGCAGAAATGAGTTGTCAAAAGGAAATAAGTTAAAAATAAATCGGGGTGGTTTGATATCGATTGCAAAGAAGCTATTAAGAGAAGATATACTACAAAAATCTACAAATAAGAAAGGAAAAAGTCAAAATAAAATATGAAATAGACGGGCAAAGAGAATGCTTTGAGGATTGGTTTGTTCGAATAAAGCTGGTTTTTCCCAAAATTATGTAAATATACACGTAAGTATAGCTTTCGGCAAGTTAAGCTTTATCCTGAAGAATAAAGATATACCAATGTGTCTAAAACGTAGAGTTTATGACAAATGTATCTTGCCTGTAACTACATATGGACTGGAGACCATGGCCTTTACAAAGAAAACCTTAGAGCAGCTCAGTACAACCCAAAGAGCGATGGAGAGGGCCATGCTAGGGATTAGTTCGTGATAGAACAAAGATTACTAATGTCGCAGAATGTATAGCAAGGCTCACGTGGCAATGGGTCGGACATATTGCCCGAGATAATCCCGAGAAATGGACACAGAGATTAACAAACTGGAGACCAAGAGGGAACAGGCGAGGAGTAAGCAGACCACAGAAGAGGTGGGCAGATGATATCAAACAAGTCGCAGACAAGCAGTGGATGAGAATTGCCAAGAGTATAAATCAATGGAAGTAAATGAAAGAGGCCTATGTCCAGCAGTGGACGAATACAGGCTGAAGAAGAAGAAGATACACGTAAATGATATAAAACAAAACGTAACAAAACCATTAATAATAAGTAAAACAACTGAAAAAAAGTGACTTTAGAGGTTCTAATGGGGTAATTTTGCATCTCAAATAACCTCTCCTGCCTAAATGTCAACCCCACGTTTATTTTGGTAAACCAGGTTATCACAAACGAGGTTGTGATTACCTGGTTCACCATAACAGGTTCATCTATTATAGAAAGTGAGGTTACACGGGCAATACAAATGGCAAAAAATGGAAAAGTACTTGGCCCCGATGAAGTGAGTGCTGAAATACTAAAGCTTTTAGGAGAAAATGGAATTAAAACATTGCTTGGTCTCTTTAACAAAAATTATGAAACTGAGATATTATCAACTGATTGGCTAAAGTCGATATTTGTCACAATACCAAAGACGTGCAGTGAGTATTATCGGACAATAAGTCTGATGATTCACATTTTGAAGATCTTCCTGCGAGTAATAGATAACAGAATACTTATACACGATATTAGAGGAGATAATTAGCAATACTTAATTCAGATTTAGGAGTGGCTTGGGTACGAGAGAAGCCATGTTCATAACCGAAATATTGATACAGCATAACAAAATGCGAGAAATATTGAAAACAGCTGGATTGAAGGATAAAGATTAATTAATAATTAGAAATCTATACTGGCATCAAGTGGCAAGAATAAAAGTTAAAAAGAACTGTATTCAGAGGAAATATTTAAAGAATCCTTAATGGAGACAACATAAGGTATTATTGTAAATGGTGTAATCGTGAACGATATTAGATATGCCGACGATAATATATTAGTGCTGATATCCAACGATCCATGGATGGTCATGGAATTAGAAGAAGAAGAATTCCACATCTACACCATAGCTTTTGACTGCACTTGCCAACACGCTCAACAGGCAAGACGTTCTATTTACCATCAACCTTTTATACAATGTATTCTAAAATATCGAATTTAAGAATTTAATTTATAAAGATAAAGTATGGGAAAGTGTTGTATCTTGAACCAATTGACATTTTGCATATTTGTAGAAATCTGTGTGATCTCGCATTATTTCAATTTCGTAGTGGTTTCAAGAGATGTCGCCACATCCTGTTGTTGGAATAAGATCATTCTGTTTCACTGTAGCAAAGAATATATAAATGGAATAATTTTTACAGACGAATACGCGTCTATATTCTTTGACTGTAGGTCTTGATATTTTTTCATTCGGTGTGAAAGTAAAAATTTTGATTTTAAATTTTTAAGTGGTATTGGATTTTCTGTTAATTTGGGTAACAGTTCCTGTGTAGGTAAGTATGTTGTATATTCTTTTTTTAAATGCAGTCCTGACCGAATTTTTAAACATAACCTAAAAGACAATATGAACTTGGGAAATGGTATCTGCTTTTAATGTACCTTGACCTTGGTCCAATGAAAGAAATGTACCTTGGACTGGTCCAAGGTATCTGCTCTCATTGTTAGACAAAATACTGCTCTAAAAATAAAATATTTTTTTGTTTCTAGAAAATGCCTCAAAGCAAGATGAAAATCAAACGTCCTGCAGTTAATCTAGAAAACCTTAAAGCCGCTGTAGAAGATGTTCTTGTACGGCAACTTTCCATATTGAAGCAGCAAAAGAAAATAATATTTATAATTTTCATCAAACTTCACAAGAGAAAACTTTTAATTGTAAAAGTAAAATTGCACATAAGCGAATTTTCACAGACGATAAAGAACATCTTCTGGTAGATTAGCAAAAATTAGCATTCGAATTTGCTAACGAAAATAATAAGAAAATTCCAAATCCTTGGTTAGAAGATAACTAAGCTGGGAGGGAGTGGATACGAGGATTTTTACTTAGACAAGAAACATGTCTTTAAGTAAATGAAAGGTATTATAAAAACACATTACCCTTCCATTCTGTAGTTAAACTGACATGCCAGAATGGAGTTGCCAACTGACAAATATATTTTGTCGCTTGAAGTAGTGTATAGACATTTTATATGTGTCTATAGCATAGAATAGAATGAAGTAGATATGGGGTCTGATTACGGGAAATAGAATGTAGTAAAATAAAGTAAAAGATTAACATTGAAAACTAAACATTAAATAGGATATTTATTTGATAGAAGAGTTAGCGCCAACTATTTTTAGAATAAAAATAGTGAAATGATATCCACCCTCTTTTCTTACGAAATCTTCCTCTGAATGCAAAACTAATATTAGTTGATATTTTTAACAATATTTTTATTCGCCATGACTTTTCTGATCTATGGTCGCAAGCAACTTTAATTCCAATCGTTAAATATAATAAACCAAAAGACGATCCAAATTCCTATCGTCCAATATCACTTACGTGTTGTACCTGCAAACTTTTAGAAAAAATCCTTAATTATCTTCTTAAATGGCACCTTGAAAACAATAACCTAATAAGTACCAGACAAAGTGAATTTCGTACGGGTAGATCCACAACAGACAATCTAATAACAATTGAATCAAGTATACATGAATCCTTTCTGCACAACCAAAAACTTTGCCGTATTTTTTGACATAAGAAAAGTGTTTGATACAACAGGGAGACATCTTATACTAAAAACACTTTAAGAATGGGATGTTCAAGGGCATATGTTGTCCTTTATTAAAAATTTTCTAGAAACACGAACTTTTCGAGTTAGAACCAATGGATTTACATCTTCCAGACGAGTACTTCAAAACGGCACTCCACAAGGATCTACTCAAAGTCCTACTCTCTTTCTAATTGCAATAAATAGTATTATAAATCAAATAAAACTACCTGTATTTGCTAGCCTATATGCAGATGACTTAGTCATTTATCTAAAAACAAACAATGTAACTCTGGGAACACATATACTGCAAACTACCTTACACACAATTAAAAGCTGGTCGCAAAATACGGATTTTATATTCTCTAGTGAAAAGAGACGTTATTTAATTTTTAGCAAAAGAAAAAAATATCCTAATGTTCAATTAACACTAAATGGAGTTGTCCTGAAACACGCAGAAGAAATAAATTTCTTAGGACTTTCTTTTGAACGTAACTTAAACTGGGAAAGCCACATAACCAATCTGCAATGTTCTCGCCAATCCAGATTTAATCTACTAAAAATGCTGTCAAATACCTCTTGGGGGCAGATACAACAACATTACTTACTCTAAAGAAGCTTACAAGCTGTGGCTACTGAACTGCCCTTAAGCCAACGAAGGCAACTCCTATCACTAAATTACGTTGCCAGAATTTCAGCAAACAACAGCAACGTAACCTACACAACAATACTTTGCAGAACAAATATATCGTTCGATCTTTACAGAATCATTGCAACAAAAAAACTACCATTTCCTGAGCGAATAAAACGTATTGGTCTTAATTTAGAACAGTTCAGTCTTACTATGCCTATTCATGTAAATTTTCGTCCTTGGATAATTAAACCTCCAAAAATAGATACGTCTCTAAAAGAACTCCCGAAACATTCCACACATCCTTTCCTTATACAGCAAGCTTATAAAAAGGTAATATCCAAAAAACCAACAACCCATCAAATCTTCACTGATGCTTCCAAATGTGATGAAGGACATGCTGCAGCCTACATCTACGAAAACGTCAAGTCTACCATGCGAATCCCAACAAATTGTATATATACCGGAGAACTTACGACAATTCACCAGGCTATGAAAAAATGTGGTTCTATCAATGAATCATCACCGATTCAATGAGCGCATTACTTGGAATAAAACAGCTATATACAACTCACGCCATACTTCTCAAGATCAAAGAAGAGTTATCTTATCTACAGACTTAACAAGATATTTCTTTCATCTGGGTACCTTCCCATATGGGAATAAGTGGTAATGAGGAAGTTGACTCTCTGGCAAGCAATGCAACAACTGACCAAAGTATTGCTATCATAAATCAAATGCCTTGGACTGATCACAAAGTAAATACCAAAGCCCACATGTACAGAGCGTGGTAAACTACTTGGGATCACACTGCCAACAAACTCAAGTAATGTCTAAGTTAAGTAGGAACCAAACTCATCTTATCAAGTAATAGAAAAGACCAATTCATCATCAACCGACTCCGAATAGGACATACTTTCCTTACCCGCAAGCATATCTTCAACCAGGAGGCTGCTCCGATTTGTACCAAGTGCAACACTCAGTTGTCAGTGAAACATATTATAATTGTCGAGTGTCCAGTGTACCAGAACGAAAGAATCACGTGTGCCCTTAGTGAAAATTTAAAAAGTGTACTAACGTCAAACTTACAGTCTTTATTAAGTTATCTTAAAATGACTAAACTATATACCAGATTGTAAAAAAAATATGTTTTTCATTTATCTAATAATATGTATCTTACTGTTTGTGTATGTCTCCCCGCTAATAACCCTTAGTGGTTGATACGGGTATATTTATTTAAATAAATAAAAAAAATAGTGAAATAAAAGAGAAAAATGGGGAAGAGAGAAATAAAAAAGTTAAATGAATAATATCAAAAAAATAAATAAAATAATTATTAAAAAAAAAAAAAATAATAACAAACATGTGTCGTTTATAACGTTACATTTTTTATGATTGTCCGAATATAAAATGTTTCCAGTTCAAACTCGAAAAAGAACGAGATCAAATATTGCATACAAACAATTTTCAGAATGAATTCAAACATAATTGTAAAGAAAATAGCACAAAGAGAAAGAGACAGATGAAAGAGAAAGACGAACGAAAAGCTACTAAAGAGAAAGTATTGTCAAAAAAGGACGAGTAACACAAGTAGAGGTGAATTAATTAATTAGTGAAATTCATTTGCGTAGCTGTCAAACGTGGAAGTAACTAGAAGGATAGGAAATGAGGCAGAAATAATATTCACTATCAAAAGACGAAAACTTGAGTACTTAGGACATGTGATGAGAGGGCAAAAATACGCATTATTACAACTTATTATGCAAGGCAAAATCCGAGAAAAGCGAAATGTGGGAAGACGAAGAATATCCTGGCTTAAGAACTTAAGGGAGTGGTTTGAATGCAGTAGTGTAGAACTATTTAGAGCGGCAGTCAACAGAGTTCGCATAGCCATGATGATTTCCACCGTTCGATAGAAGATGGAACTTAAAGAAATTTTTTCTAGCAAAAAGAATCAGCCTGAAAATGTGCAATAAAAACAAAAATAAAAGAAGAATACCACTCTATTAAATATACCTAGAAGCCTTTGTGTACCGTCAACTTTTACTAAAGTCGTCAGAGACGAAAATGCCACTCAACCTCTTAAGATCATACGAACAAGTTGACTTTTGCCGAAAATGTCAATTTTAGGACGCTAAGAAAGATGCAAAAAGGTTACCCACTTTTACCACTGTGCTTTCCCTTAAAGCCCATCATGTAGAGGGGGAAAAACGGAAAAAATAGATTTGCGAAGTGTTTTTAGTCATATTTCATATTTGTTGCTAAAAATAAAAATCGAAGTTTCAGGTTTTGAAGACTGGTCTCAAAAAATCTACGACCGGTCAACAAAAGTAATACATTTTATTGATCTCATGAGAATCGCAAAAAATGGCAAAAATCGCGCAAAGTTTATTTATTGAACAACTTTATAGAAACTGACTTCATTTGTGGCAAAATACAAAATTGCATACTAAAGCTGCACTCTTCTCCTTTAAAACGCATTTTGAGTTTTGTCGATAGGACACTTTGATCAAAAGATGTCGATTTTTTACCGTCGAGTTGATACAAATTTTATTTAACATTGATTTCGCTCGCAACTGACATTCAAAATCACCGGTCGCTTCAAGTGTTGTTTCTGAAAGAACCGTTTATTCTACGCGAAAAGTGCTAATAAATATTTTTGTTCAAAATTATCTTAGCTACATTTTTTATTTAAAATATTTTTTCTACGACATACAGATTCTTGGTAAATCGAATTTTTTTGTGTTTTTATCCCACCACGAGAGGAGTTTTAAGGGAAGCCCGGGGGTTAAAGTGGTAAAACATTTTTTTCGGAGTCCCAAAATTTATATTATTGGCAAAATTCAGCTTGTTGACGACTGGACTATTTATGATCTCAATTTAAAACTTTACTGTCCAGTTTAAGTTATTTTAAAAGTTTTTGGAAATTATAATCGACAATATGCATTTCCTCTTCTAATACTTACACAAAAGATAACTTCAGTTATCTGGAACATTAAAAAGGATTAGTTAGATTCTAGTGACAGGTGTTCTAAATGAATTTAATTAAATGAGAAGCCTCCAAGAGACTTTACAAGGGCGGTTTTATTTTCAGAAGTTGCAAGATTATTAAAATCTATTTACGACTTAAAACGTGAGAGGGAGGCATTATTTATTGCGTTTAACTTTTCAGCCGTAAAGATTAGAACCAGTTGGCAATAGTACGTATAAAATGTACTTTGCTGGATAATGACAATAGAATTTATATGGTATTCAAATTGAAGGTGATAGAAACTCACTTCAATAGAGTTATAGATCAAGCGGTAAAAAATTAACACGTTCACGCCGCTACCAGATACATGGGTCTGGTATAAACTTTACGTTCAACCGGCACTGAAATTTGGAGATCTTGCGCTAGCGCCGACAGCGATAAAATGGCTAATTATGAACTAAATATTATGATATAGGTACCTACGGAATCGTCATGATGTGCTTTATAATTTAGTTCTGTTTTAAGTTACCAGATGCCAGCACCTGGTAACGTCCCACAAAGAAATTTTTTACGCTATGGGATTTACCAGAACTCCGTATCTGGTTATTAGTGTTATAGTAAACATTGTACAAGTCTGTTGTTTTTTTATTAAAATTCATAAAAATGTCGTCTAGAGGCGAAAAAATGGTTAAAATGGTGCTAAACAAGCACCAAAATGCTTGGATACAAACTGAAAGTGAATCTGATAGTGATCCATTTGAAAACTTGTCTGATGAAGATCCTGAATATATTCCTAGTGAAGATAGCGACAATTCTGATGAGGACAAATCCATATATTTGAACGAAGAAGTATCCAGTGATATAGAAACTGATAATTATGAATCGGAAAAAGAAATTGGTAAGAAGAAAAATGAATCTTATAATATGATTCTCATTATCTTTATTTTTAGGTGATGCTGAGGAAGATGTATGTACAGATTCTAAAATAAATATTCAATGTGAAAATATAAGCCCGTTGGATATTTTTTGTCTATTTGTCACAGATGAAATTTTGGAATTAATTGTTCAAGAAACCAATAGATATGCAGAACAAGAAATTAGTGTACATAGTATCAAACAAAAATCTAACAGTAAGTGGGTTCCGACTAATAAAGAAGAAATTTAAAAATTCTTTAGTATCGTGATCTGCATGGGATTCGTGAAGGTCCCTAATATTCGATTATATTGGTCCAAAAATGACCTTTATAACAATAAGTTTATCTCCTCAGTTATGACTAGGGACAGATTTTTGTTAATTCTAGGGTATCTACATTTTCAAAATAACGACGGTATACTAGAAAGCAACGATAAATTATACAAAATCAGACATGTTTTAGACTTACTTAATGACAGATTTATGAAAATCATGACTCCAGGACGGAATGTAGTCATAGACGAAAGTATGGTACCATGGCGTGGTCGTTTGAGTATGTGGCAATATATAAAAAACATATATATTTAGGGATTCTACAGTATTCACTGCCTTCCCTCGCTCAACCGTTTCCATCTCTCTCTGTTGTTCCATTCTCCATCGTTTAGTCCTCTCTTACTCATGGCGTCGTTTACTTCGTTCCTCCAGGATTTTCGGGGTCGTCCTCTTTTCCTCCTTCCTATGGGGCTCCATTCGGATATTCTTTTTATCCATCTGCTGTCGCTAGCTCTTCTTACATGTCCATACCACTTTAGGCTTTTTTGTTCTATATATGTTAGTATGTCTGTTTCTATTGATGTTCTTTGCTTTATTTCGTCATTACTTCTCCTATCCATTCTTGTTACTCTGCAGCATCTTCGCAGGCATTCCATCTCTGTTGCTATTGTCTTACTGCTGTTTTTCTTGTTTATGATCCAATTTTCGGCCCCATATGTCATAATACTTCGCACTAATGTTTTATAAATCTGCGTTTTTGTCTTCATATTTAGGTGTCTATCCCACCATACTGAGTTAAGTTGTCGGATTGCTGTTCTTGTTTGTCCTAATCTTTGTGTAATTTCTTCCTCTGTTGTTGCCTTTTTCGTGATTATGAACCCCAGGTATTTGAATTTATCCTTTCCTTTGATTGTTACGTTGTCATCAATCTGTAGATTAGATACAAAGTCACAGAAACCATTTATTTATAGATATGTTTACCAGACCCATAGGTCTGGTATCGTCCGAACAGTAGATTGTGTTACCAGATACAGGGATCTGGTAACGTCAATAAATGTTACTGACAAATTTAATGCCGTCGTGAACGTGTTAAGGTAAGATACTAATCCTTGTATTATAGGTGAAAATACTTAAATTAAAAATAACATAATGACGTAATAAAATAGCCAAATATCAAAATTATGAAAAAGTTATACAAGACAAATAAAATACAAATATTCTTCTTCTACGTGTTTGTCCCTGTGCCTAGAATCAGGAATGTAGTAGTCATAGTACAAATTTCACTATATGATGAATCAGTTGGGGTGCGGATATGGATGCAATAGGTTAAAAGTCACCAACGTTGCAGATGACTTTGGATAAAGAAGACTTAAAGCTAAAGCCTTGAAACTTGATACATAGTTCTTTTAGGGCATAAATACAAGATGCGCCTTTGGGGTCAAAAGTCCCAATATTGTCGAATTGCGTCATTTAAACCGTAAACATTTTTAATCAACAAATCACTGCGAAATCAGTGCATCTGGAGTACCGGTTAAGTTTCCGGAGAAAAGGACGAAAATTTGTTCAGATCGCCACAAAATTGGCAACTTATTATTATTTTATAGTTTCCACTAAAAATCTTTTTACTAAAATTAACGAATTGGCGAATCAAGATTGATTCAAAGGCTTTTTAGGACGCAATCATCCAATTACCTTACGCAAAACGATCTAATAGCGTAAGTCGAGTAATATCTAGGTTAACAGAGAAGATTTAAGCATATTTTTATTTACATTAATGGAAAGATATAAGTTCACCCCAGCGAAAATATTGTACCGTGTTTAAATAAAACGAGCGGTTCTAATTTATATAAATATATTTATTTATAAGTTTACAGCACGATTATATCTTATCAACTAAACTTTAACTCATAAAAGGCCTGCTAATATATACAAGTTATTATGTACTATAATATTCTGGAGTAGTCCACCTCTATCCCTATTATTAGAATATTCTAGATCCATACTTCTAAGAACTGTGACACGTAGGTACCACGCATCGGATATGGGCTATTCCGTTACAATATTTAACAATGATGAAACTGAAATCATGATAGTCCAGCGTCTAAATAAAATTTATGCCGAAAAGAGTTCAAAAGGGTTGGTTATTTAACCAGTTGTAAAGAGAAAAAACCACAACCATGATATAAGTTTCTAGTGCAACTGAGATTTATTTTCTACCAATGTTTATGTCTGCGTGTAAGTGGATCGCCGTCCATTTAATGAAAAATGATGCCCCATTAGTAATTACTTTGGTAAGGTATAGATCACCGAATAGTTAAAGCACTTTAGCGTTTCCCTAAACCATTTAATGCAACTCCTGTGTTGCTGATTTTTTTTTAATGAAGGATTTTGCTCTCTCTGAAAATTTTAAAACGCATAAACTAATGAGGTAAGTGTTTAATATTTTGGCTCACTCAACTTTTTCCCCATGTATTGTGGCGTTTAACGTGTTAAGACTGTTGGAAAATGTTAATCGTATTGTTAACTATCTCCATTTAATATGTTTTATAACGATATAAAGAAATTATTTACTAATCATATAAATTTTGAACATCGGTGTATTATAAATCGAGAGAATAATTGAAATAATCACATATGGTAATAAAAATTAACTAGCATTTCACCCCTAGATGACCGAGTTGGCGATCCATCGCGGGGCAAGCTAAATCCCGCTGGGACAACGATCCATTTAAATTTCTTTACCAATCGTCCCGAAGGAATAATGTGGTGTATTATGTGATGAAAAATTAGATGATGCTGTCGAGATGCATTTTTCATATTACGAAAATGCGTTAGGGTGAACTGATAACTTAATCGGTTATTTCTTGTTTTGTTTTTATGTGATTTGAGTTCTTTAGGAATATATCTGTATACGAGACATTTAGGCTGCTTTGTGAAAATTGGATCATTATTAACGTAAATTCTAAAATTAAATTAAATGCTCTGTCTTTTCTGTGAGCCTTCTTAATGAAGCACAGTGCAATCTTATGGGTCATTTACACAAGGCCAATTATGAAGACATTCCAACAAACCAATCCAATGAAAAAAATTGAAGACATTGCAATAAGTAAAATTCCGAGGGTTTACACGTTGTCTGTTCAAGTACAGATTGTTGTTAAAATGGATAGACATATAGCTTTGAGAGCAAATTTAATAAAGGTTAGTTTTAGTGGAACAGGAAATCCTAGAAATAATAGAGGAAGAATCAACTGTTAAAGAAGATGGTGAATAAAACATGGCTAGCCAGGAGATATTCACTGGGTCAATCAACTCTTATTTTAAGAGAATGGAAAACCGATGATCCCGAAGAATACAGAGTGTGCATGAAAATGTTGCCACAGATATATGAAACTCTCTTTGAAATAGTAGTTTGTCCTACTATACAAAAATCAAATATTATGATGCGTGATTCTATACCTGCTCGAGTAAAATTAGAACTAACAATCCCATATTTGGTCTGTGGATGCAGCTTCAGGCTTTTACAAAAATGTTTTAGAATAATAATGCCAGCTATCTCTAATATGATCCCAGAAGTATGTGGGCTATCTCTAAGGCTCTAGGGAATCAAATAAAGGTAAATATGAATTATTAATTATTTATTGCTAATATTTTTAAGTTATAATGAAAATAAATAAATAAAAAATTTGGTCATTAATAAAATCTGCAATGCTACATTTTTTATATCAATGGTTTGGCGATCTACATTTTGGCTAGGATTTTGGACCGTTATCGCATCTTAGTTTTGTAAATTCGCTTACGTAAAAAGTTCGATGTTGGTTTCATGTTCCTGGGCCAAATAATCTCCCTGAGATAGTGACCAAGGTGATTCAGTTTTCATATTAATTTCATATCTTTAACAACAGGATGTATTTTACGCATAAGAGATCTTTTGCTGCTCTTTTGAGATTTAGAAGGGTTGTTTCATCATGTTCCCTACTCAGTTCCCTCTCGATTGGTTGGTAAACTGGCTTTATGTTTTTTTCTTGTGATGGGCCTGCTGCATCTTTAGTATATTATTCGATTGGTCGTCTTGCACACAAACAATCAATCATTTTTAGGTCCTGCCTGTGAACTTTCCTGTTCACTTGAATTTTCAATTCTACCAACCTGTAACAATGTAAAGGTTATTCTCTAGATACTACATTTTGTACGGCTGTAAAGTGGTTAGGTCGTATTTTTTTTTCAGTACTCGAAAAACTGAACAGTGGCTTACTCCAGTCATTGCTGATACACGCCGACTGAATAGTTCAGGATTATTAGCCATTCGCACTAAAAATCATCCTACTGATCTGCTGTTAAAATTTTAGGTTGACCCATATCCCACATCACTTTTAGGGTTAAACTGCCCAGTATCTCCTAATCGACTAACAATATTACTGAAAGTTTGACGATTGGGTTGAAATCTGTCTGGATACATTTCTCGATATCTTCGTACAGCGGCAAGATAGGAATAATTTTTTGTACATAAACACAGTATATCTCGCATTTCAAGATTGGTAAAATTGTTATGACGTGGCATTTTCACGTAATCAGCTTTTTAATTTTTACAACAATCAGAATATATAGTAACAGTAACAACAAATAACAGCAATGGCAGTATCCTACTAGATCGAAACGATTAATTCAAGCCAGAGCCAACTACAAAACTTATTTTCAATATTTATGTCGTAAGCACTTAAATATCATGAAAGAAAAAACATTTATCTAAATGATGTGGAGAAATGTTTATTTCGATATTCGACGACGATATTCAGTATTTGAAAAAAAAAAAATTGCTCTGTAAAGTCTCAAGCATGGTTACTGCATGAATTAGTAACCAAAATGAAGTGCCCTTTCTGTTAATTATTATTATATCTAGTTTTAAAACTTAAAAACCTAATTTCTTAAAACTTCCTTTTTCGGCCCTAATCCTTTTAGACCTGAGCTCTTCAACTAAATAGCTTATTGTGGTAAATGAGCTTCAAATTGAACATTTGTTATAAAAGGTTTAGTTAAAATATGTTTTGTAATCTTTTCTTGTTACTACAATTGTTCTTTTATTTAGATTATAACAAAATGGTTCTTTGTAGAGCCACAATTTGTTTTTAAATTTTGAATGCATCTGTTCGTTTTAAAAAATTTAAATAAATGACATTATGTTTTTTTGTTAATAGAGATTAAAATTTCATTTGCGTAATAAATGCAATCCTATGACCCAAAAACAGACATACATTAATCAAAATAATTGTTAACGCTTCATTTTTAACTTCAAATATCTTGAAAAATACTGACTTTATCGTTACAAATAACGAGTTTTTTTACAAAGAAAGTATTAGAGAATAGAAAAATTGCGCTAAAATAGCAATTCCACCAGTGTTGTAGAATTTGGGAAGGGTCAACCATTCACTTTCGCCTGTCGTACGCCTCTGGTAGTAGCCAAAAAAGTTTATTTAACATAATTTAGTAGGATATACAGTACCTACACGTTCTGCTAAGTATATCAAATACTTTTTTTTAAGTACTGGGTACAAATAGTTTTTAAATTTTTTAATAAAACACCCTGTAACTCAGTAAGGAGTCATTTAAGTGATTTGGGCTAAAGCTTAATATTTTGAGACCAGGAATATACAGTTAAAATATTTCCAATAATTAATGAAACACCCTGTATATGTCAATGAGGTTTTATCTTGAACTTTGTTCATTGTTCCATGCTTGTTTATGTATCTAATATCTATGAAATTAGTTGTTTTTAATGTATGTTAAATATATCATAGTAACTTTAATTAACATTTCATGTTTAAGTCTCTTTTATGTCATCAAATAAATCTGAAACACCTAACAATTTATATTTCTTGTTGTTTAAAATGTATAATAAAATTAGAATTAAACAAACAAGAAACTATACCAAATTCGATGTTCGATGTCATATTTGCAAATGACTCATCTACTTCATTTAAATCCGATCTTTTTAAAATCCCAATTAATATAACATATTATATGAGTTCAACCGCAAAAGCCACCTGAAGTGCAATGGCTTTATTTTACCCAGTCATTACTTGTCTGATTATACTCACTTCACACCATTGATGTGCAAGAACCATAAAAGCCGATAGATATAATTTGCTACCCCCATACAATATCATTTCTACTCATAGTGCTCATTGTAATCTTTGACACCCTCATGTCGTAAACCCATAATATCTTCTCGGCAGTTCACCTGTGAAACTCTCCACCCCCCACGTGTATCGACGCCCCTCCCCCTTTATTATTATCGCATTTGCCAACCCTCGAAAGTTGCTAGAGGTGGGATTGCATTTCGGCCTTTCGCGGGGCTCCTGTCGCTGTTTCGTGTATTTATTCAGAATCAGAATCAAAATATGGAGTCGTAAAGTGGACTCTATAATAGAGAAGTATATAGAAGTAAATAATATGAAATAATTGTAAGCCTATGAAAAGTTATATTCCAAAGAATGACAAAATCTCGCGAATAACGCAAATCGAATAAAAATGTGTTACAAATATCGCTAGAGAACTTCTAAGCATTATTAAAATTAGTGTGTATAATAAGTGGTCCGTATGTCCTATGACATATTTACGAGGAGAGATTCAATTTTCTGCGTTTCATATCGGCAGACAAAGTTAAGATAAAAAAACGCTGGAAATTAGTTTTGGTCTACTTCGTTTTCTTCTGGTGGGCGGAGTCCATTTTTCTATCTTTTTTAGCCATCTATTTTCAGGCATTCTCTGCAGGTGTCCATACGAGTTTAGTCTTTAAGCTTCGATAGTATCTATTATGTCTAGGTCAATTTCCATTTCTCTCCTAATGTCTACGTTCCTCACGTGAGCACAATATATCAAAAATTTATGCTGGACTCTTTCTATGGTATCAATATTGTTCTGAAAATAGGGTGACCAAATAACTGAACAGTATTCCAAAATAGTTCGAACTGAGCAACAATACACTAATCTTATTGAATCAATAAAAAAATACTTGCAATTCCTAGTAACGAAACAAGATGTTTAGATGCCTTTATTGAAATAGAATTTATGTGGTCACAGAAAGTAAGCTTCTCATCAAAAATTACACCCAAATCCCGAATTAAAGAAACATAATTCAGTGGCTGGTTATTAATAGTGTAGCTTGTTTCAATTCTATTGACTTTACGAGAAAAACTTATAAAACAACAATTTTTAACATTTAAGTGGGGTTTGTTCTGATTGCACCAATTTTGTAGTCCGTCTAAGTCATATTGCAACAAGGCTTGATCTTTTAAGCTATCTACCTTCTTCTTATTGCGCCATCTCCTTTCGAAGGTTGGCAATCCAAATGGCAATTAAAGCTTTGGAAACTGCTGCACGAAAGATTTCTGTGGATGAGCGGTCAAACCATCTCCTCAGGTCTTTCAGCCACGAGTTCTGGCGTCTTTCAAATGATCTTTTGCCCTGAACTTTACCTTCCAATATGATTTGGAGTAATTCATATCTTTCACCTCAACACATGACCCGTTATTTATAACTTTCCAAAATTTCAAGTCATCCGCCAATATTAGACATTTGCTATTTAGGAAACAGGAAGTGATACTGTTAACGAAGATATTAAATAGAGGTGGAGAAGTGTGGCCTCCTTGAAGAACTATAGATGTTACTGAAATACTTTCAGACATATGACAACCTAGATTGACTTCTACCAGATGTATAGTTTTATTTCCATTTAAAAAACCTGACATGAAAGCCTACATTAATTAATTTGCCCAAAAGTACTTGGTAATCTACACGATCAAATGCTTTGGAAAAATCTGTGTATATTGCATCTACCTGTTTACGGTCTTCCATTTGAGATAATATATCAGATTAATAGCAAACCAAGTTTGTGGAAGTGAATTTTTTGCTCAAAAAAACATGTTGTAATTGAGATATTAAGCCTTTACATAACCAAGAAAGTTGCTTTGTTATAACACAGTCGAAGAGCTTAGGGATTGCAGATTGTATACAAATGTTACGATAATTTTCAATGTTGTCTTTCTGACCATTTTTAAATATAGGTCAATATGAAGAAGGAAACATAGAGGTTTCCAGAGATCCATTAAACAATATAACAAACGGCATTACAAGGGTACAGACTTTTTTAATAAAAAATGAGTTGCTATTTAATGGACGGATAGGTACGTAAAGGTTGTTATTATTTGGAGAATACACAGTTTGGAAGAAGTTCATAAATAAATTAGCTATGTCTTGACCATTTGTTGCAGATTGGACTTAATCAAATAAGGAGTTAGGTGGGTTATGACTAGATCGTTTATCATTGATGTACTTCCAAAATGATTTTCGATAATTTTTTAGGCCGGTATCTATACTTTTGATATAGTTGTTGAAGCAAATTTCAGACAGTTGTTTACATTCAGCTCTTAGGTGGGAAAATTTAATATAGTCATCATCAGAACGAATATATACTGAGAATATAAATATACTGAGCATGTTTTTTTTCCAGAGTCAGTCTTTTAAGATCAGCAGAGAACCACTTGGGAAAAGTTGAAGTTCTATATTTCTTCAATAGCACAAAGTAAGCAATTCCTATAAAAAGAGATTCATAGAATAATTTTGTAGCAACATCAATATCATTAGCCACACATACCTGCCAGTCTATGGAAGCAAGTAAGTTGTTAAGCGCTATGTAATCTCCATTCCGAAAATCATAAAACAATTCATCATAAACCAATTTATTACTATTTGTTTCTTTTACATCGAGGCTTAAGCAACATTCATAATCCACATGATAAATATTAGGATCTACAAGGGGATCCCTTGCTTTTAAAATGTTTAGCTCCCTAACATTAGAAAAAACTAAATCCACAAATAAATTACGATTACTACAATTTTAAAAAACCAAAGGCTTGACAAATATTCACAGCTAGATCACCTGCATAACAATGCACTATTAAACCAAACTCATCATTCGCCCATGATGCATTGGGAAGATTGTAATCACCAAAAAGAAAGATATGCTGTGCTGAGTATTGCAGAACAACATTTTCTACAGTTCGACAATCCCAGTTGTATACCTCGCGATTGTGGAGGTATGTAGACACCACCGACCACAAACTTAGCTTTAAGTTGACATAAGATATATATTTGTTCAACAAGATCTTCATGGAAATTAATGGTTTGCAATTTTAGCTTGTTGTTACCAAATACTAGTACACCACTGCCACTCAACCTTGCACTTGTTCTCTGGCATCTATACATCTGTAGATACTACGCCCATCATATTTAATCTCAGAATTAGTAATGTTATCACTTAAGTTAGGTACTCTCCACTAAAATAAATATATTGTACGAGCAGCAGGAAATACTTTTCATGATTTCGGAAATTTTTGTAAGAATGCTTCCAACGTTTTGATGAAAAACTGTTAATGGGAAGAATACTAGTTTTTTTGTTGTTTAACTTCACAAACTGTAGGAACATCACTGCGATATCTAATGCATAGATTTTCATCGCCAACAGATTTTCCTTTATCTAGTTCCTTTTTAGCTGCACTGTAAGCGTCTTGCTCCGTCTTAGTTTGATCCTTAGAGATTCTGTAAATAGTATTTCGAAGTTTATTTTTATTACTAGACTTAAGTGCCAATTTCACCGTATTAGCATTACATATAACTTTGACTGGTCTAGTTTGATTGTAACTGGACACTGCCAACTCTGATAACGTGTGATATGGTGGATTTCTCCTGTTGTAAGCCAAGTAAACGAAAGACCCCACATACTTAAGATTTGTCATAGCTAATGCGATCAGCTAATACATTAAAGTTAAATTCAGGAATTTTATCAATCATAAGATTTTGAGCTCTATTTATACGTTGTTGTACTTCATAAAAAACTGAATTGGCTATTGTCTGTGAATTGCTATTTTGCATTACTCTAATGTTTTCTTTAAGACTGGTGATTTCTTCTTCCAGCTTAGCAAATCTTCGCACAAACATGGGAACACTCTTAAATGCATCACGGTAGGTGATGCATTTAATGCAAAAGTACATGAGTAGACGTTTCTGCAAAATAATTGCCCGTATCTAGGATGTGGACAAGTTAGAGCATTTTTTTGTTTATCCTTAAACGGCAACTGTGGCATACTATTATTTGCTTTTCATCAGTACCGAGATCTTGGGAACAAGCGCTACAATTATTGGTCATTATAACCACAAAATTTCATCTTAAAATATTTTAGCAATCCTCGGATTTTTGGGGTCTATTATTTATGAATTATAAAAGGCAATAACTGAATTAACTAGTACATACAATATTATTTTTAATGTGCTTGCAAAACTGGAAGTTTTTAGAAAAATAAAGCAGCAAAATTTTTCTTGTTTTGATAACCTAATCTTGATGACTGAACGACGTAAAAAGAGTCGAAAAGATAATAGGACCAGATAGTAAAAGACAAATTAAAATTGAAACGCCAAGGGGCCCTTGACCCTTGGCGTTTGACTGTCCCTTGACTGTCCAGAAGTGGACAGTCAAGGAATGATGAAAGAAGAAAAAGATATCTTAATATTTGAAAAAGTCACAGTGTGGCGAACAAGTTATGTAAAAATAAATTCACTGAAATATCAAAAATATAGTTTGAATTTCTTGATTTTCCTCTGCCATATTTTTCATGTTTTATTTTCATCGACTTCTTTTCCCACATGTCTAAAGTTTCTATTCGTGGGTGACTCTATTCAAAAAATTTATCAAGAACTATCGGTTTATATAAAAATACTGTTTTTATGTTATATTCTACTTAATTTTTCTAAATGTTAAAATCTCTACATTTTTTACGACTGTTTTTTCTTATCTACTTCAACGAATGCCAAATGTTTACCCTTATTTTGGACCTTTTAAAAGCACCGTTAACGTTATGATTCCGTTTGCATGAAACGTGAGCAACCTCAGAATTAATCGTCTAGAACTAATATAGGAATAAAAGTCGAGGGAGATGATGACCCTGCACTTAAGAAGTATCATTTTGACATATCCTACCGAAAACAGTGATAGTACAGACAGATATTAGACATTTATGTAAACGTGTTTTTTATTTATTTTCTTGTTAAAGATATTACTTTAGGGGAATAACGGTTCCAAAATCGCGTTCCAACTCCACTCTCCACCCCCAACAGGACGGTCGGTTGTCATCGAGGGAGGAACACGTGGTTTTGGTGGTTTGAAAGCATCGCGCCAGTCGTGGTGACTTGATCCGCGTAGACACGCTCCTTTTTAGCGGAAATACAAATCCCAAAAGTACTAATTGGGTAGTTTCAGTGGCGAGACCCCGAGTTCCAGGTCGCGAACTTAGCAGCAGATAAAGTGACTTTTAGAAGGTAAGAGTTTCTCTAATAATATTTATATTAGTTACCTAATAGATATAAATATCTATAATATATATATTATATATATATATATATATATATATATATATATATATATATATATATATTATAGATATTTATATATATATATATATACATATATATATATATATAAATATATATATATATATATATATATATATATATATATATCTATGTATTATTATGATTTTGAAAAAGTCCTCTCATGAATTTCAATGTAATTAAAATAAACAAAAATTGAAGATTGAAAATCATTTCAATCATTTGAAGATTTTACGTCTTTCTACGCTTCTTCTGCTTTTGATTTTGCCCTGCATTATATTCCTTAATAGTTCGTATTTTTCACCTGTCATGAGGTGCCCCAAGTATTCCAACTTCCCGATTTTTATGGAATTTAAATCTTCGCAGTGTCTTTCTAGTTGTTCAAGAACTTGTGCGTTTGTTTTGCGATCCATCCGTGATATTTTCAGAATACGCCGGTAACACCACACTTGAATGCTTCCAGGTTTTTAACCCTTTCGGGACGGTTTTTTTAACGCGTTTTAAAAACATATTTTTATGGTTTTTTATTTTTATATACACAAATATACCCTGCTTTATCAAAAAATGTTATTGAAAATGTTAGGGTGTTGGTGGGGGGTGGTGGTACATATACGTACCAATATTCTTGTGTAATGGTACGTATGTGTACCAACAGTGCTACATAAAAATATTATTAACATATTTGTATTACTTTATTACTCAAAAATACAAAAAATTACTCGAAAATACAAAAAAAAAATTACTCAAAAATACAAAATATTGTTTACGGCGATATACTGCGAAACACTTTTTACATAAAGGACTGTCGCATATTTGCAAAGGGTATTTGTACATGTTATCGTTTTATTATCAGTGCACCTTTTACATCGTCTTCTTGTGTTTCCTTCAACTGGAACTTGGAAGATGTAATAAGACACTCTCGAATCGTTTTCTTTTCATAGACACTCTTCCCTTCTTAGATAAACGTCGCGTCGTACAGCAGCTATTTTTTGCCCTTCAGCAATCATTTCTTCTGCCAGAGGTACCAAAAATTGTATGAGAGGAATTTTTTTCTTATTTTTTTTTTATTATAAATAATATATGAGTTTATAACTCTCATCATAAGTAAGCGATGGAATACTTTTTTCGACCATTTACTATCAAACTTGTACAATCCTACCATTTGGTCCGCTAGATCAACCCCACCCATAATTTTCCTGTAGCACGCTATAATTTCTGGGCAGGACACATTTACTTTTGAGCCATCTCTCATGGTTTTATTTATAGAAGAAACATTGTCATGACAATTACTCAGCATCAGGACTTCCTTGGTGTCCTGCCATTTCACAAACATTAGTCGATTTTCTTTGCACTGAAATGAGCTTTCACCTCTTTGCAATTTTTCTTTTATTTTTGGTAAGTTTTTTCTATTCTGTTTACAGGTCCCTATTGCTGCGTACTGCATATTTTCGCAATTACTGCAAAAAGCAATTAATTTTGGGTATTTAATATTCACATTTTCTTTTATTTCAATCGTGGTACGTAGAATCGAATATTTGGACCATAATGTAGAGGCTTTTAATGTTATTGGTAATATCGAAAAATATCCCAAAATAATATTTTCCGAGTAAGTACGAATATGTTTTCCTTCGGCCCATTACTTAAAATGTAAATACTGTTTTTCGTACTTCTCTTTGGTAGTAGGTATATTATTAATATCTTTAAGTTTGCTTGAATCACTTATTTTTAAATATTATTTTATATTCTGTAGATCTATATTATGTGTAGACACTTTGAAACTACTAATCTGTCAATCGGCCATAGCATGCTATAAAATTTAAAATGATAAATTCGAAAACCGGATGAATCTATGAATTGAAGTCAAATTATTAAGGTAAAAATTGTTAAATCTAAATAACAATTTACTGTTTTTTACCATTTTGCAAAATACAGGGTGTTCTATAAATAAACGTTAAAATGTATAGATATTTACATAATAGAATAATATAGGGCGTTAATAAGGACGTGTACGAACTCATCACTATGAAGCCAATAGCCCAAACTCATGGCCACCATAAAATTATTAGACTCTCCGAGATATAGTAAACTGATCACCGGCATCCTTTGGAGATAGGTAAACTCATCACCAGTATTCCCCAAGGCGCTTGTTTCTAATGTGGAAGATTGCCAGTTACCTGTTACACTTCTTGTTAATGTGCTTATTTATTAAATTCAGAAATTATTTTAAGCATATTGCTTTAAAATAGATATTAATATCGATTTTTTTACTGTGTGGCCTATTCGACATATCTGCCAATCTAAGCGGTTTTGAGATCTGAAAATTCAGTTGCATAGATTTTCGATAGTGACTTTAAAATGAAAATATTTATGAGTATGTGCTGTTTCCGTTTATATCGGAAATAGTCCTCAACTTATTAACTAATTAGAAATCTATTAATATGACAGAATGAATCAAAATGCTAAGTACAGTCTCCTGGCTTTTATAAACGGTTAAAGCCTACTTAAAGAAACATTATGCAGTGAAAACAGTACAGGTACATGTAAACTCTGCAGTTTTATATACACCATTGTTTAGTACTGTAGAAGCGTAGATTTAAAAGTGAGGATATTGGGATGAGAATGGTAAAAATGGTTGAAAAATGTGAATGAAAGGATTCGCATGGATTTGTGGTGAAATGTATATGGCTAGACGGGATGCCCAAAACAGTTAGAGGGAAAAGAGTCTTATTACTTAGGTACGTAATTCTCTACCATATAATCGGTCATTTTCATAAATGAAGGCAGGTTAGGGATATCCGCATGAAATCGTTGACAAAACAATCGCCGACTAGTTCTGGGTCCAAAAATGGCCAGCCAAATAAGTGGTGCAGCCACTTGCCGTTGGAATCTCCCTTCTTATAAGTAATTACCAAACCAAGTTTTTGGTTTGGTAAGCTATGGATGGTAAATAATTGCAAGAACATTTTTGGAGTGTAGGATAATAGTAGGCATATTCCAATAAGGAATATGCCTCTGCTTTCGCCAAGTATCGTAAATTCTCAAGAATGCCAAAAATAATATAATTTTGTTGCGAATCGTTATCCAACACAAAACATTTGTCGCGGTCCGTCTTTAGATTCATCTGTTGGATTGCATGATTCGCTTTCCCATTGTCTTAGGTACAGGTGACATAAAAGAGAAACGATCGTTGCTCATAATCTTCCGAATACAAGAGATGTCCGTTGTTGTCATGTGTTCTTTGTAAGAAGAAGTTGCAATCTTTTCGTGAATGATTTTTGATGGCCTCTCTTGAGCTTTCATTTTGCAGGAGTTGCTGATGACTTGACGACTTAGTTTTCGAAGGCCGCTTACGTGATTGTTTTCCAAGACGCAGTTTCAATTCTGCAACTAAAATAATTATAGAAATATAAACACATACTGGTAATTTCCAGAAAACTTGACTTTATTACATAAAATAAAGTCTTCTTTAGTTTTAAAATTTTAATAAGTTCTTTGCATATTTTTACGTTTCATCTGAAAAATTACTTGATTGAATTCAAAAAAATGACCCGTTTATGGTTAAGCCAAAAAAATATTTGGATCTTCAGCTGGTATTACAAAACTTATTATAAGAGTAAAATTGCAATTGTACACAGAAAATAGTTATTTATACTAACTGATTTTCCAATCCTGGCACTTTGAATTTTTATTAAAAATATATAGTAAGAGAAATGCGGAGTATTCCTTAAACTTTAAAGAACAATATTGACATACATTTATTGTGTTTGGATTTAAACTTCTAAATATGCAGGTTGTTTCACTCTATCACCGTTCACGAAACATGGAAATTTTATCAAGTATGAAAAATAGCGAATTTCTAAAATTAACTCGTCGATCACCAAAAATTATTTTCGGCTATACGAGATGTCGCATGTAGCATGATTTAGGTAGTTTTTAATAGAACACTATCTTCAATTTTACACCGACTCACACTTATTATTATTACCGCACTTTCCTGAAATGGATAATGCATAAGTAACATACATGTTTTATATACCTACTTTGGTTTGTATCTAACAGTTTTCAGAGTCTTTCGCAATTGAAATTTATAATTATTGATATGCATCATTTTTAGTCCGCGTTGGCTCAAAACGTAATGAGCAGCTCACTATCCACGTTAAAGGAACAAGGACAAATGAAGAGAAATTTTTCTAGGCGTATAGTTTTAGGTAGCTATCAATCGAATTTTGCAGAATTCTCAAATAAAAACAAATAAATTACATTTATTGGTTTTTATACAATAAATTACATTTGCATTTAATACATCTATTTTAAATTTATTCTGTCAAATTACCAAATCTTGGCGGTTTGCAAGGGGTTTATGGTCTATACCTGCCACGAAGTGCAGGTAGGCCAGTGATGAGTTTACCAATCTCGTGAGGTCTATTTGAAAATCCTTACCTTTATGGCGGTGATGAGTTTGTACTATGTACGAGGGTATTTATGGTAATTGGTGATGAGTTTACGTATACCCGTTAATAAGTTATTTCATCGATGCCATACCATGACGTCACTTTTACTTTTACTCCCTAGGGAGTAAAAGTACTTTCTCTTCCTAGGGAGAAAAAGTACGACTTTGATCCCGACAATGAGGTTAGGAAATGTATATCTTGGGATAGAGGTAGGTGAAAATATTCTTTTATCAATGCTACCGGCTTGGTTAGATACATTTTACTTTTTAATAACTCCTAAGAAGAAAATATATAATCAAAATCTAAAAAATCTGGTCATATAGGGAGCCATAATTACTTAATCGGAATTAAAATATTCCATAGGTTAAAATGGGGACGTCCCCATCTTGAGCTACTCTTACAGTCCCCATTTAACCCGCCCATGACATAATTAAAAAAACATGGCGTATCAACGTTATAATTTAAATTTTTTTTTAAATGAGTATTATATGAAAATGTAGCTTAAAGACAGTGGAAACAAAGGTCTTCTTACAAAAAACGATTATTTCAATATAACTTGCTAACACCGACCAACACTGCAGGTTGAAAGCGTAAACAAGTCACAAAAAATCTTGGATCGACTGTAAACAAAACAAACATAAGCTCGAACCTCGACTACTTTTTGCAAACTGATTAATCGGCAACTCAACACCCATGAGACGTTCGGCGGTCAACTACCCACTCTTTTACTGACATTTTCAATTTGACAGGTCTGTCAGAAGTAAACAACTTAGGCTTTGTTAATACGTCAACAGGTGGCGTTAGGACAAAGATAACAATTCATTGAATTAATTGAATAAATATAATGTGTTTAAAATATAAATAATAATATTACTTTAATCAATTTTAAAAATATAGAAAACAGTATAAAGCTTCGCGATAGTGTACTGTACCGCCGTCCACTGTAACATTTTTTTTTATACAGGGTGAGTCATGAGGAACTTTACATACTTCTACCATATGTAGAGTCCCTCAGGGAGCATATCATGTGGCCACTAAAAAATGTCAACTCCTCTTCTTTATTAATTGACAGGGTGATTTGTGTAATTAACCATTTATTTCATTTTACTGTAGTGTTTATACGGCTCATTTGATTTTTTTAATTTTTGCATGATACAGTACACTACTATCAAGCATTCGACTGGTATTAGCTAAACTAAAAAATTCCAGGACTGGCATTGGAAAAATTAATTTAGGGATTCGTATTAAATATTACACCCTGTATATATATTTTTTTAAAATGCAATAAGTGATTTTCAAACTAAATAAATAGCCAATGAAAACGACATATGCGACAATGTTGTCGCACTTTTATTAAATTTTTAGTGAACGATCAAATCTTACCAAAAATAGAACAACCATAATGAAGTATCAAATTAATAAGGTAATTAATTTAAACAAATGTTATATATTTCAAACATTTTAATTGAAATGATAAACTGAGTCACTGCACAACAAAAAACAGAAACTACTAGCAATAACGAAGAACAATTTAAAAAAAAAACTAAAAATATGTACATAGTTATGATAAACCCATAAATTAGAACTGGAAAAGATACAATAATGGTAACAAAATAAAAATAATTCAAAATAGATTTTCGAAATGGAACCCTGCAGCCTGTACACATTTTTGTTGCCGAATTGTTAATTGACGTATTGAATTACGGATACTCTGGGGATCGTTTCTAATAGTATTACAACAATGTATAATTATATCAATTAATTGTTGTCGGTTATTAATATTCACTGCGTAAACTAGTTGCTTCAATCGTCCCCAAATATGGTAATCAACGGGATTGAAATCAGAGGATCTTGAAGGCCACGAAATAGGACCTGCACGTCCTATCCACCTGTTGCCATAAACATTATTGAGATGTTGTCTCACTGCCAGTAAAAAGTGTGGGGGTGCCCTATCATGCTGAAAATACATCCCTCGGATAGCAACGTTCGCGTTGGCAAGCAAATTCGGCAAAATATTTTGTAGAAAGTTCAAGTAGACCTGCCCTGTTAAAGGACCATCAAAAAAGTGAGGACCTACTAATTGGTTATTTATAACACCAATCCACACGTTAACCGAAAACCTTAACTGAGAACGACGTTCTCGAATAGCATGTGGATTTTCTTCTGCCCACACATGTGAATTTCGTGAATTATTTATCCCGTCTCTGGTAAATTGGGCTTCATCTGTAAATAGTGTCCTGTATAGCGTTGGTCGATTATTGTTAATCCATCTACAAAATTCCAACCTATCGATCTCATCTCCAGCATGTAGTCGCTGAACCATTTGCATGTGATATGGGTATAGATTATTTTTTTGTAAGACTCTACTTACTTTTGATTGAGTAACATTGAGTTCTCGACTTACTTGTCTAGTGCTTATTGTAAGGTTCATAGTAACGGCGTCCATAATGCCATCTTCCTGCGCTTCATCTACATGTCGCTCTGTTGTTCCACTAGGAAAAGTGCCATTTTCTCGCAAATAATTAAAAACTGACCCAAATGTTGGATGACTAGGAGTTCGACGATTAGGAAATCTCCTGCGATATTCTCTACTAGCAGCCCTACCATTCCCATTACAGAATCCATAAACAAATATTATGTCTGCATATTCTGTGGTCGAAAACTGATGTGGCATTTTGAACGAAAGTAACAAAAGCTCTACCAAAACTAACACAATGTACTTAACGTAGATATGACAGAAGATATATGTATTCTTGTACACATAAATAACAATTGATAATGACAATAATGACAATCATCATCATCATCATCATTGGCTTTTACAACTCTTCGTGAGTTTTTGCCGCGTTTACTATTGCCTTCCATTGATACAATAATGAAAATGGGTATAAAATATCAAGAAACGTCAAACGGTCAACGCCAACCTTCATTTTAAACTTTTTTAGATTTATTTTTATTTAGTACAGTTGATGCAATGTATTATTATTTGACATAAAATTTTAATCATTTACAATCAACAAAAACTAACACATACAAGAGGTTTGACTTTTTAATCAATTTAATTTATTATTTATCGAAAATAATGCCCCAATACGATCTATGAGTAAAAATTTAAAATTGAAAAACAATTGATTCTATCGTAGAGATAATACAAAGTGACAGTAAAGATGTTTCTGTCACTTTGAAAATTTTCTACGTATTAGATTATGTTGTGGGAACTCATTTTAATTAAAATGTTTGAAATTTATAACATTTGTTTAAATTAATACCTTATAATTTGATACTTCATTATGGTTGTTCTATTTTTGGTAAGATTTGATCGTTCACTAAAAATTTAATAAAAGTGCGACAACATTGTCGCATATGTCATTTTCATTGGCTATTTATGTAGTTTGAAAATCACTTATTGCATTTTAAAAAAAATTTATACAGGGTGTAATATTTAATACGAATCCCTAAATTAATTTTTCCAAAGCCAGTCCTGGAATTTTTTAGTTTAGCTAATACCAGTCGAATTCTTGATAGTAGTGAACTGTATCATGCAAAAATTAAAAAAATCAAATAAGCCGTATAAACACTACAGTAATATGAAATAAATGGTCAATTACACAAATCACCCAGTGGCGGCTGGTGCGGTAAATTTTGGGTAGGCCAAGCCAGCAAATTACATATAGCCATGCGTAATCAGTGGCGGATCCAGAGGGAGAGGTCACAGGGTCATGGGGTCATGATCACCCTTAAAAATATTTGAAAACCCACTTATCCTATTGGTGGTAAGACTAAAAGTGACCTTGCGTCAGAGAAAAGTGATCACCCTCAATATCCATGACCGCCCCAAAAAAATTTCTGTAGCCGCCAGTGTGTGTAATACATATTTTTTTTTGGGTGAGAGTGGGAATCTTCTAAAGACCGTACCAGATGAATCGTACCTGGCGTGTGTTGGATTCAGAGTAATCGGAGTACATCTGAATGCAATTCCCCCTGGGGGCCTTTCCTCCGGATGCATCCGTGTTACAATGCCTACCAACTAAACTTTTGTTCTTCTAGATAATGGCGATTCCAATAGTGAAACAACAATGTCCAAACACACACTATCAACATTACTGTTACTGCAACCCGGTAAAGCGTCAGAAAAACTCATTTTTATGTATCAATTATAAAACGATCTCACTATTCCAAGAAAATTTTTAAAAAATCAACCTCGATCGGCCAAACAACTAGTGCAACTAGTAATAACAATAACAGTGAAAATTGAACTAATGCTCGGCGACAGTGTTGCCATATATAAGTTGCATACAATCAGGCGATATAGAAATCATGCAAATGTGATTTTTTTTTTCGAATTTTACGAATTTTTTAAAGTTTATTTGGGCAACCGTGCACTTGTTTGCAATTGTGTTGTTTGTTTAGAAATATGTTACAATTATATATTATGTTACATATTTTCTTATCATAATTTAAAAGAAAATTTATATTACAATTCGATAATTACGTTACAGGTGACAACTATGTTCGGCGTAGGCCCGATCATCTGGTGCCTAAACAGCAAGCATAAACACGACAATATAAATCGTTGTCCGGCAAGCTGCTTAACTTCAAACGCTTTTTGTAGGGGGATCTTATGTGAGCTGGGTCGGCCTGTTCCGATCGGGCCTATTAATGATATTTAAAATGCCTGAATACGATTCGATGCTTTCTGTGCTAATATAATAACATAGTTGTTTTAACGGGCGCTAATGTATTGAGTGATTTAGTACATTTAAAAGTTATTTACATGCATTAACATAATTTTTGGATATATGTTTTTCAATTTTAAAGCTCTTAAAATTATTGGGTAGGCCCGGCCTATCCTGCCTACCCCCAAAAGCCGCCACTGAAATCACCCTGTTAATTAATAAAGAAGAGGAGTTGACATTTTTTAGTGGCCACATGATATGCTCCCTGAGGGACTCTACATATGGTAGAAGTATGTAAAGTTCCTCATGACTCACCCTGTATATACACTGCGCGTCATTAAAAAGAAGCCACCTAAAATTTGTGTAATTTTTTAAATTTTACGAACCCTACAAGAAATTTATTGTCATTAAATGCTTGTGTAATGTTTCAGAATATGTCCTAATGTAATCATTTCTTAAATAACAAATGTCAAAAAAAAAACTTCTTTCAAAATGATGATTTTAATGGAAAATTTAAAAAATTAACATTGTAAATTTTTTCTGTTTTCTGTATAAAAATTATAATAAATTCGAGATTTTTAATACCCTGTATTACCACCTCTATTTTGAATTACACTCCTCATTCGGCTTGGCATTGAATTGATCAAATTCTGGATGTCTTGATGAAAAGCTTCCCATTCTTATATGAGCGCCAACCGAAACTGCTCACGATTTATTGGAGTACGTATTATGTTTCTTACTCTTCGTTTGAGTTGGTCCCAAACATGTTCAATCGGGTTCAAATCTGGGATTTGAGTCGGCCAATTCATTTTTGACACTCCGAGGGTTTCTAGGTATTGCTTTACCATCCTGGTAAAGACGTCTTCTATCGTCCAAAGCAAACTTAAATCAGCGTTGTCGATGTGCTGCTGTTAACAAAGGTCCTGTTGCTGGTCAGCGAGCCCTTAGACCAAATTCCCTCAACCTTCTTCTTCCTCTAGAAGTGCTTATTGTACACCCTTGAGCTTTTGAAAATGGTTTTGGATTGCTCTAACCGTAAAGAATGGATTTAGCAAAGAAGTGCGTTGTAAAGAACGGTCGTCTCTGGCCGTTATGATTCCTCTCGCGATTGATCCTGGTCGTCCTTCGTGAGATTTAGTCTCTATGAATCGTTGGTATGTTTTTTGGACCATACAACAACTGATCTCCAAGCTGTCTGGCCACTTCTCTTTGACTCATTCCATTATCAATTAAAGGAACAATTTGAACAGGTCTAGCAAATCTCTAAGCCATAGTTTTAAATTTAGAAATTGCACAAGTTCACTCTTTGAACAACTATACACTAATGAAAGATTTTTGTAAAACAGAACAGACATATTCCAAGAAAAACAACATACAAACAACACGCAGTCGTAAAACTGATATCAATTTTGCGAACTTATTACCCTTAATTGAGCTGTCGGCACCCAGTGGAGGTGTCTAAAAGTGTTTATGCATTGTGGGAGTTTAGTTTCAATAAAATAAATTGCATGGAATTAAAATTATTGAAACATTCTTATAAAATTCTTGGTGAGCTCTTTTTAATGACGCGTAGTGTATATGCAGGGTGTTCGTCTATTTAGTTTTTGTTCCAGCATATTTTATTTTTGTCCCTTCTCCTACCTGTTTTATTCTACTAACTATCATATATGATTTATTTTCCTCGCAAATATTAGTATTTTTCAGTTACATGTAAATAAATGCTTTAAGATTCCATAATATATTATTTAATTTTCCTTATCGATGCATATTTGAACGCTGCTTTGTGAAGGTTTTTTTAATTATCTTCTTTATGTAAGCCCTTCTGGCCTTTAGTGGGGTCAGGTGTCATATTGCGAGGGAGCATTTGCGAGCTCTCAGCTCATCTCGTCTAATATCCTTCCCCTCCGGCTTGTTGTTTCGGCAGTCAAATCAGTCTGGTTTTATGGTCGTGTCCTTTCTTTTTTATGAGTATGTTTATTTTAATTGTAGAATTACAAATAACTTTAGGATTGATCATGTTTGTCTAATTTTGACTTAGTTTAATGGTTTATGTGAAAGTATTTTCTTTGTATTTAAATACCTACATATAGATACACACCTTACACTCACTTTGTTTATTTTTAACTATATTTTTGGTACTGTGTGTAATTATATTATATATATATATATATATATATATATATATATATATATATATATATATATATTATATACCTTATATATATATATATATATATATATATATATATATATATATATATATGAAAGTAAAAGATTGCATTTCATTTCAATCGGAACTCCACCATTGCTCTACACGTGTTTCGAGTTATTCAACTCATCATCAGGAGCACTTGTGGAAGTTCAACTGAAATGAAATGCAGTCTAGTATTTGGTTATTATAACCAAAATAACAGCCAGGTACGCTAGCAGCGACATTTATACGAAGTAACAAGAAGTCCAGAGACCTCTCTCTGATAGTAAATTAGGTGAACCGCAAATTCAAAGCCTCTTACTAGAGACTTTTAACGACGCTAGAAGTATCCTTTTACTTCAACATGCATCCACGACTCACCTTTGAAAATTACTATCTTTTTCGCTCTTTACGTAGAGATTTTACTATCAGAGAGAGGTCTGTGGACTTCTTGTTACTTCGTATAGATGTCGCTGCTAGCGTACCTGGCTGTTATTTTGGTTATAATAACCAAAGACTAGACTGCATTTTATTTCAGTTGAACTTCTACAAGTGCTCCTGATGATGAGTTGAATAACTCGAAACACGTGTAGAGCAATGGTGGAGTTCCGATTGAAATGAAATGCAAATTTTTTACTTTCATTTAAACGTCTTTCTCTACGTAAAGAGCGAAAAGGATAGTAATTTTCAAAGGTGAGTCGTGGATGCATGTTGAAGTAAAAGGATACTTCTAGCGTCGTTAAAAGTCTCTAGTAAGAGGCTTTGAATTTGCGGTTCACCTAATTTAGTATCAGAGAGAGGTCTCTGGACTTCTTGTTACTTTGTATATATATATATATATATATATATATATATATATGTGACAAGGAATATTCACATTCCGTCAAACCTGTCATTCTGTGACACGTGTTTCGAAATATTTAACTCTTCAGGCAGACCTCCAGACGGAATGAAGAACATTTCTCTTCGTATATCTGTGGTTAATGCAAAACTTTTCAGTCATTTACTGACTAGTGCAATTTAGTTAAACTAAATTGTAATAGGACCATACTCTAAAAATATTTTCAAATATACAGGGCAATCCATTTTCGAACGCTGTTAAAAATCATCTTGATACCACTGATCCTCGTCGTTGGATTGATAGAAATAGACACATTCTGTGATCACCACGAAGTCCCGAATTTTTTGGCATCTGAAATCGTTAGTTTATGATAAAAGAGATAAAGTTGAAACAGAAGCTAAATTACGGGAACGAATTTTTGATGCTGCAGAAACTATTCGACATAATTTAGTTATCTATTGCATTACTAACAATTAGATTCGTCGTATACATACATGTGTTCGCGCAGGTGAGGTCACTTTAAAACATTTATTATAATAATTATTGTCAAGTAAATACAAGTAAATTTAATTTTAGTTCATTACTGATACTCTGAGCATAGTGTAAAAAATATATGTACAAATTATTTAGAAATGTGTATAACCAAAGATCATAAACAATAACAAAATTTTTGGTTATACATATTTCTAAATAATTTGTAAAAAAAAAACTTTTTTTGAGAACGATTTCCGGAGTGGAAATCTAAACGTCAAATATTAGTTAGTTAAAAATGTGAGTTTCATCATAATCACAACAAATATTGTGGCTTCATACAAAACATAAAATTTAAATCATTGAATGATGAATATAAGTACTGTAAGCTTTGGATTTTTTTATTTTTTAGACATTTTCAGTTCTCTCACCCATTTTTTTACAATATTCATTGATATCCTAGATATTGAATCCTCCCTTTTCGTTACAATAATCTATGAATGTATTTAATATTTATTTTGTCTTACATGTTTATTCATTTTGTGATTTTTTATTTATTGATCCCATTTCTGATCACTTGTTGGGGCTCCTTCCAAGTTGTTTGTTACATAAGTTTAAAAGCTTTAATAAAAAATGAAAAAACTAATAATATATTTATAGTTTTAAAGACATAATATGTTAACGAGGGTCACAGATGTTCCTAAAGAAAATCATTTTCCCTAAAGTGCAAAGAGCAGGCGACGGTCGACTTTATTCTGCCGTTTGCCCCTGGTTTTATGCTCTCTATCGGGCATTTGACAATTAAGCTAAAATTTTCGGCCCTTACCCTCAGGTAATTTGATATTTTTCCACAAATTTTCAGATTTATGACCACATTTTGTGTCATTGCGTTTTTTAAATAATAATTACTTTCGTATTAACTGGCCACAGCGGTGATGGGATCTATGAATTAATGCAGGAGAATAAACAAAAATACAGTGCCATTGAATATATCGCAATTAGGGATAACTCAAAAGAAAGACAATATGACAAAAATTAAAGGAAAAATAATTTACAGGCGATCTGAGGTTGGGAAATGGATTTGGGTTTGTTTTTAAGGGGAAAAACGGGTTATCACGATTTCCGGTAAAACTAAAAGGCCAATGAAAAAAAGTTAAATAGCAAAGCTCTGGATAAAACAAAGGCCTACTTTCACTTTCAGTTTCAGTGGGTTTCAGACCCACTTCTGAATTTAAATTTTTTCACATAACCCCAAAATTTATTCAGAAATGTTTTTTAATTGGATCAGGAAGAAAACACCTGCTTTAGAAAGATCTTAACAAAAAATGAGTATTCATTGTCATTTATAAATAAGGAATTTTACAAAATTGAAGGAAGGAAACAACATAACACTTAACACATAACATAAACAAAATAATCCAGGAATGCTCACAAGAAGTGATTTTAAGTTAACAACAGTAGGGGAGACCGGCGATGGTTGGCACACTTTTTAAATAATTCTCATTTTCTTTGGCATTTTTTGCAATCTATTTTTAAGTATTTTTTTCAATATTAATTGATATCATTTCTGTACTTTACTCAAGTATAAAAGAGAACTCAATAAATGTTATTTAAAAATGTAGACACAAATTTAACTACGCATTAAGTGCCTACCCTACCCAGTTTTTGGGGTTGGCTGGCACAGGCTTAGGGGGAGATTGGCACAGGCTTAGGGGGAGATTGGCACAGGCTTGGGAAATAAAAAACTATGTATGTAAAAATAATTTTAAAATTCTACATTTAACAAAGACATATTTATTGCAAATTTATACATTGACTGAAGTCTTTTAGTTCCCCCAGAAAATAAACGAAGCGGTAAGATTGTTTTAATGTCGTTCAAATTTATAACATATCTGTCTTCCATAGGAGGAAATATGAAGCTTCCAACGCATTTTTCACGCTTACGCAAAGATAACATCTTTCATTCCTGGTTATTGTCCCCAGGAGCAACAAACTTTGCAATGAAATATTTTCTTTCTGACTGGGTATTTTCATTGTCCACCAAATTCACTAAAACAAAATCGTCTTTTCTAGGGTCTCTCACAAGCTCCTCGAAATTGTCAGGATTAATTTCTGTCCAGTCTGCATCTTCTTCGCCGCTAGTATTAGCACTATCCCACTCCTCATAGGTTGTTTCTTCTCTTTTTATTTTTTATTTCATCTTATTTTTATTTGTTTTATTTTCTTTCACTTCACGTTTTCTTTTTGCAGCAACTTTTTTCTCTTCCAGAGCGTCTTTGATTGGTGTATCAGTCAATATAGCTGTTGATTTTTTTTCCTATTTCCTTTCTTTGGGAAGCTTGAGGCAGCGGTCTAAGGATCTCCAGCGGGGATATTAGATATTTGTCAGATTTCACAATTGGTATTTCAACGAGTTTTTGTTCAATTTCCACCGTATTATTCGGTTCTGGTTTAGAAATCTATTGAACGGAAGTATTCCTGATACTTTAAACCCATTATTAACATTTATCTGACTAACTACCAAAGGAAGTGCTGTATTTACGATACCTGAGATATCGTAAGAGTTAAAACCGGCAATAAATACTCCAACGAATTTAAGACCACAAAAGGCTTATTGCAGGGATGCTCTACATCTCCGACACTGCTCAAGATATTCCTCAAACAAATATTAAAACCATGGAAAAGGAAATGTGAAGGGATGGGAATAACAATCATGGACAACTTCTTGTACACATTAAGCTTTGCAGATGACCAACTGGTAACGGCTCAAGATGAAGAAGATCTGTGCTATATGCTCCAAAAAATAAAAAAGGAATACACAAAAAATGGACTGGAAATAAATTTAGAAAAGACCGAATATTTAACAACAGAGCAAGAACCAGTGAGAAACTTGGAAATGGACGATAATAGGGAAATTAACTGCACTGACAAATTCAAATATTTAGAATTCATACTCTTAAAAAATGGAACCACCGAGCAAGAGATAACCAGCAGATTAGCACAGACAAGTATTAAACAAATGAACGGGGTACTGTGGGATAGACAGATTACCAGAAATACAAAGAAGAGAATTTATAACACCTTGGTACGCCGTATAATGACCTATGTATGGAGTTCATGAGAAGAAGCTGCAGAGTGACAAAAATGGATCGCATCAGAAATGAGGAGATAAAACGAAGAATGGCAGTAGAACAAGACATACTCAGCTACATCAAAGAAAAACGTTTAATTTGGTATGGACATGTGAGAAGAACACATCATACAAGGTGGATAGCAAAGATTTTAGATTGGAGCCCAATAGGAAGGAGGAAAAGAGGTAGACCCCGAAGATCATGGAGGGATGAAGTGGACGAGGCCATGGAAAGACGAGACCTTAGAGATGGAGAATGGCAGAACAGAAAGGACTGGAAAAGTTGGCTGAAAGAAGGAAGGCGGCGACAGCTGTAAAAATCCTTATATAGATAGATAGATAGGGATATCGTAAATTGACATTGTAGCGTCCGGATGGTTTCTTATCCAGAAGGGCTGTATTTTTTGACTACAGTGCGGGGGCAATGAGAAAACACACACACCATTATCTTTTAAATAAGTAAATGCCTCTATCCAAAGATGTAAGTTATAATTGTTTAATAATAGACTGGATGTTCCTTCGAGCATCTGACATGACTGACTAACAAAATGTTTAATGTACTCCGAGAATTGTGCTTCTTGCATCCATCCGGAGGGGTTGACTGAGTCAGAAATTTATATTTTAACTCAGCGTTCTACCAAATACACCATTTCTGTGTAAATCAACTTTAATCAGTGGCAGAATGGTTTTGAACCCTTAAAAGAATATTTGTTTTTTCATTTGCGAGACTATGAAGTTCTACATTTTGAGCATTGGCAACGTAGAGTAGTACTGGTAATTTTGTAAGCTTCGATCTTTATTATTTTGTACTCGTAATTTATAATATTATTTTTTTATAGAAGTAAGTGGGGTCATCATCCATATCCTGGCTCTAAAATATAGTTTCCAAAAGTTTTTAACGTTATCAACCGCTTATCTAATGTAATATTTCAATTTAAATCGATTTTCTTATAATTGAAACCTCCCGAAAAAGGCCAATATAATGAAAATATAATCAACTAAAGCCATTACACTTTTTGGCCGTAATTTATTAAAACTGTATTAGGCTAGAGACGAATTCGATGATTCAAGTGGTAAAACAGGAACGTTCTATTTAGTGTATTTTTACAGTTTGACCACTTTTTTCTAGACTTTCGGAAACTAAGCGTCTGTTCTCTACATTTGGAACTATCTGCTCTTTTATTTATTTATTTTGTTTTTGTTCCTCTCCAGTAGTCTAATTTTCATTTGGTGGAAATTTCACTTAATGTTTTCATTTTTGTCTATTTTTTCTGTTTATTTTTTAATTGATCTTCATCTGCATGTCCTTGGACTATTCATAACTGTTGGAATTGTTAGCACAACTAAATGAATGGTAGGTTCAAAAATAAACCATAATAAAACAAAAATAATAAGCTAAGAACAGATAAATATGACAATACGAAATCATATCTTAGAAAACGAACACTATGTCATCAAACTAGGAAAAGCAAATGAGGATGCTAAATTAAAAAAAAACTACTTACACAAAAAAATGGACCACTTTCGGTAAACTGATATAGATCCTGAAAAACAGCTCTATTTCTATAAGTTTAAAGAGTAAATTATTCTTGTATATTACCGGTATGTATATGTAGCTGTGGATTAGAAATCATGCCACTTACTATGAGATTTATTAAAAAAAACTAGAAAAAACAAAAGCAGCATTGAAACAAAATATGCTTGGAGTATCACTAATATACAAAACAAGAAAAAAAGAAATTAAAAAGAGAGAAAAAGTCAGGAGCATCTTGAAGGAGGTGGTAGATATGATGGCAGGGAGAGGGGAAGGGCAGAAACAGAAAAAATCGATTTACCAAGAATCTGTGCGCCCTAGAAAAAAATATTTAAATAAAAAGAAACAACACTTGAAGCGACCGGCGATTTTGAATGAGAGTTAAACGCGCGAAAACAATTTTAAATAAAATATGCATCAAATCCACGGTCGAAATTCGATATCTTTTGATTAAGTGTCCTATCGACAAAAATCAAAATGCGTTTGAAAACTAAGGTGTTAAATAAATACAGGTTGTGCGATTGTTGCCATTTTTTGCTATTCTTATGAGATCAATAAAATTTGTCAGAGTTTCATTGACCGGTCGTAGTGGAATTTCCATTCTTATAGCTCAATCTTCAACAAATATAACATACTATTTCGATTTTTAGTTTTGGAAACAAATATGAGGTATCTCCACTCCACGAAGACGGTATTGGGTGGAGTTTGTAGCAGTAGCAAGTTGTGTAGTTTCGAAACATGTACTTACGTAATTGAAAAGAAGCAGTTTTAAGCTTTTTAGATCGTTTGTAATGGAAAAGTTTAAATTCAGCGTTTTTATAATATTTCAAATGCCTCACATTTCTTACCAAAACTAAAAACCGAGATTTCATGCTATAGTATTTAAAGATTAAGCTTTAATAATTTAGATTTAAATATTATAGTGACAGGACAATGAGAATAATAAATTTTATTTATCTCATGAAAATAATAAAAAATCGTGCAACACCTTTATAAAAACTGACCTAATTTGCGGCAAAATACATAAATTGCATACGAAAGCTGCACTCTTCATTTTTAAAACGCATTTTGATTTTTGTTGATAGTACACTTTGATTAGAAGATATCGAATTTTTACTGTTGCGTCGATTCGATACAAATTTCATTTAAAATTGATTTCGCGCGTAACTGACATTTAAAATCGCCGGTCGCTTCAAGCGTTGTTTCTGAGAGAACGGTTCATTCTACATAAAAAATGCTAATAAATATTTTTATTTAAAATTATCTCAGCTCCATTTTTTATTTGAAATATTTTTTTAGGTGTGGAGGGAAATAGGTGTGGTAACATTTTTGCATATTTTGGGGTCCTAAAATTGACATTCTCAGCAAAGTTTAGTTTACTCGTATGATTTTTAGAGGTTTAGTGGCATTTTCGTCTCAGACGACTGTAGTAAAAAGGTTTACAAATGATGTAAGTAACAAATAATTGCAGAATCCTTACAATCAACTTCGCGATATAGCGAAGAGTAGAAATTTAATTTTGATCTATGCAGAGAGAGAGAGAGAGAGACAGAAATTTATTGTTTTTAAAATGAGTTTACATTTAAAACACAACATGTTATAGTACAAACAAGGTACAAGATACATTAAATTACTAATTATCCATAATTAAAAAAAAAATATCTAGGTATATATCAATTAGCGCAACTGTCCTCAAAAAATTCCTCTATACTATAGTAACATTTAGATAATAAAAACTTCTTGATTGCTGAAATCGTAGGCTTCCACGGCCAGAGTCAGAATTATAGTTTATTCGTCTTCCGGGTTTGGACCGTGTCATTTGTGAGTGACCCAAAAGTGGGTTCATCTTGACGTTTCGCTACAATTGTATGTAGCTTCTTCAGGAGAACAAAAAAAGAAAAAGAAACAAAAGACAGGAAGATGGGTAGTTAGCAACGGTAACTCAGTTACTCAACGCAACCAGAGGCGAATACTAACTACCAAGATGGGCATTTGGTCACAGTAACTCAACTACTCAACGCAGCCAGAGGTGAAAACCAAATGCCAGGACAGGGATTCACGTCCAACAGCTCAGAACACTAACGCGTCGAGAGGTAACTGAGTTACCGTTGCTAACTACCCATCTTCCTGTCTTTTGTTTCTTTTTCTTTTTTTGTTCTCCTGAAGAAGCTACATACAATTGTAGTGAAACGTCGAGATGAACCCACTTTTGGGTCACTCACAAATGACACGGTCCAAACCCGTAAGACGAATAAACTATAATTCTTGATTGCTCTTTGGAATACAAAAATATTGCTTGAGGATTTTATATCGAAAGGTAGGTGATTAAACACTTTCTTACCAGTTTAAATAAATGATTTTAAGAGGAAATTGGAAATGGAATAACATAATTTAGACGAGTGTTGTAAGGAGAATCTGTCCGAATATCCTCTTTATGTTTTTTAAAAGTTAAGCACCCTAATTCAAGGATATACATGCAAGGAAGTGTCAAGATACCATGTTTCCGGAACAGAGGCATGCATGATGTATCAAATTTGACCTTACATAAATATCTGAGCGCTCTCTTTTGTAGCATAAAATTTCTACTGAAATGATGAAGAGAACCGCTACCTCAAAAGGCAATACCGTATCTCAAATTATTGCAGTGCAATGGTACACAAAGAAATCTTGACGAAGGCTTGTTTAGTGTGCTCAAAAGAACTGGAATCAACACATAACAATCTAGTTCCAAGATTTGTCAATGAAGCTTTAACAAATTTTAATCTTTCCGAGGCTGTGTCCACCAATTAAATAATATTAATGCTTTCCGACGTTGCACCATATATGATCAAACAGCATCAAATCTTATCATCTGATAGCATCAGTGTTTATATGATAGCAAAGGGAGCTTTATACTACTCCAAATATATCGAAAATTTTTAAAGGTTCGTATTTGAACTTCAAGATATTCAAGATAACAAATCGATAAAAGATGGACAGGATGTATAAGGTCTATTCTATTAAGTAAACCAGTAAAAAATCAACAGTTTGAAAAAAGATCGAAGGTATCCCTGGAAAAATTGGTCAGAGAGTATTAACAAAACTCAAAGATGTATTAACAAAAAACCAAGGATTTCAAAAGATAAAGAAAATATTTCAATTTTTCATGGAGAACACGTTGAAGATATAAATATGTATCCGGATGTAGTGGCAAAGTATAAGTATGCACCGATAACCAGTGTAAACGTTGACAAAAGCGTTTCGAATTATAAAAATGTTTTGAGTGACAGGCGCCGAAATTTTACTATGGAACATTTAAATAAGTATTAGTTTTTCATAGATTGAACATTTCATGCTTTAAACAAAAATAATATATTTTTCTATAACTAAAGTGTGCAGATAAAACTTAGGTTAAAACATTTTTGTTTGAGTTTTCTATTTTTTTTTGGTTATTATATTTTATTTTTAAATTTATAATAGGTATTTATTAGTTCTTAAGCTAATATTAGAAATTATTATACAGGGTGAGTTTTTAGTGGAACATCGGTCGATAATTCCATTGTGGTACAAGATATTAAAAAAACTAATTTTGAAAAAATGTAGGCAATGGTATTGACCATACTTGGAAAATATGTGGAATTCTACACGGTGATTAATAACTACGCCTACGTTGTATAGCAAACATACAATGTTTTAAATGGAACGCCTATATATTTTTTCATGTTTATATTCCTTTCATACTTCTCATTCTTATAATATTGGACTTTGCATTACTGTACAGAGTATTTAACAAGTTATGACCATTTTTATTTCGAAATCCCTATGAAATCAACACCATGTAAAAGAAGTAACGCATAAACAATGTTTTAATTTAATATAATAAAGTAAACAGTATATTGTAGTTTTTAAATTAAGTTTAATTCAAATCAATAACTTAAATTTGTAGACAGGATTAATCAAAAAACGAAATTACAATTTTCTCAATTTTTTTAAATGGATCACCCTGTACTCTATTTTTTAGAAATATTGTATTTATGATACTCTTTCATTTTTATAATATCATTCTCTAGACCTAAACTCATTAGTTTCCGAGATATTTTTAGTTTTATTTAAGTTTCGGGAATACATTCAATTTTTGTAAGTAGAAATAAGTATTTAGTATTGAGTGATAATATAACAAAATTATTTTTAATTAAAAAAGTAACTTACAAAAAATATAAACCACAATAATATGTAATGAATGTAACAATTAATGTGATATTAAGGAAATAAGTCTAAAGTAAATGTTCAAAATGTCCACCTTCATCGTCTATACAAGTTTGTAACCAATATTCAAATGACCGAGCAGCATTTGTAAGTCAATTTTATTAAAAGCTTCTGTTATTATATTTTTCATATCATCTGGCGTTGTTGGAAGCTTTTGGTATACAAGGTTTTTTATATAGCCCCACATGAAATAATCAAGTTTGGAGAATTCCGGTGATCTCGGTGCCCAAACAGTTGGTCCTCCTCTGCCTATCCACCTCTCAGGAAAGTTATTATTTAGATGTTTGTGAATAGGAGCAGTGTGGTGATCTGGAGCACCGTCGTGTAAAAGCCACATTCGTTGTTGAATAATAAGCAGTCGATTCTGCAGTAGTATTGGCAAATGATTATTTAGAAAATCCAGATATATGGTACCATTCACACGACCGTCAAAAAAATGTGGGCTTATCACATATTCGCCAACAATACCACCCCAAACATTTATAGACTACCTAGTTCAACTATTAGTGTTAACAAAATAGGGATTGCTTGATTCATAGTAATGAAAATTATGCCGATTCACCGTTCCATTTTTGTAAAATGTAACCTCATCTCCCAAAAGCAAATAATCGAAAAAAAAATCGGTCTCTGCACTTGCTGCTGAGATCAATGATAAAAAGCTAATCTGCGTTGATAATCATCGACTGGCAATTCATGACATAACTGTATGCGGTAAGGATGCAGTTTATGTTTACGAAGGATTTTTGCCGCCGAAGTTTGATTAATGTTATGTGAACTTTCACGAGCGCTGATGTGGGGATCTTCAGTAGTAGCTATCAGTACATCATATTCCTTTTCTTCATTTAGAACAGTTTGGTTCTCTCATTCTTTTCATATACAACTGACCCAGTGCGAACAAAACGATCCATTAATTTTTCAAAAGCTTTTGCTTTTGACTTCCTCCGTTCAGGAGATCGCTCGTGATATATTCTGGATGCAAGTAAGCAATTTCTCGAACTTTCTCCTAATACCCAGACCATATCTGTTAACTCTTCTACAGAAAAATTCATTTTTAACAATAAAGACAAGTCACACACTCTGTATAGTAATGCAAAACTCAATACTATAAGAACAAAAATTATGAGAAGAATACAAATTTTTCAAAAATATATAGGGTGTATCATTAAAAAAATTGTATGTTTGCCATATCACATCGTTATTAATCACCCTGTAGAATTCCACCATAATGGAATTATCGACCGATGTCACACTAACAACTGACCCTGTATATTATGTTTTAAACTCTAATTTCACTATTTGGGAGAGTGATTCATCGTTTGAAGGCGGAGAAGTGGAGAAAGACGTATGAAAATTAAATGGCGTACACTCACTTTTATTTCAACGTTAATTATATTATATTGTTTAAATATATTGTTCAAAATAGTCCACAATATATTTATCTGCAGGTTTTTACTGAAGTTTCCATCTCTATATCCAAAGACCGTTTTCAAAGATATAAATTATAGTTATATTTATTTTATTTGTTTATTACTATATATTTATATAATCTTATATTATTTATTTTCTTTGTTTTTTCTTCACTTTAAAAACGGTCTCTGGAATAGAGATCGAAACGTCAGTAAAATAAACATGTAAATAGATGTATTGCGGCCTATTTCCAACATTCTCCCTAAAAATACGGAATGCCACAGAAAAATAAATATTACTATAATTTGTATATTTGAAAACGATCTCTTTATATAGATATCGAAACATGAGTAAATTAAACATTTCAATTAATATATTGTTACTTATTTCCAACAATATTTCTAAATATACAGAACGGCAAGCAAAATGCCATAGAAAAATAAATATTACTATCACTTGCATATTTAAAAACGATCTCTTTACATAAAGATCGAAACATCAGTAAATTAAACCTATAAATAAATATTTTGTGGCTTATTCCCTACAGTCTCCTAAAAATACAGAATGCCACAAACAAAAAGCTATAAAAAATAAGTAATTTTGCAGAAAGCTTACTGATGCCACCCGTCTGTTGCGGAAGTTACGCTAAAACGTCTTTTGACGTGACCCGTCCTCAAAGAGTTACACAATGAAATTTTTTTAAAACAAATTTTAAGACAGTTTCCACACCACCCCAAAGGTATGCCTCGTGGAGAGTTACTTTTTTTTAAATGGGTGTTCGCCAAGAGCCATATTGTCCCATTAAATAACATGAACAAAACACTTAAACAGTATAAAACAAAACAAAATAAAATCCTATAAAGCAAAATAAAATTCTATAAAAACAAAATAAAAATAATTTTTGATGTAACAAAACATTGTACTATTCTATTTAAACACAAACACTATGCAGACTTACTATGTTCTTCTCGTTTTTTTTTTGTTTTTGTCTCGGTTTTTTATGCTGATGTTTCTACTAAACTATTAGAAAATATTATTCGCTGTCTAAATCTGAAGATGCAGTGCTGCTATCGCTGTCATTATCTTCACCTGGTGTAATTATAATTGGCTCTAGTAAAACTTCGACATGAGTGTCAAGTTTCCACATACGATGTGCTTCTTTAATTATGTGGCCTATACATTTAGCCCATTTCTCTGGAGTTACATGGAGGATTGCTTGAATTAAAAGTTCCTTAACTTCGTTTAATTTGAACGTTTTGTTATTGCGTGCTACTTCTCCTTTCACTTGCGCCCAGATAAGTTCAATGGGATTAAGTTCGCAATGATAAGGTGGTAGACGCAGAACTTTGACACCATAATCTTTTGCAGTTTCATCCACAGCATATTTAAGATATTCACTTTTCCTTACCCGTGCAATGTCAAGTAGCTGAATTTTGAGCATTGATTCTTCGTATGCAATCCCCTTTTCTGTAAGCCATTCTTGAATTCTCCCTTTCCGCCACGCCGTCGTCGGTAATTGTTCTAGTCTGCAGCTATGATATGGCGCATTGTCCATAACAACCACAGACCCAGATTCCAATTTTGGTAAGATTCTCTTAAACCAGCGCTCAAATACTTTGGAAGTCATTTCTTCATGATAATCACCTGTTTTTTTTTCGACTCAAATTGAAGCAAACCATCATCAAGGAACCCTGTATCACTTCCTATATGGGTGATGATTAAGCGCCGTCCCTTTCCTGATGGAGCTTTTAATCCTGTAGACCAGCCTTCTATAAATGCTTCGCGTTTACTTTTGACATTTAAATCTTGCCAAACTTTTCCAACTGTATGACCTTCGTTAATCCAGGTTTCATCCAAATAATATATTTTGCGTCCAGTGCTGCGAATTTTTTGTATTTCTTCTAAATATTTTCTTCTCAACAGAATAATTTCATTTTTTTCTAATAGCATACTTTTTCTGTTGCGTTTTACATATCGAAAGTTCATTTCGCGCATGGTCCTGATTAAGACTCTACAAGATATCTTGGGTAAGGAGTCATCGTTTTCGAGCTCTTGAGAAATTTTTTTCAGTGTTGGAATTTCACTCCGAAAATAAAATGAATGAATTTTTCGACGTATAATATTCTTTGTCTCGTCATCCAAAACAATGCTTTTCCTATCTCTAGTTTTACATTTTTCTTGCTTTTTATTTTCCGATGTATTTTTAAGTACACGATAAATACAGCTAACCGATACTTTTGTTAAACTGCTACAAATGTCGACCGCTTGGCTAACATTTAATGCCATTTTTCTGCCGACAATTCCTTCATAGACGTTTCGTATCATTATCTTCTCTTCGGACGTTAACATTTTCCGTCTCTTGTGTGGCTTTTCATTTTTGAAATCAACATCAGAATTTTCTATCTTCTCTTGGAACAACTCGGTTTTTCGTCCATTGCATTTCAATAATCACAGAATATGTATAACTAAAAATTTACTATAACACTCTTATTATCAATAACACGTTTTATCAATACTACAATACAGTATTGATAAAACAGTATTGACAACAATAAGTTTACAAACTTATCACATGAAATATACTCACAAAATGCAACACATGCACTACCCATAGAAACGCCAATGTAAGTGAACCATCGGTTATGTCTTGATTGACATTTCTTCGGCGAAAAAATAATAAAAACTAGTTTTACAGCTATGTCTGGGTCGGGATCCTAAATCTGAGTTTCCTCGCTAATTTCAACGTTGCCAAACGATTGAAAAATAATGTTTTAAAATATCGATTTTTATTTTATAAATTTAAATATGTAACGAAACGGAACATAAAATTTATTTCATTACAATTTTGTGCTTAATTTTTACTATTGAAAAAATCATGTTTTTTGGTATTTTCATGACGGTATAATCGCTGCGTGGAAGAATACAGGTTTTGTATGACCATAATTACTACTTGTAAACAAGAATTCGCTACAGTGTAGGACAACTTCTGGTCAAGCCTACTATAGAGAAGCACAAATAAATATACTACTTTATATATTCTGTAATTTCTTATGAGGAAACGCAAATTGCAATTGAGAAAACTGGTAGTTTTTGAGGGCCGCTGTGTACATTTAAATTTGAGGATATTCGGCGTTAAAACTATGAAATCAATCTTCTAAATTGAGGATTACTACTATATTCTAATTTTCGTATAAAAATTGTTTGTTAAAATCTATATGCTTATTTTTATCCTTTTTTTTGTATAATCGTATAATTTTTTTTATAATAATATAACTCTAATCATTACACACAAAACAGCATAAAAACAATTGAAAATAGTTGTTAAACAAAATAGCTAAGACAATTAATATGTTCGTTAATATTTTATCAATTATTTTACTGAATCGTCAAATTGTAACATTAATCATATAATTAGTATTTTAATATTTTAAAAGATGTCACTGGTATTTTAGCTTTTAACACTGTAACGTGAAAGACATCAAAAAAGAATCCATTGGAAGTGACCGGCAGCTGAAACTTCTGAAAAATATTTACTATGTAATTTTATTAATGCAAGACTGATTAACCTAGGAGTTTTACATAAAGTTGTATTGAAAATTCACGGACAGGAAATACCAAACACAAACAACATTTTACTGTTAACATCGTTTTCGATCTTTTTTGTATTTGACCACATGCCATACGTTGTCCGTTCAATCTATAGAATCATTACATTCTGAAATTGCACGCTAGTCTTTTGTTTAGTAGTTTTTTTGTTCGATTTTAATTAAAGTAGAATTGTTTGCCATCAGACTATTCAAATAATCAGAAATGGACAGTTGTTGTCCCTAACTGAAAACCAATAAACTCATTTTACCCCTTACATCAATCGAAACAAAGAAAAGACCACAATCGGTGTATACCTAGTATTCGTGTGACCTTTATAGGGCACTTCCTCCCTCTTTTTTTAGTATTCCAATATTATTAACACATGCAATCTGACTTCCGACTTCTGGCAGTTGTTAGAAAGTTCAAAAGATCCCCAGTCAGTCACCCACGACTAGCTTTTATGTTTTTTTGGCACTTTATACGGATTATTGGGGTCTTAATGCATATTTATAGAAAAAAGTAAAAATAGTTTCGGTAAAACGTTCAGTTTGGTTACAATCTGTGATATTTTGTTAGAGCTTTGACGGTTTTATTGGGTAAATAATGAGAGGGTCATGGGAATCTAGACAGATTTAAACAGGCAGACAGTTTTTTCCACTTACGTGATTTAAGAATGCTGACTTTAAATAAAAAGAGGACAAATAATCTTTGGTATTAAAAGGTAAAAATATACGTAGATATATGAGGGGATAAAATAAGAATTAGGATTTAAAGTTGTTTTGGTATAAAAATTCCTAAGCTTCCAATACTTAAAACAGATTAGATTAGTTGTTAACAAAAAATATAACTAAAAAATATGTTAACAACGATACGATAATTATACCTATGCTGAACTTCTTAATTTTTTAATTGTGTAGGAAAGTCACGAACACTATTAATTTAATTGGGTATATAGAGATGAAAGAGAGAGGAGGAGACGGAGACAGAGAGAGAGAGAGAGAGAGAAGAAGAGAGAGAGTAATAAATCAGTATTTTTAATTAAACATGCCGTTGATATACATATATCAGGCCCTAGAGGCCCAAAGTTTCAATGGTTTTCTTCTATTCCTTTCTATCTTGTGCTAGGTTTCTCCAGTTTTGTACTCCTAACAATCTCAAAACTTCTTTGACCGATTCCATCCATTTTGTTGTCCATATATTTGCAATATTTCATTATATGTTCTTCTTCTCCAGATATGCACATCTTTTAAACCTCCATATTGAAATGATTTCAATATGTTAAAAAGGATACAACTTAAATGGATTTTTCTATGAGTTTGTTGTTCATGAATTTCATGAAGCCATCACAATGTGGGTTCGACTCTGAAATAAAAGAGAGAAAAAGATTAGTAAATTGTTAAATAAATTAATTTTGACTTACCTGGTATCGTGTTAATAATTTCTGAATAGTATAGTTGCCTAGTGTATAGGTGAATCGTCTAAACCTTAAAAAGAACAAAAAAAGAAGAATTCTTAAAAAATATTTAAACATAGAAATTTAAAAAAAAACGTCAGAAAATAAACTGTCAAGCAAGTCTGTGGGAGCTAAATTAATAGGGGTTTTGTTAAATAAGAAATTACAATGATGTGGAGATGAAAAGAATAAATTGTATTAGCATTGTAATAGAATAAGTTTTATATCTGAACATTTTTTTTTATAAATTCCCAAATTAGATGTGATTAAAGTAATTATGAGAAATTAATGTTGATTGACAAATGTGTCAGAACAGGACAGTTTTATGGTTTAAAAAAAATAGAAGACGAAAAGAAAAGAACGTTGGTTGCTGTTAACAACGGAGATAGGTTTTTTGGGGAGGCCGACGAGGATTTTTCGACGAAGGGGAGCCTTGAAACTGTGGAATAGGTCGGGAGTGTTTTTTTAACTCGTCTAATTAGAATTTTAGTTTTTCCACAGTTTCCACAGCAGAGATATCCAGAATTTGTTCCAGAGAGTAAGAGAAACAATTTGACTTATAAATTATTATTGGAGTACAGAAATGTCATTTAAATTGAGAAAATTAAAATTCATGAATTAACATAATTGCGATAGGCCTTAAAAAATTGAAAATATTAATGATCATTAAATTAAAAATAGAATAGTACGTACCTTAACTTCCGAAGAGAGGATTGATATTCCAGTTTCACCGATTATTTTGCGAGTAGTTAGTTTTCTTTAAATAAATCAGAACTGTTTTAAAGTGAGGTTGGATAATAATTTTGGGGATCATTTGAAATTTTGATTATATTTGAATGCAAGTTAAAAGTCAGCGGAATAAAGTGTTCATTTTCTTTTTCTTTATAGTTCATTTAAACACTTTATAAAGTTGCAATATTTATTTGGTTTTTAGGTACTTGTAGAGAGTCTCCACATTTTGTAATAAATTTTTATTGTCACGACACTAAACCACATTAAGATTTATACGATTCCTATTTTTGTATATTTTTAAAGGCAACCCAAGTTGCAGACGAATTTTATTGTTTATATTAAATTTGTTCAATATTAATAAATAACGTGCTTCATTTGGGTTAATTTATCAAAAGTCTAAAGTAAATTTTGGTTTAATTTCTTTTTGAACTCTACCAGGAGACTACAGAGTCGACGTCACACAGTGACAGATTGCTTAGAACACATAATTGAGCTAGCTGAGGTATATATTAAATTAAACAACGAACCACATATTTTAAAAATTACAACATTTATTATAAATAAAAATAAAATTAATAAAATACAACTTTTTCAATATATTCTTTTGAGTATCTTTCACTCCCATCTATCTAGCTTCACTTCTATGGTTTTGCTTAAGATCCAGGTTCCGCTAGCATAAAGCACCGTTGGTCGATAACCGTTGTATATATTCTTCTTTTTTACTCATATGGATATTTTCAAAATAGACACGTGCTTCGTGTGTCCGTGTCATTACATGTGTTTTAAATCTTTAAATAATTGTCAGGTGTCTAATTTCCAAGTTTCACTTAGCATTTAAAGCTATTTTTTATAATATATTATATATATATATATATATATATATATATATATATATATATATATATATATATATATATATATATATTGTTATGATGTGTTTTTTGTTTGAATGATGAGCAATGAGTATTTTTAATAATATAGGGTTTTTATCGCGGTTCTCAAAGAATTAGCTTGTAAGTACTTTTTAAAATTATCTTTATTATAACTATTATGAAACACACATATATATCTAACCTAATCAATGTAAATTTAAAATAAACTATCTTTAAACTGATATTCTTATAAAACTAATTAAATTCTATAGACAATCTAAAATTTAAACAAACTATCTTCAAAATTGAAATTGTTATGACATTAACTAAATTATATTAACAAAATTTTGTACCTTTCTTTCACTGAATGCCTAAATGAACTATTTTCCACTAAGTATATAGATTCTAATCACCACTGAATGTCTTCGTACTTCAGTTATCCTTGTTTTTTGTGAAATTACTTTTTTCAATTATCAGCTTCTACCAATTTAAGATATATTTTTCTTCACCAGCATCTATACACCACCAACCAAACCAGCAAACAGCATTTATATTTATTCTTCTTTTCAATATACCAATATCCAATTATTATAAGTTGATTTATACTAATCTCCAACCATAATATAATTTAATTTCTTCCAATATACTTTTATAATCTCCAATAATTATTTGTATATAATTATAAATGTGCATTAAATTATATGCATAATTTTTAATCTTCATTTAACTCACTATATTAAACATTTTGACTATTTGTACTTGATTCACTGACTCCAACTAACTTTCATAATAAACTGCTTGACTTCTGACTAAAAACTTCCAAAAAAACTGCCCAAAAACTTCTTAAAACTCTTCTGACTGCACTATCTAAAACTTTTCTGACTAAAAACTTTCAAAAACTCCAAAAAACTGCCATCTTGAATCCAAATCACGGGTATTTATATGTTTTGGATTTCTAGAACCATCTCGTAAGATATCATGTTCTATTTAGATCTATTTAATACATGTCTGAATTTTCTGGAACAAACCATTTCGCAAACATGGCCATCTCCGGAGATCCAGAGAATTCCATTCTTTTCTATTAATAATTTTGTTTACATTTAGGCTTTTCAGATCAGAATATATAATTAAATTAGTAACTAACATTCTAATTTAATAAAATACACATTTCAAACAATATATTATTATAACCCACTTTATATTCGTAAATATTTTTAAACGTCACTTCAGAGTATAAATATCTGTCAATCTCCGAGAGTATTTTTGGTTGCCTAAGCACATGGCTCACTTATATATATTTACAATATTAAAATACAACTTTTTACAATTATTATGCTAATTTATTAAAAATGCCCTCACATAAATATATTTTTATTAAATTCTCTAGTATATAACTTATTTAAAACAACCAAATATCTAATATTATGTAGTATATAACTTATAAATTATTTTCTATAAACCCTAATCGTCACAATACCCCAAAAATAATATTTAAAATAAATAATTTACTTATTATTTTTTTAAATATTAATTTTCTCATACCTTATTAAATTTAATAAATCAAATTTTTTTTTATTTATTTAAAATGTGTTAAATACATCCCTGTTCGCTGTCTATGTCAAAACAGAGAACAACGGATCACAGTTCGGCTATTCTATGGTCAAACTGTCATGTCAAATGGAGAATGGATTTTATCAGAGAATAAAATATAACCTTAATTAAAAATATAATGGATATTGTGTTCTGTTTATTTATAGACAAAATCTAGGAATTGTTTCCATTCAAAAGGCTTTCATCCATATAAATTGGTAAGTTTTACACTTTTTATACAGACATTTACACAATCAATTCTGTATCTAACCCCAAATTATGATTTTTAGGGTACAAACAATTTCCATATGTATAAAATTCAACAAGTATGATGTCAAATTTATTCACAACAATGAAATCTACCATCTATCTATGAAATGGATCTATCAGTAAGTTTTTTTTTTTTTTTTTAAATCTTTTCTTTGTTTAGTTGACATATTGGGCATTGGGTAGTAATTTCTTTTGCTATACTTATGTCATTCTTTGCAAAATAATTGTCCCTAAATAGCATCCATAGCTTTCTTGAACCAATATGCATATAATTGTTATGTAAATTTTTCAATATTTTCTTTGCTAAAGTTCTAGTTATTACATATACTTCTATGCCATTTATTATTTTATAATATACCCCATCTTTCCTAAGGACTTTTTGTTTTTCACTCAAATTGATCTGATCTCTTATAATTTCTTCTTTAGAATATAATCCAGTACTTTCTACTAATTGATTTAATCCAATTTTTATTGTTCGCTGCCCTTTTTGTGGTGTATTTTCTAACCTTGATAAAGCATCTGCCACTATATTGGATTTTCCAGAAATGTATTTGATTTCAAAGCAGTATTCACTAAGTATTAGACTCCACCGATGTATTCTACTGTTTCCATATTTGTTATTTAATATAGACGTTAAAGCTTGGTGATCTGTTTCTATTGTAAATTCATTACCCAACAAATAAAATCTTAATTTTGTGACACAGTGTATTATACTTGCTAGTTCTAATTCTGAAACTGAGTAACCCTTTTCATGTGGCTTTGTAATTCTTGAAATGAATTGTATTGGGTATTCGACCCCATCATGTATTTGTAATAATACCCCTGATAATCTCTCTATTGATGCATCTGTTCTTAATATGAATGGCTGTGTGTAGTCAGGATAGTATATTTTCAAATTTGACAGAAAAATGTTTTTAATTTCTTGGAATGCTAGTTCTCTTCTCTGGTCCCATCTCCATTTTACACCTTTTCTCAGTAGTTCAAGTAATGGAATTTCTTTTATACTTAGATCTGGTATCATCCTTTTATAATAATTAATTATTCCAATAAATCCTCTTAAAGTTCTTAAATTGTGTGGTGTTTTATATTCCTGAATGACTTGTGTCCGTTCTGGATCCATTTCAATTCCCTTAGTGTTAAGTTTATAACCTAGATATATGACTTCTTTTTGAAAAAATGTACATTTTTCTTGATTTATTTTTAGTCCAACTTTATCTAATCTGTTTATTATAATTTTTAGGTGTTTCTCATGATCTTCAGCCGTTTTAGAAACAATTAATATATCACCAATGTAGTGAATTACAAAATGGTCATATTGATCCAAAATATCATGAAGACATCTACATAGAACACTGCAAGATGATTGAAGTCCAAATGGTACTATTTTGAATTGATATACTACTCCATCTATCTGAAATCCTGTATACTGTCTACTTTTTCTTTCTAGAGGTATTAACCAGAAACTATGCTGTAAATCGATTTTAGTGAAAAATGACATTCCTGTAATTCTTCCTAATATTCCATCTATACTCATTGGTGCTTCAAATTGCTTTTCAGTAATCTTGTTAATATTCCTTGCATCCAAACATAACCTGATTTCACCTGATCTTTTTCGTACTACTACTATGGGGTTAATAAAGCGTGTGTCTGCCTTCTCAATGATCCCATCTTCTAACATATTATTAATTGTTTTGTTTACTTCTTCTCTGTATTTATATGGTATTGGGTATGATTTTGTTTTAAAATCTTTTTCTTCTTTAACTTTTATACTATGGATATAATTTTGTGCAATTCTATTTTCTTTATTGACAAGTCCCTTGTGTTGCTGCAATATGGAAATGACTATTGATTTATATTCTTCAGGGCAATTTAAAACTTTCATCATATCTTCTTCTTTACAAATAACATTATTCTTCATTATGTACTCATTATTCCTTGCTTCCAATTTTACGCACTCCGCCTCGTAGGCATCCATCTGCTTAAAATTTCCATTCCTTAAATATTCACTACAATAATTATTCTTTACATTCTTCTGGGACATTTCCCTATCATCAAAATACATTTCTTCTTCATAAATATCATTATTTTCTTTTAATAATATCCTATCAACTCTTATTCCTTCTTCTACCTCATCTTTCTGCATAAATTTAATTATTTGCCCTTCCAAAGTTACCATTTTTTCTTCAAAATCTATCTTTACTTTCTTCTTTTCCAATTCATCATTTCCCATTAATATATCAACACATAAATCCTTGACAATAAATCCTTGCATATTAATTTCTTTATTAAGAATATTAATTTTAAAATTGGCTAGTTTATCAATTTCACCCAACTTCTTATTATTTGCACCAATAATTTTAATTTTTGGAATCTTTATTATATCTGATAGTTTTAATGTATTAAAAATAAAATTCTCCGAGACTAAAGTACTTTCTGAACCAGTATCTATCATAATTTTAATCATTTTATTTTTGGCCAAAGCATTTATATAAATTAAATTAATAGAGTCAATAATTTTATCCTCATCTAAAGAAATAAATTCAGAAGGTTTTTCATAATAGCAATGGCCTAACTTGTAATTCAGAAAGTTTACTGCACAAAATTTTGATTATTAGAATTGTCAGATTGTATCTGACCACTTGAATCTGATGTCCTATGTCTTTCCCTACTATGACTTCTACTCACATTTTCTTGCCTTGTACTATTTCGTTCCCTGTCTTCGCGGCTCCTATTCCTTCGAACACAATTTACCTGTCTGTTATAGTTAGGTCGCTCTGTATTTCTTCTATTGTTAAAATCTTGTCTATTATTATTAGTATTGTTATTAAAATGTTGTCTATTATAACTAGTATTGTTATTACAATTTTGTCTAATTTGATTACTGTTATTATTATTAAAATTTTGTAAATTATTACCATACCTAGTATTATTGTTATATGATTGTCTATATTGTTGATTATCATTTTTTTTATATTGAAAGTTATTATTGTTTTTTCTGTTGTTAGTATTACTTGTCATATTGCCTCTTTGTATTCTTTGAATAAAATTAATGAAACTATCTATTGTTTGAATATTTTGTACAGTTACGGTTTGCACAACATCAGCATCAAAATGTCTAGATACATTTAAGACTGTTTCATCCTCTCTAAGTGGTGGTTCTAAATATTTTGCAACTGTTATCAGTTTTAATGCATAATCTACCATATTTGATTTTAAATTGTGATTATACTTTCCAAAATATAGAATTTCTCTAAACTTTGCTTGCTCTAATTCACCCCAATAATAATTTAAAAATTTATTTTCAAATGTTTGAAAATTATCTAAATCATTCTCAATACTAGCAAACCAAGTTGCTGCATTGTCATTTAATGTCACTCTAATATAATCTTTAATATCATTAATATTATTCACAAATCTTAATTTATGTTTTAAACTATTTATGTATACTCTAGGATGCAAATTTTTTATATTACCAGAGAATTTAATCCCAGTCTCATTTGTTAAATTTAAGTAAGGTGTCCCTATGTCTCTCATTTGTGAAATATCATCTATTCTCTGTTCCACATTTCTTATTTGATTACAATTTATTTGAATATTTTGTTGTATATCGTCTAATTTTTCTTCTGTGTTTCTCCTGTCTTCGTTAATTTTTACTTCTAAGTTACATTTCTGTAACTCTATTTTCTGTTCTATATCTATCTTATTATCTTGAATAATCCTCTTTACTTCTGTCCTCTCATTGTCTATCCTTTTCTTGTAGTCATTCCGTATACTTTTTATTTCATTTGCTACTTTTTTCTCTGCAGCTTCAAGTTTTTTATCCATTTGTTTTACAATTTTATTATTATTATCTTCTATTTTCTTTTCTAATTTTCTATAATTCTCTTCCAATTTCTGTTCCATTTTTTTCATGTCTTCTTTGACTTCTTTTGAATTTTCTTCCAATTTTTTTATGTCTTCTTTGATTTCTTTTGAATTCTCTTCCATTTTCTGTTCCATTTTTTTCATGTCTTCTTTGACTTCTTGTGAATTCTGTTCCATTTTGTGTTCTATTTTTTTCGTATTCTCTTCCATTGTCTTGTTCATCTGCATCAATAATGACATCAAAGCTGCCATATTTACATTTTCCTCTCTTTCTGGATTCATTTCTGCAGTATCTTGTGGAGCTTGAACTAAACTCTCCTCTTGTATAGGTTGTGTTTCTACTTCCACATCTTCTTCATTCTTTTTGCTTCTTGTACCTTTCTTTCCTTGAGACATTTTGAGACTTTACTTGTTCAAATATAATTAAAAATAAAATCTATAATTTTTTCTTTCTACTGATAATTAATTTAATTATATGAGAGCACTTATCTTCCCAAACTAATTCTTTTAAATAGAGAGCCACCGCGTTGGGTGCCAAATTGTTATGATGTGTTTTTTGTTTGAATGATGAGCAATGAGTATTTTTAATAATATAGGGTTTTTATCGCGGTTCTCAAAGAATTAGCTTGTAAGTACTTTTTAAAATTATCTTTATTATAACTATTATGAAACACACATATATATCTAACCTAATCAATGTAAATTTAAAATAAACTATCTTTAAACTGATATTCTTATAAAACTAATTAAATTCTATAGACAATCTAAAATTTAAACAAACTATCTTCAAAATTGAAATTGTTATGACATTAACTAAATTATATTAACAAAATTTTGTACCTTTCTTTCACTGAATGCCTAAATGAACTATTTTCCACTAAGTATATAGATTCTAATCACCACTGAATGTCTTCGTACTTCAGTTATCCTTGTTTTTTGTGAAATTACTTTTTTCAATTATCAGCTTCTACCAATTTAAGATATATTTTTCTTCACCAGCATCTATACACCACCAACCAAACCAGCAAACAGCATTTATATTTATTCTTCTTTTCAATATACCAATATCCAATTATTATAAGTTGATTTATACTAATCTCCAACCATAATATAATTTAATTTCTTCCAATATACTTTTATAATCTCCAATAATTATTTGTATATAATTATAAATGTGCATTAAATTATATGCATAATTTTTAATCTTCATTTAACTCACTATATTAAACATTTTGACTATTTGTACTTGATTCACTGACTCCAACTAACTTTCATAATAAACTGCTTGACTTCTGACTAAAAACTTCCAAAAAAACTGCCCAAAAACTTCTTAAAACTCTTCTGACTGCACTATCTAAAACTTTTCTGACTAAAAACTTTCAAAAACTCCAAAAAACTGCCATCTTGAATCCAAATCACGGGTATTTATATGTTTTGGATTTCTAGAACCATCTCGTAAGATATCATGTTCTATTTAGATCTATTTAATACATGTCTGAATTTTCTGGAACAAACCATTTCGCAAACATGGCCATCTCCGGAGATCCAGAGAATTCCATTCTTTTCTATTAATAATTTTGTTTACATTTAGGCTTTTCAGATCAGAATATATAATTAAATTAGTAACTAACATTCTAATTTAATAAAATACACATTTCAAACAATATATTATTATAACCCACTTTATATTCGTAAATATTTTTAAACGTCACTTCAGAGTATAAATATCTGTCAATCTCCGAGAGTATTTTTGGTTGCCTAAGCACATGGCTCACTTATATATATTTACAATATTAAAATACAACTTTTTACAATTATTATGCTAATTTATTAAAAATGCCCTCACATAAATATATTTTTATTAAATTCTCTAGTATATAACTTATTTAAAACAACCAAATATCTAATATTATGTAGTATATAACTTATAAATTATTTTCTATAAACCCTAATCGTCACAATATATATATATATATATATATATATATATATATATATATATATATATATATATATATATATATATATATATATATATATATATATATATATATATATATATATATATATAATATAGAAAATTTTACAAGGAAATCAAGCAATGCACCCAAGGATACATAACAAGATCAACAGTTTGCAAGGACAAAAATGGGGCAATTATCAGCGAGAAAGAGGAAATAATGGAAAGGTGGAAGGAGCATTTTCAAGAGCTGTTAAACTCAGAAAAAGAACAAAACGAAGATGAAGAGATAATTCACCACACAGCAGAACAACTAGTTGAGCAACCAACATTGGAAGAAACGATAAACGTCATAAAACATCTAAAAAATAACAAAGCACCTGGCACAGATGGAATAACTGCAGAACTGATAAAGAATGGTGGACATGCGCTATGGAGGCGTATCCACAAACTAATCGACCGCATATGGACACTAGAAGTCATCCCAGAAGATTGGAAAGTGGGAATCATACTTGGGAGAGACAAACGACTCTGCAAAAATTATAGGGGCATAACAGTTTTAAATGTCATCTACAAGATATTATCAGGAATTATATATAGCCGCCTGGAATCGTTTTCGGAGGAGATTATTGGTGAATACCAATGTGGCTTCAGACCAAAGAGGTCAACTATAGACCAAATACATATGTTAAGAGGTATACATGAAAAATGTGTTGAATGTAACATACCTATTTACAACTTGTATATCGACTTCAAACAGGCGTTTGATGGAGTAGATCGACAAAAGATGTTAAAGCAACTATCTATGTTAGGGATACCCAATAAGTTGGTTAAACTTATACGAATGACTCTGGAGGGTTCCAAAGCTATGGTGAGAATAGATGGAGATATGACGCAGGCCTTTGATATTGAAAATGGAGTTAGACAAGGGGATGCCTCATCAACAACACTTTTTAATCTAACTTTAGAAGCTGTTGTTAGAAAACTGGATGTAAACGGCTGTATTAATACAAGATCTATGCAAATATGCGCATATGCGGATGATGTGCCATAATAAGCCGCAACAAAAGGGTATTGAGCGAAAAAGTCATAAAACTGAAACGAGAAGCTGCTACGTTTGGTTTATATATAAATGAAAGCAAAACAAAATATATGGAGTGCACAAAATCGAATGAACATGAGAATCTGAAGGTAGACAACCATACCTACAAATATGCCTCCACTTTTCCCTACCTAGGCTCAATAATAAATAACAACAACAACATCAGTCAAGAAATACAAGCACGGATTCTTAGCGGTAATAAGTGTTTTTATGCATACAAAGACTTAATGAAAAGTAAGTTACTGAATCGTGAGTCTAAGCTGAGAATCTACAAAACAGTAATTAGACCAGTGGCCACATATGGATGTGAAACGTGGACCCTCTCAACCACTGATGAAAATCAACTGAGAATATTTGAGCGCAAAATACTAAGGAAGATATTTGGACCAACCCAATGCAGCGATAGTTCGTGGAGAATTAAAATGAACCACGAGCTGGATGAACTAATGCAGAGCGCAGATATTGTCAGATTTGTAAAATCACAAAGACTAAACTGGCTTGGTCACCTAGAAAGAATGCCAGATAATCGAGCTGTAAAAGTAGTCCAGAGATGGAAGCCCCAAGGAAACAGAACAAGAGGAAGGCCCCGTAAAAGATGGATAGACGACGTAGACAGGGATCTTAAAACCATGAACATCAGGCAGTGGCGAAGGAAAGTATCCGACAGGGCAGAATGGAAGAACATTGTTAAGCAGGCCAAGACTCACAAAGGGTTGTAGCGCCATTAGAAGAAGAAGAAGATATATATATATATATATATATATATATATATATATATATATATATATATATATATATATAGAAAAGAAATTTAATCTTTGCAGATAAGTTAAATAGTAAACTCTTAAATATTGGGGAAATCTGCGAGAAAGACTAATGAGTATCAATTGTTTCGCCGAACGTTTTCGCCAAAGAGAATTAATTTGGCTTCTTCAGGGCTGAAAGACAATAAATTATATATAGCTACCATATATTATCTATTAAAAACATTATTGATCTTACCGTAACTTAGAATTGTAGAGTTAGAATATTAAAAAACTTTGCTAGTAACAACGTAATGGTGTTTTTTGTTACTACGTGCAAAAAAAAGTTTTTTTAACGTTGGAAATGTATGGTAGCTTTGAACTTAAAACGCAAAGGTTTACCCAAGGTTAATCGTGTAGTTACATTGAGTTTTTCGATTAAGTTACGGTAAGATCAATAATGTTTTTAATAGATAATATATGGTAGCTAATTATAATTTATTCTCTTTCAGCCCTGAAGAAGCCAAATTAATTCTCTTTGGCGAAAACGTTCGGCGAAACAATTGATACTCATTAGAGTCTTTCTTGCAGATTTCCCCAATATTTAAGAGTTTACTATATATATATATATATATATATATATATATATATATATATATATATATATATATATATATATATATACACTCAAGCAAAAAAATATTAGTATCAAGACGAAGCTGGTAGTTAATAAATCATGAAAAAACTACAATCACCAAGATAACTCTATGTTCACATGAATTTCTCCATTATCTCAGTGCATTTTAATTTACATTAATTGCATAAATTCTAGACTCTTCCTCGCTTATTTACTATTTCGAACGCTGCCAATATTATAGACTTGTTTTTTTATTCAAAATCAATCTTCCGCAACAATTTTCGCCGCCGCCTCCGCGGAAGCCCCCGTTTCGCTACACTGTAAGTACAAAAACTGGATTGTGTGCAGTAAATTTGTAATGTGGAAAAGCTGTTACGGTTATCCGAGATTTTAATTGTTCGTGCTTCGGCTGATGGAAATATTCCAGTGGAAGTTAAGCTGCTTACCGCTGCCGCTCCAAAAATTGTAATTCAGGCACAAGTGACTTCATTGTTTAATATCTTTTGAGAGATATCTGCATTAACTGCCTCTTTCGCTCTTTCTCCTTGTGGATCGCGATGATAATACGACGATGGAGGAATATGGATTTAATGAAGTTTCTGATTTTCTGTGGTTTCGATTAGGGATTTAGTTTATTTCTAACGCGGGGAGTTGATTAGTAATGAGGACAAATTAATTTTGGCTCATGAAAATCGAAGTTAGCATTTCTATCAATTCGCTTTATTTCAGGATTCGAGGTTAAACAATTGATCAAATTAGGAGAATATAAGATTTATAACAAAAGTTGACTAATATACTTGTTATATATTGTTTGCATTTTAACAGGAAAATTTGTTTTTTTTTACCATTTTAGCCTTAATTACTGTTTTTGGATTCCGATGATAAAATGATGGGAGAAATAAAGAATTGATCATATAGTTGGTCCGTTGGTTCTTTGTGTATCCGTCATTATTATTTGGTATATACAATTTAAATCAAACCTGTTACGGTTTTCAAACTAAATGAGTAATATACTTTAAACCTTTAATTGCGTGTTAGTTTAATTAGGCATATATTTTTCATATTAGTTGTGAGAATCTTTGTGAGAAAAATTTATTCTAACATGTCAAATAAATTGGTAGAGTATTAAATTAAAAATATTACATTTATTAGATACGCATTTTTCACTTAAGATTAAGCCGCGTTGACATGGGTAGTGAATCACGAACGTGAGCCATGTTTTCGTAAACCACGCTCCGTGCAGTGGCGTACCCAGAATTTGTCTTAGGGGGGGGGGTTTTGAATTTTTTTTTATGCTACCTCTATTTGGAGTCCCTAAAATTTGGGTTTTAGTTTAATTTAAAGTACTAAAGATAGCGGTGCCTAAGATTCAGGTATTTATTATCCTGCCTACCAACTAAAACCATCCTCTCTTACTTGTGCGCAGTTGACTGTCGCACGTACCGTACTCCGAAAGTGGGGTGGCCACTGTAAGGCTGATGACATTTTTGGAACACTCCCTTCTCGTATCTAGATCTTATCTATTGTTCTGAAGTTATTTTCTTGTGACATTTTAAAGTAATCACTATTTTAATGGGAATAAGCCACAATTGAAGGTTAAAATAAGGTTATTGACGTTTGACATTAATCCAACTTGTAAATAAAATACATTTTGGAGACGGCTATCGCCGTATCCCCGTTCTCCTTCGCCAATCCTCCCGGTCCAAGGCATGCTTCTCCTCCAAACCTCTCGATTCCATCGCTCTTCTAATTCTTTCATTCCATGAGCGTCGAGGTCTACCTCTTTTTCTTCTTCCAGGGGGCTTCCATTTGTGAAGTTTTTGGGGCCAACGTTCGTCAGGCATTCTCAATAGATGTCCAAACCATTTTGAACCTCTTCTTTCGATTCTGTCAATGACCGTTTCTGTAGCATTTATGTTATTTCTTATAGATTCGTTGGTCTTCCTTTCCTGCCTTGATGTTCTAGCACTTCTTCTCAAATAATCCATTTCAACTGCCAACAATCTTCTCTTGAGGTCTGCATTAATTGTCCATACTTCAGAGCCATAACAAAGAACTGATTCAACCATGGTTTGCCCTATTCTTTTTTTTGTTCCTTTTGGAAATGTTGTGATCCCACCATAAGGAGTTCAGGCATACTACAATTATAGGTCCTTGATTAATTCGTGTTTAATTTCGGTTTCTTCCAAGCCGTTCTTAGCAATGAGTGGACCTAAATATTTAAAATTTTGCACTTGTTTGATTTCCACGTTCTCGTCTATCAACACTTCAAACCTTGCATCTGAATTGATAACTAAGTAAATATTCTGTTTTCTTCATGCTGACTTGTAACCCCCATTTTAAATATTCTCTCTATAGACGCTTATCATAAATTCTAGATCATAAGAATCTTGAGCTAGGATGACTTGGTCATACTCAAAGTTCAGGGAGAACAGTACGTCATTTTCTATGGGGATTCCCATTCCCTGGCAGGAGTTTTTCCAATTTTTGAGGGCTGCGTCAATATATAAATTAAACAGTAAGGGTGACATACTGCATCCTTGTTTTAGTCCTTTAGTTACTTTTATTGGCTCTGATAGTCTATATCCGATTTTTAGGTAAGTAGTGTTATCCCTGTATACTTCTGTGATTATTCCTAAAAGGTATGGACTAATGTCGAGTTGTTGTTAAGCTTGCCACAATTTAAGTCTTGGAACTGTATCATACGCCTTTTCTAGGTCGATAAAGGCTAGATGTACTTCGGTACCAACCGCTATTATTTTTTCTATTAATTGTTGGAGTATAAACAAATTATCAGTGCAAGATCAAAGATCAAAAATTCAAACGTCAATAAACTTATTTTAACCTTCAATTGCGACTTATTCCCATTAAAATAGTAATTAGATCTTATCTCTGTCGTTAACTCGGTTGGTGTTTCTCTTCTTCTTCGTTCTTTTTAATGACTGCTAGGATGTAATTGTGAACACTATTCCATCCCTCCGTATTTCCCGTCATCTTCATGATCATCTCCCTTACAGTCACAGAGTTCATACCTATTTCTTTATACATTCTGTTTCTCTCCACTGTACATCTATTACACTCCAGCATTGTGAGAGTAACAATGTCGGAATATTCGCAGTATAGGCATTTATCTGTATCTGTCTTTCTGAAACTATGAAGATACGCCCTAAAACAGACAATCTACCCAGTCCCTTAGGCTCGGGATCAGCATCTTTGTCCACTGAGCAACATCTTCCTTGTTATTACACTCTTCTTGCCATCTTTCCATTGATCTTTCCCTTTCTTCTTTTTTTTTATAGCTGTTGTCAAACATGCAGAGGAACACAACCTGTGATAGTCCACAAGGCCGCCGCAGATACAGTCCTATAGGCGCATGCTACTCGCAATAGACTCGTTCTGTCTACTTTTTCATAAGCCTAATATTAGGTATCAATATCTAAATATAATGAAAAATATTATTAATTATTGTGTATTTATACAATAATACAATAATTATTGTGTTCTACATATTTAAAGTGTTAATTTAATTATTCAATCAGCGTTTTGGATTTTTTGTATTATGTGTGAAAGACAAGTTACATTTTTCTACTATTCTTTATATATTGTTTACTTTATATCCCCTGGGGGGGGGGGGGGGGGTTTAACCCCCAAAACCCCCCCTGGGTGCACCACAGGCTCCGTGTAAATATTTACATTCGTGAAATACGAAGATAGGGGGAATATCAATAATGGGCATAGCATTAGTAATGAAGGTAGGGAAAAATTAAATATTAGCATTAAAAATAAAAACGGTAATAAAATAAATAACAGATATAATGTTAATACAAAAACCAGGGAGCATGAAATCAACGTTAACACCAATAATTGAGAAGAAAAATATAGTAATAAGGAAGTACATCTTAACAAGACAAATCATATAGGAATAGCGACATAGAATGTGATATCTCTGACCGGCAAGGAAATAGAAGCTACGAAAGAAATGGAAAAAATGAAGGTACAAATAATGGGAATAAGCGAGACAAAAAAGATAGGGAAAGGACACATCAATATCAATGAGAAATATAGTCTATATTATTCCGGAGTACCACAGCGTCACAGAGCAAAAGAAGGAGTCGGTATAATAGTGAATAAAAGAATAGAATCAAGAATAACAAACTACGAAGCAGTAACATCTAGAATAATCACAGCCCAAATAGAACTAAAAGACAAGATAGGAATAATACAAATATACGGACCAACAGAAGGGAATGAAGAAGAGATAATGATAGAATTCTACAACAAACTCCAAAAAGCATTAGACAAATTAAGAAAGATAAGAGAAAAAATAATAATCTTAGGCGATTGGAATTCAGGAGTAGGTAAGGACATTAACAGGGGATTAGGATGCATTGGACAATATGGGGAAGAAACATTAAACAGAAATGGAATTAAAATGCTGGAATTCTGCCAAACCAATGAACTGATAATAGGAAACACATTCAGTGAACAAACCATTAACGACAAATATACATTTGTGGCTGAAGAGAGAAATGCGAAAAGCTTAATCGACTATATAGTCTATACGAGAAACCTAGAACAAAATATAAAAAAAACATCTTAATGGAAAAGGAACTGGAACCGTCTACACAACACAGGATGGTCACTGCAAAACTGGAGGATGAACAAATGGAGGAAGTGGAAAGAAAAGAGTACAAGAAAGTAAATGTAAACAAACTAAAGATAGAAAGTGTGCGAGAATTTTACACGGAGGAAACTAACAAAAGACTGAGACAAATATAGTGCTAAAAAGAAACATGGACAATTGAAGAAAGATGGAATACATACAGTGAAGTATTAAAGACAACAGCAACTGAAGTGTGTGGAATCAAAAAATATAATAAACAGTTGAAAAGGACAAGATGGTGGAATTAAGAAGTGAAGACAGAAATACAAAAGAAGAAAATAGCATGGAAAAATACATCGAAACGGGACTAGAAGAAGATAAAAAATACTATAGGCAGAGACGATTGGTAAAAAAGACAGTCACACAAGCAAAAGCAAAAACATGAAAAGAATTTGGAGAAGAACTTCAGGAAGAATATATAACAAATAATAGAAACTTTTGGAAGACAATACGACACATAAGGCAAGGAAAACGAAAGGAAATAAACGCAGTAAGAGATACTTCAAACCAAATACAAATAAGCCCAGAACAAGTAGCTAGGGTATGGAAAGAATATTATGAGAAAAAATTTACCGAAATGATAAAAGAAGACAATATAATCAATGAAGGCAAAGAAAACACAGAGCAAGAGCAAATAAGTAGAGAAGAAGTAATAGAAGGATTATCAAATATAAAAGTAGGCAAGGTAGGTGGAGATAGATGGAGATAGATGGAGTCAGTTTAAAAACTTGATATTTTCAGTAAACAATGTATGAATGAATCACTGTTTTCCTCAAATTGCTATATATTTTTTTATGTATTCCACTGTATAGGGACAGCAGCTCAATTTCAACGTTTTAGGATCGGTGACTAGAAAAGGCAGGCAATATAAAAATAATTCGTGAATGGTGTCATCTATGTGCAAAGAACCAGCGAACTTGCTATATTAAAAGACATTAACAAAAAAATTAAGTAATGGTTTTTGTCTAATACTATTGTAACAATATAACTACCCTCTGAAAGTTGGGAGCCAATGTGTAACAATAAAACTCTCTTTGGGAGCCAATTGTTAAGGGTTCGTCTAGCTCAGTCTCTCAGCTGTAAGAACGTCTCACAAATACAACAGAATATTAATTACTCATATTTTATTGTAGATTAAAACAAATTTAATATCAACAAAGCAAATCGTGCTTAAAGCTATACAGAAGTTTTAAAATGATGGGTATGTACTGTTGATTTCTTACAGTTAAATGGCTTTACAATACAATACAGGTAGCCGTGAGTTTTGAATAGTAGCTACAGTTTTTATTTCATAGTCGACCATGTGTTTTGTGTGATAGTGTGTGAAAGTCCTTGTGTGATACGAACTCAGGAAGTTTCACAAATGTGATTAGAGTATGTCTCACCAAAAGGTGGACAAGAAAACTTTATGTAGTCCAAAAAAACTAAAATGAGAAACCTTGTGTTAGCGACTGCATATGTTTTAAAGATTTTCTTATCATAGAAAATACAATTTTTGAAAGGACATAGCTGATGGCAAGGATACTTAAGTGAATATAATTATTATTAAAATGAATTGGTTAAAATGATTTAAATAAAGATTCTGCATGTATATACAAACGATTAATAAATTTAAAAATAAAACGTGGTTTGGAGGATAGGTTATGTTAAAAAAGAAACATAAGACAGCTATTATGCAAAAAACTACAAACTACAAATATGAAATATGTACTCACCCTAGAAAGAGATTTAAATATATAAATGAATTTACGAGCAAAGACATCAGCTTAAATAGATGAAAGACATTATAAAAACAAGTTCCCTTTTCTATTAAATCAAAGTGAAAACTGCCATGACAGAACGGAGTTGCCCACTGACAAATATATTTTGTGGACTTGAGGTAGGGCATAAATATTTTATAAAATATGTTTGTGGCATAAAATAGAATGGAGTAGATATGGGGTTTAAATGCCGGCAATAGAATATAATACGTGAAAGATCAAATAGAATCTTTACTTGATAGAAGAGTTGAGCGCCCACTATTTTTATAATGAAAAAAGAGAAAGGTAACAAATGAACAAAATCAAAAGAAATGGAAATAAAATATTTATTTGAAGGAAAATAACAAATAAGTATCGTTTATAACGTTACTCTAACTTAATTATCGCAACACCTTACTAGGAATTTTAGAAAATTTGAAACGTCCAGTTTTTTTTGCGTAAGCAATAATGTAAACCCCCTTAAAACCAACCCTGATTTATATAATTTTATCGCTATTACGATTCATAACTCGCGTCTTTTTATCGGGCTCGTCGCAAACCACAGCCGTTGCGACGCTCTTCAAATCAAATAAGCAAACAAATCCGATGCCGTGAAGTTGATACGGCTCACTGGAAATCACTGAAAATATTTCTTTGCAATTTGGCGTAAGCTGTTCCAGTCTTGTAGCTCTTTACAATGAGCCTCTCGTTGTCGTTTGGTTGGTAATACAGTAACGTGACGTCCCGCTACACGACTCTCAACGCTCGCTCTATCCCCGATTCGCAACAGGGCGGCGAGGAATCGTATGAAAGGATCACGATGCACAAAAGATTATTAAGTTTGATGAGCTTCAACGCCAGTGGCGGATGACAAAATGTGATATGGGGATTAATAAGCCAATACCCGACTATGGAGATGATTTCATGCAGAAGTATTTTGGGGAGAGTTTTGAAAAGGCTTTAGGCTAAACTGTGGCTTTTATAATGCATGTTGTTTAGAAGATTTGGTATTATCCCTTACGAAAAATAACATCAGGCATATTTAAGACTTTTATAAATACATTATGATGGGGTTAATATTCTGCATATTATTTAAGATCATTGTTATAATTATGGAAAGAATACATCCAAGACAAAACACAACAAAAATATGAAAATTATAAGAGACAAAGAACAAAAGTTAAAGAGATAGTTAAGAAAGAGAAAAAGAAAAGTTGGGAAAAATTCGGGGAAAAAATGGAAGAAAACAGCAAAGAAAACGTAAAATTATTTTACAGAACACTGAAAAACCTAAGAAGCAACAAAGAAACGAAACTGAAACAAATAATGAACAAGGAAGGAACAATAATAAACGACGATAAGACAATAATGGAAAGATGGAGGGAACATTTTCAGCTGATACTGAATGGAAATCAAGCAAATACAATGGAGAAGGAAAGCCATAGGAGAGTATCCATGAGAAACACGGAAAATCCAGAAACTATAGAAAAAGAAGAACTGGAAGAAGCAATAAGAAAGATAAAGATTGGAAAAGCATAAGGAAGCAATGAAGTAGCACCAGAAATGATGAAATATATAGGAGTAAAAGCAAAAGAAAAATTGTTATACATATATAACCTAATATGGAAGAGAAAAGTAATACCCAGAGAATGGACAAATGCAGTAATTATACCTATATACAAGAAAGGAAACACAAGAGACTGTAGGAACTATAGAGGTATATCACTACTATATGTAGCAGCAAAAGTATACGAAACCATAATAGAAAGGAAAATTAGAAAAAAAATAGAACATAAATTAGAGGATGTACAAAGTGAATTCAGGAAAGGACACAACACACAAGACCATATATTCACCATGCAACAAGTAATAGAAAAAGCCTTAAAGAAAAATAAAGAAATACATCTGAGCTTTATAGACATGGAAAAAGCATTCGACTCAGTCAAAAGAAAAGATATATGGGAAAGCCTAAAAAAGAAACAAGTAAGTGAAGAACTGATAGAAGCAACAAAGAGTATATACATGAAAACAAAAAATACAGTAAGAATGTTAAATATACAGTCAGAGCCATTTGAAACAACCCAATGAGTTAGACAAGGGGAAGTCTCAGCCCAGTACTATTCATAAATGTAATAGATGAGATAGTGAAAGAATGTAAGAGAACATTCAAGAAATACTGCATCGGTTGGAACAAAATGCAAATGATAAATGCTGAGATGTGTATATTTGCAGACGACATAGTATTAATTGCGGAAACTACAGAAAAACTGAAATACAACTTAGAGAAATGGAACCTAGAAGCAAGCAAATACAACTTAAACGTAAACAAAGAGAAGACTCAAATAATGAAAATATCAAGGAAACAAGGGACGGAAGATCAAATAGAAGTAATGATAGACCAACAAAAAATAATACAGACAAATTCATACAAATACTTAGGAATAGTAATCAACAACAAAGGAGACATCGAGGATGATCTTAACAATAGAATGGAAAACACACGAAAACTATTCCAAGCACTAAATAGAGGATTCCTTAATAACAAAGAAATATCAACAAAAACCAAGATGACAATATACAAAACAATATATAGACCTAAAGTGACATATGGAGCAGAAAATTGGATATTAAACAAAAGACATCAGAGCAAAATTCAGGCAGCAGAGATGAAATACCTCAGAAGAACGATAGGAGTAAAAAGAACTGATAGAATCAGAAATGAAGAAATAAGAGAAAGACTCAAAATCAAACCGATACTCGAGTCAATCAAAGAGAAAAAATTGGCATGGTTCGGACATCTAACCCGGATGGACAATAATAGACAAGTAAAAAGAGTGTGGGACGCCAAACCAATAGGGAAGAACAGAAGAGGAAGACCCATTAAAGAATGGAACAGTGACATCTCGCAGATACTGCAGAGTAAGGGTAAGACTTGGCAGGAAGCAACACAGATGGCATCCAATAGGAAGGAATGGAGAAAGTTCGTTAAGAGCTAGGACACCTCAGAAGACTGTCAAATATTGTAATTTAATGAATTGTATTGTAAACGGCCCAACACCGAAAGGTACAAATGGGTTCTACTGATTAAGTAAAGTAAAGTAAAGTTATATTTATGGTAAAATGTGTTGTAGACACCAAAATATGACTGGTAAAATATTGTTCTCTCCAGTGTTCCTTTAAAAGAATATAAAGAGTTGGAAGTTCAATAAATGAATTTAAAAGAGATACATTTTGCAATCCTCATAGAAAAAAATCTCAGCCTGTTAAGTAAGATCATTGCTGCGATGTCACGAATATTATAGAGAGTATACATAAAGTTAAGTGTTATTCGATCAGATTGAGTAGTATGATTTTCTTTACCAAATATTTATTTCTGAATTAAAGAAACTTTTATTTACCATTCTGTTAGAACAAAGACATTCTAATAAAAATAATACAAAATAATTTTAATAAGAGATAAAGAGAATTTTTGACTGTAAATGAAAATGATCGTTTGAATGATTGTGATAAAATGTCGTTTCTACAACTACTTAATAGTGATACCGTTTCGTTCAGCCACAAAATTTTTTAAATGAACTTTGAATTTGGAAAGTGGCCACAGATTTGGTTGTAGATATATTTTCACAGAAAAAATATCTTCTTCTTCACGTGCCATCTCCGCGACGGAGGTTGGCAATCATCATGGATATTCTGATCTTAGATGCTGCTGCTCTGAATAGTTCAATTGATGTGCATCCGTACCATTCCCTCAAGTTACGCAACCATGAGATTCTTCATCTTCCTACACTTCTCTTGCCCTGGATTTTCCCTTGTATAATCAATTGAAGTAGGTTGTATCTCTCATTACGCATAACATGCCCCAGGTATTGCAGCTTTCGTGTCTTGATGGTTTCCAATACTTCCATTCTTTTGTTGATTCTTCTCATGACTTCGTTGTTTGTTACATGCTCGGTTCATGATATCTTCAGGATTCTTCTATACACCCACATTTACAATGCTTCCAACTTTTTAGCAGTCGACGAGTTAAGTGTCCATGCTTCTATCCCATAAAGCAGAGTCGAGAAAATAATAACACCTTGCCAGCCTAACTCTCAAGTCCAATTTTAGTTCTCTTGCACAAAGTACCTTTCTCATTTTATTGAAGTTTGTACGTGCTTTCTCTATTCGAACTTTGATTTCTTTGGAGTAATCGTTTGTGTGATTAACTTTATAGAAAAAATATACTTAGGACTAAATCTCCAGAACGAGATAGTGGTACTGAATCATTTTGTTCGTCGATATTCTTCACCGAACAAACGGTTTTACCAGGAAAAGCCGTTACGATGCCAGAATTATGCATAGAACCAGAATTTCGTTTCAGAAACCAAATGTTATTATAATCCAGCCTTAAATTTTAAAAGGAAAAATAAACCAAAAATGTTTGTCCAATAATCTCACACCATAAATTAATTTTTTGGCGAAAAAATTTTCAGTAAAGGAATACTTGAATGTTTACTCTTTTTAGACCAATAAACTACACGCACGGCGCGGATATTACTACAAAGAAGAAAACCATACCCAGAGGATATCGTAGTTAAGAATATGTCCTGGGATGGGATGAAAAATGTGAAAAAATATATGAAGAATATATCAAAACCTAGGATCGAGAAATTGCGGACCAACTGCTGCATAGTTTGGATGCAGCCAAACGACAAAAATGGATGGAGACTGTGAAGAAACTAGACTTTAGTAAATCAAACATATTTCTTACTTAGAAGGCATACTTACAACAACCACAAATCTTCTTAGAGACGTAGTTTGCAAAATAAAGATTGCCATGGTGGTCGCCCATATCCGAAACAGATAGACACTACAAGAAGAAGAAGGCAAGGTCCTTACCTAAAAAACTTGGTAGTAGTAGATATCCAATTAGAGACAAAGTACTAATAGTTCCCAACAGAGTGGCCTCCCACATTCTAACGACCCCAAGAGAACCTAGAGACCGTGACCTAGAGACCCTGACCTAGAGACCACAAAACTAAAACAAAAACTAAAAATACTGAAGTCTGCAGGTCCACCTACATCTGAATATTCTGACGAGTTTACTTAAGAAGGAATAATCATCTTAGTAATATCAGAAGTTAAGTCTGGAAAGGTTCCGATAAAATCCATCCAGAATTTTTAGTTCACTATGGCAAATATGCTAGAAAATGGATGGCTAATTTCTATACATATATCTTAAAATCAAGAGAAATCCTCCATTCACTGAAAAAGACCCAGGATGACCCAGAATAGAAACCTATAGAGAAGTGCAATTGTTGAAGACGACCCCGTAAAAGAATAAGAGCAAAGATGATGATAATGATTTGGACTTCCTATTTAAAATAGCTTTAGTGAAACAATAAAATATCAAAACCATGTAGAAAAATTATTTATTTTAACAACAATAAAATATTTTAAATTCTTATTGGTTATAAAAGCTGAATTCATATTCATTAATTCTTTGACATGTTAAATTTTACATTGATTAATTAAAATTTACCTTTTCTAAAATGAGGCTAAAGTTTAAAGGTAGTTAGTCTTTAAATGAACAAGTTAACATGTCAATATTTTAAATTCTTATTGGTTATAAAAGCTGAATTCATATTCATTAATTCTTTGACATGTTAAATTTTACATTGATTAATTAAATTTTACCTTTTCTAAAATGAGGCTAAAGTTTAAAGGTAGTTAGTCTTTAAATGAACAAGTTAACATGTCAAAGAATTTGAGGGATAACCATTCAAATTTTAATTATAAATGAATCAGTTATATAAAAAAGAAAAACAAACTAACAACTATAAAAATAGGAAATCAACATTTTACAGTTACAAAACAATTAATTGAGAACATTGTTTCAAATTAGTCACCGTCAGAATCTGAACTGTTCTCACCAATATTTATAACAACACATTAATGTTTATCAAATTCTGTTCCCGAGTAAACCAGGCCGATAAGCTTTTCAGTGTCTCACACATGCTCTCGTAAAACTTCATCAATAACATAATCATTTTCTTTTGTATTCATTTTGGCAAGTTGTAATAATTTAAGTCTTGGAAGTGTTTCACTGAAATTAATGTTATTTGCTTTTAGCCAAATGATTATATCATCTTTTCTGGAACAATAGGAAGGTTTCTTTTAAACTAGCATACTGTGGTAAGGAGTATTATCCATTACTATTAGTGATGGTTCCTCTAAATTAGGAATTAACTGTGTAGTAATCCACTGTGTAAAGATATGACCATTTATTTCTCCATGATAATCCATCGACAAAGATTTTGAAGAAAACAGTAAACTTGCTTCTTAGACGAACCCTTTAGAAGAACCTGCATGCACAATAATGAAACGTTTGCCATCGTAACCTTGTGTTTTGCGTACACTTTTTATATTACTATCCTGCCAGGAATTTATTTTGGTTCCTTTGGCATATATTCATGTTTCATCTAAAAAAAATATTTTCCTTGGGGAAGCACTATGACGATTTTCCATATACTTACGAAGAAAGCATGCCCTTTGACTAGCAATATTGGTACGTTCCATAAATGATCTTCGGTTGTCATCCTTTTTATATTTTAATCCCAATTCTTTCAATACGTCAATGATGGATTGCTTATGAATATTGTTTAGTTTATTATCTATTGTCGTTTTAATATTATTACTAGGCAAAAATGTAAACTAGGTGGACTGTAAACACTGGCTTTATTTTAACTTTAACAAAACGCTGTTTAAACTAAAACACTATCGTCTTTTGTAAATGAAACCTTTCTTGAACGAATTTATTGTTGTTTACTTACCGAACTGCGAACTGCTTTGCTTGTTGATACCTATCTCAATCTCGTCCAGTGTTGCCAGATGATCAAAACAAAAATATTGTACAATGCTGTCGAAATTATCGTTTTTTAAATTATTTTTTCGTACACCAACTGACGAAGGCTGGTTAGTCTAAAGTGTTAAGGCTAGGGTTAGTGTAATTAAATTAATTAATAAAATTATTTTATTGATAAACATAATACAAAACAAAAAAAAAATAACAACTTATTCTTGTTCAGCTAAAGTTTTAAAAATAATTTCTTCTTCTTGTAGTTCTTCCTGATCTTGATCTTCCAATTGATTTTGTCCATACATTTAAAAGGATGTCATGGTTTTTATCATTTCATCTGTAGGTTTAAAACTTACACATCCATTATCCAAATTAATACGCTGAGATGAGTGCATAATTCCATTTAATGTTTGGGTAATGATTTATTTCTGACTTTAGTTTTTATTAAATTAACTTTGGAAAAAAATCACTCGCAGCTTGCACTAGAGTGAGGCAATGATAACACACACAATGCAAATTCACTTAAGTCTTTAAACAAATAATTACCCTCAAAATTTGTGATCTGACCTAGCTTGAAATAAAATAAATCAAGATTCTCTTCAAGTGGCAGTTCTTCTAAATGTTGTAGAGTTCTCCACTGATCATCGATTTTCTGCATTTTATCAACGTCTTGTTGTGGATCACAAATACTTGGTAATAATTCCATCAATGGAAAAAGTGTATTAACGTGTTTAATACTGCATTTTTCTAATATACTTAGTTTGCTAAGAATAGGATCTGCAAAGTCATACCTCTTTTTAATTTCTAAACAAGAATTAAATAAAAAGCGTCTGCATCTCTCATAAAAAACTTGCTTAATATCATTTTCTAAATTATTAATATTTCTGAGAACGCCAATTCCGAGATAGATATTATTAGGAGAATTAAATTTTGCTTTATTTGCTGGATCAATTTTGTCTATATCTGTTTGCCTTACATATTGAGGATCCATGTACGCCATTAATAAATCTTTATAGGTATTGACCATTTGCGTATGCAATTTCATTATAACGACTTTCTCGTTCTGAAAATATTTGCTCATATCAACAAATTTCGGCAAAACCCACTCTAAAAATAAATGAAACAGTTTTATTGCTTTGTCATTAAGGTCATTATATATTTCTTCACTGGCTAGAACTCGATGCTCAATATAAGTGGAGGTAAAAAATAACCGTAATGGTTCCCACTGTTCTAATATTCTTTTCACTACAGAAAACAAAGAAAGCCATCTGGTTTGTGCTGGTCGCAATATTTGGTGAGGATCTACGTTACAGTAACCTACGTTACAAAACCTGAAACTCTTTAAACGTAGCCTGTCTTTTTGCACTATTTTTGAAAAAAATTGTATATATTCCTGGCCATATCCTCACATCTTCTAGGCAAAGACTTGCAAGCCTAACTTGCGCATAAATGAAGTGAATGGCATATACATTTTTGAACCATAACTCCTGGAAGAGCATCTTTTAATTTACTTGCAACAGAATTATATTTCCCAAACATCGTATTGCATCCGTCTGAGCCAAACCCCATAAATTTTAGTGAAAGGAATATTTTTAGATGAAAATTCATTCTGTATAGCTGTAAATAATCTTTCAGATGTGGCTCCTATATTTGCCTGATTGGGTTCATTTCCAGAGAATATCTGAATAAGATTCCAAAATAGTGTCACAATTTTTCCAAATTTAGGATGAAAAAATCTAACGCAAATGCACAAAGTTTTTACCGAGGCAATGTCTGTTGCTTCGTCAATTATCATACTAAATGTGATTTTTAAAAGCGCGTTTAATTCTTCTTCGCTGCAAAAACCAATTATATTTGTTGCAATTTTTGTAGCCTTGGTTCGATGTAGTTTAATTCCCTTTGCGATTTTAGAATCGGAGAAACACTCTTTTAAAATGTCTGTTAAATGATCAGCACATCTGAATGAAATATTATGCTCAGTTAAAAATCCCGTTAGTTTTAATTCCGTTCTTTTTATTTGCGTTTCTAACGGATTTTCTACTTTTTTAAACATAGTAGATATATTAGTTTTTGGTATTACTTTAACCATTCGCATATGCTTTGCTGATTTTAAGTGATTTTTTATCACTGTAATTTCGGCAGTCATAATATTATTGCACGCATGACAAAAAGCTTTTCCAGAATCTAAAATATAAAAATAATTACCTACATGCTTAGCTGCTAACAAAATTAAAGAAAACTTACCTCTACCTGTAGCCTCAGTCAGCCAACCCTTAAAGTCTGCCAAAGATTCCCATACTTTACGATATTTTTGTAGTCTATGTTTTGCAACTACTTTACCAATACTTTTAAGTTTTTCACTGGTTGAAGGCCCCTCATTTTCACTGCTGGAGGAAGGTGAAGACATTTTGAAAATAAATTCACAATAAGAAACTAATCTCCAACCACATAAATTATATCTAAACAAAATCAGGGTACGATACAAACAGAAACATCAAATCCTCTTGCCATTGACATTTGATGAAAATCGCTCGCCCGAGATTACCCGAAAAACGAACTCTCAGGCAGCGGCGCCGTTGCTAATAAGAATCTCGTCACAACGTATGAAAGACATGGAATCGTCAGAATTTGTCTGGAAAGTCATATCGACTTTAAATATAGTTTCGCGGTACTTCAGCCTTTAGTATATATTTTTCTAATCAACATTCAGAAATTATCGTACATTTATCAATATTGATCGTACATCGTACAGTAACTTTAATTATCGTACAAATACGATAATTATCGTACTTCTGGCAACACTGATCTCGTCTGCTAGGTGCGCGCACTCCTCGCTAAAGTCACGCACACTGTTGCCGATTGTATAAAAAAGTCTAAAATAATTGTTTGCGGCGCAAATAAATACAATTTTTTAATTTTTTAATTCATCATTAAAACTTGTGACGTTAACACGCTTTTCTAAAATAATAAACATGTAGTTAGTACTTTATAAAAAAGAAATTCAAATCAAATATTCCACACAATATTTTTAAATTTTTTTGGATTTTACAATTATGAATTTTATTTCGCTACAAAAAGAGGTATTATTGTTTTAACATTGATGAAACCAATTACATTTGGTTCTATTTGCAGTAAATTATTTATTTAATAAGAAGCAATTTTACAGGAACTGTTGAAAATAATGTATTTTATCGGTAAAACAGTATCTGTTTTTGAAAATAAAGAACTGGTCTCTTGGCTTACTTCTATAGCTATTTATTTTATTTTTATATTTTTTATGAGTGAGTAATAAAAAATGACTTTTTCAGAAATGCCAATTAATACTAAACTTACTTTGTTCATACATAGAATACAATGTATTCCGTAAAGTTTTTTTTTGTTTTTGTTTGTTTTGTTTTTTTTTGATTCCTCAGTGAGTACTCTCAGGTAAATCAGTGTTTTTAGATTTTTAAGGAGGTCTGCTTTTTCCAGGTGAAGAAAGAACTGGATTATTCTCTTTTCATTTTTTAATTGAATAAATGGTTTTTTTCGATATTTTAAGTGCAGCGGCTACTCTCTAAAATAAATAACACATTTGTAATCTTACAATTTCAATATTATTTAATGTGTTACCTCTTGCACAAATGAAAGAGGTTCTAAAGGGGCTCCATTTATTTTTTAATTCATTCAATTCATTCAATATTTAAAGGGCCTCCATCTTAAAATATTCACACAGGTTTAAAACCAATTGTTGCGATTGCGAGTTTGGAGGTTTTCCAGCCATTATCTGCAATAAATGTATATTCCCAAGAATATACTAATCTGTAATTTCATACATAATGATTGAAAAGTCAGAGTAATATGTATGTACATGTTTGGCGAACTCATAGACAGAAGTTAACCATATTGACAGGTAATTACTTACAAATTTTATTGATGTATTTTAATTAAATAAATACTTACAAAACAAAAAATACAATATATTATCAAAATAGCTCTTAAAAGAAGAGTTTGTTCAAGTAAATATGACTGATTATTAAAATTTATAAACTCTACCGAACCTAATCTAATACAAACGTAACCAAAACAATTTAGTTTGAAAGTGGAACCAGTTATAATGGAAATCGAATCCATCAGATTACAGTTGACCAGTACTATTACTTGAATAGTAGTTTAAACAATCATTATCTCTACTCATAGTGAATGTTTTTCTAAGAATTACGTTAGAAGTACAGAAATAGTGAAGTGGGAGTTTAAATGTTCTAATAAATTATTATTTAACTGCGTTTAACAATTGTATCGCCATCTCACTCTGTCAATTAGAAATATGGAACTGCGTATGTCTTGGATAACGTTTTGGCTTATTAGACAACACTTAATAATCTATCTCTCTCATTTGTGATTTATAGAAAAACACAGCAAATACAAAATAAGTGCTTGATATGATCGTTCATGGGCAATCTTTCATTTTTCCGATTGTACATGACTTTGTACTGTATGGTTTCTTAAAAGTTTAATCAAACGTAAAATATATTATTTTTTAATTTAGATTTAACAATTATTATCATCCAACTATGTGTGTTAATATTTTCAATTTCATATGACTATCAAATTTATAACACCCTGTATTAGTGGTCGAGCTATAATTCAATAACCTGCTGTTAGGATATTATGATTGTCCTAACTGTAATATTGAACTAAAAATAAATATTGGGATTTTCCAGTTGTTTATTCATCACATTAATATCCACAGTTACAATTTGTTAAAATTTCAAATTTTATGCACTTTAAATCTCAAATATTTGCATTAATTATGCATAACCCGTAAAATCTGCTATTGACACATTTGCGAAAGCTTACCTATAACTAACTACGCGAACAGTAAATATTTTTATAGAAAAATTTGTTCCTTTTAAATTTTATCCCATTTACTTTTTGATATCAATACCCCACAGGTCTTTTAATTTTGAATGAGATCCTCCGACCCTTGCATCCGTAATCTTCCTGTACGTCACTCAACAGTCTATTCAACGAAAAGCGTTCGTTTTTTGTAATACTTCGAGATAAGGTTTTATAATATGTTTTTTTATTATCTATTTTTAACTCTCGAAAGTCTTGCTCATTTTATTCGTAATCCAAATAATCTCCTGGACAAAATTAACACACGGCTAACATTTTTAAAAACATTCAGAGACGAATATTTATTATTTTTGGGAATAAAACACAATTATTGTAATTCTAATTAGACGCTTTTGGTTTTTGACAATTCGACCTCCTTGCTCCAGCAAAGAAAGAAAAACAGCTGAAAAAATCTCACATATAAAGTTTTAAAAATCACCATTGATCGTATGTGTGCTACAAAAGTTATTCGAGGTCTAAGGTCAAAATTTGAGGTTTTTTGAATTTTTATCGAAAACGGTAAGTTTAATCAAAAAAATCTTAAACCAAAGTTGTAGACCTTAAAATTGTCTACAAAAATGGTCTTCATAATTTTTTTCTTAAGAGTTACCATTCCTGAGATATCGCGATTCTAAGAGTAAGGTTATAAATGATATGCACATATTTCCACGCCACCTGTGAGGTAGTGTACTCGGTGCGTTTTTTACCGTGGTTTTACCTGTAAACCTACTCCACTAACTTTCATGACAACTTTAGGATAATTTAAGGAAACAATACCCATAAAGTTCTAGATATTACCTATTCTTGATATTGATTATTGATATGGCTATTGATTGTTGGGTAAACTATTGTTTTGATTTATTTGGATATTTTAATTAGATTCATACTCTTGAAAGTCTACTTCAACAGTCAAGTCTTCTTCGATTTCTTCTTCTTTCTCTTGCTGGATATTCATAAATTGTTCAAATATAGCTGAGTCATTGGTCTCTTCATTAAAATCACAGGAATCTTTCTCTATTGTACTCAACTGGGCATTTAAGCAAGACTGACCTTGGCAATTGGTACACGCTGACGAAAACAGCAACCCGACTGTTTTACAAATTTATACAAATTATCTAAATTTCGCACATTTATTTTGCTGTACCCAACCACGCCAGTGTTTTGATATATATGTATAAGTACATGAGACTTCGCTGCAAAATCTTTCGCTGAAAGAACTTCGGTTACTCGTGGTATCGGCTTTTCTTATAATACTGAATTTTTGGGAATCACAATTTGGATAATACCAATAGTCAAAAGGAGACTGAAGCCCAAATGCAAACGTAATTAGAATTTGCTCGCAAACATCTGGATTGGGACGACTATCAATGGAGTCAGGTATTATTTTCCAATGAAAATAGGATCTGCCTACACGGCAACTACAAGAGAGCAACTTCTATAGAAGTCCAGGAGAAACTGGAAAATGTTATATACGAGAAACTGTATCATACGGAGACGGTTCTTATGTATTTTGGACAGGCATTTCCATGGATGGGAAAACCATGTTTGGGAAGACCACGTATCCGACTGAGATCGGTATTCCTACAGTATATTGGTCTGCGTTGAGCCCGTACTTAAATCTAATAGAGCATGTTTGGGATGAGCTTAAACGAAGGGTTAGGGATGGAAATAATGCATAATGGAATTGAGAGCTGCGCTTAATGATGAATAAAAAGCGATGCCTCAAGAATTCATTGACAAGTGTAATTAGGAGTAATATCAAATACTGAAAAATAAAGAAATTGATTTTGTAATTGATGATTTCTCTGTTCATAACGTCTTTCTTGCGTTCGTTCCAATGATGAATATTTAGAAAACTTTATTCGTATTGCATATTGCTTTTATAACGCGTCCTCCAAATTACGCAATGGTAAATTCAATAATAAAATTATTGTTTGCACATTACATATTTCTATTTTCATACTTCTTACATCGAAACAGGAGGTGTAATCTCAAATCTCGCTTTAGAGTCAATTGTTTTGCACTCAAGTGTATAATTATTATAAATTATTAAAATCCATTTAATTATTTTATTTAATTTTACAGTTTTTGCTTTCAACAAAATAATTCATTTTATTATAATTTCATTTAATGCCTAATAAGGAGCACTCTACTTTTCCGTAGCGGTATTTTACGAGTACCATCATTTCCTTCATTTATAATTTGTTCAATTCCAGTACCTTCATTTATAATTTGTTCAATACTTAGCTCTTAATAATAATAAACAAGGAAAATATGATTAAAAAAATGTTATCTTATTTCCTATTGGTCATAGAATGTTTTGTTTTTTTGGATAGTGTGTTTTTCACCAGCTTTTTGTTGAGCCTACTAGAATGCTAGTAGCAAGCGTGGGTGTATTTCATTACTGATAAATAACCCTACTTTAATGTTACAAAGGTATCAAAAAGGGATTAAACTTGTTTTAGATGATCTTATTTTCGTTAAATTGTAAACGAATAAGTTTATATTTTGAATTCCTTGTGTGGAATGACTAACCTTTCAAAAGAGGGAAGGATTCCAAGGCCTACACTAATTAAGATTTTTGTTGGTGGTTCTCTACCATGAGGTGGTATAATTCATAATTACAGCAGAATTGTATATGTGGTATTCAACATCAGTGTAGTTCTATCCCTATAGTGTTTTCTGTGACATTAAACACAGGAAACCTAACAATATAGCAACTTATAATTATAGTATATTTTTTTTTCAGTTAGCGGTTGTGTGCAATATACAAAAATATGATTCGATCCAATGTCTGTCCTAGGGTAAGTAAATTTCTGATTCGTTTTGTAGGTATATTAGACATATTATATATATATATATATATATATATATATATGTATATATATATATATATATATATATATATATATATATATATATATATATATTTATAGTAGCGGTAAGTACTCCTCCACAATCCCAGTGGAGGATAGACTTACTTCAGGGATGCGACCCTGCCCTACGCGAGCCTTGATTGTCTCTCAACTCCTATGGAGAGAAATCATGTCCTAAACCCATTCCTACCCAATACCTACTATCCTACCAATTTCCCAAACCAACTCACCAACCCGCCTGGCAAGCGTGGTGTTTAAATGCCAAAACCCCTCAGCATGAATAGACATTCAAGAAAAGGGCCCTCAGTCCCCGGCAGCTCGCTAGTTCCCAACCAAGGTAGCGGTAGGATTCACGGACAGCGGGCAGAGGGTGCAAAGAATCTCCGGGATGTAAGAGGCTACCAAGAACGACGAACGCTGCACATAATTACGTATAATGTAAGAACCTTATCCAAAGATGAAAAAATGACGGAACTGGAGGAAGAACTCAGACATGTGAAATGGGATATTATAGGAATTAGCGAAGTCAAAAGAAGAGGTGAAGATCAGGTCAAACTAAAATCAGGCAACATATTCCACTATAATGGGGAAACAGAATCGACAACTGGAGGAGTAGGTTTATTAGTACACAAAAAATTACAGAAAATGATACAGAGCATTGGCTGCATTTCCCCAAGAGTTATGTATATAAATCTCAATAAAGACTAAATAAGAGATACAATCTGAAAATAATCCAGGTATACGCCCCCACCAGCGATTACGAAGATGAGATTGTTGAAGCCTTCTATGAGGAAATCGAAAGAGCAAAAAAGCAGGAACCGGCCCATTACAATCTGATAATGGGAGATTTTAACGGGAAACTCGGAAGGAAAAAGGACGAACAAGAAGTAGCAATCGGAGATTTTGGAATCGGAGTAAGAAACGAAAGAGGCGAAATACTTACCAACTTTCTACTGCAACACAAACTGTATGCAATGAACACCTTTTTTAAGAAGAAACAGAGTAGAAAATGGACGTGGGTTAGTCCAGATGGAAGAACTAAGAGCGAATATGATTATATAATAACAGACAAAAAGCAAATTATTCAAGATGTCACTGTACTTAATAAACTATCAGTAGGAAGCGACCACAGACCAGTAAGAGCTAGAATAACGATAAACCTACAAAAAGAAAGAGCAAAGATGATAAACAGTGGCAAACGCATAGTTTGGAATTCACCAAATCAGCCAGAAGCGTACATAAAAAATATAGCAGAAACTTTAAAGAGTAATAATCCCAAACGATTAGCAAAGACACAAAAGCTCTCATGGAAATACGACGAAACCTAAGCGAGAAAGAAAAGGGAAACAAAGAAGAATATAGAAAACTAAATAAAAGAATTTCAGCGGATATTAGAAGAGATATAAGAAGATATAATACTAATGTAATTACTCAAACAGTAGAAAAGAACAAAGGTTTAAAGATAATGAAAAGAGAACTCACACAAAGTAAAAAAGAAATATACAAGCTAGAAGATAAAGACGGAAAGGCAACAACAGATAAACAAAACATTCTGAAAATAACTAGAGAGTTTTATAAAGACCTCTATACCAGCCAAAGACCACAAGAAAATTTACCGACACGAGTAAAGACTCTCATAAATCAGGGATCGGAAATACTTTTACCCATTACTGTGTCAGAAGTAAGATCAGCTTTAAAGGAAATGAAGAACCATCGATCGCCTGGTGACGATGGACTCGTTATTGAGGCAATAAAAGCAGGAGGAGAAATTCTATTAAAATCAGTAAGCGAACTGTTTAATAAATGCTTACATGCGGGTACGATTCCTAAAGACTGGAACAATGCAGTGATAGTCTTGTTACACAAAAAAGGTGATATTACTAAATTAGAAAATTATAGACCCATCAGCCTCTTGACACATATGTATAAACTCTTTATGAAAATCTTAACAAAGAGACTAACACCTAAACTTGATTTCTATCAGCCCAAAGAACAGGCAGGCTTTAGGAGAGGATATGGCACAAATGACCATTTGCACACCATAAAGATCTTAATTGAAAAATGCATCGAGTACAACATACCACTGGTTCTTGCATTTGTCGATTACGAGAAGGCTTTTGATACTGTAGAGTTTGAAACCGTACTGGAAGCCCTAAATGAAAGCCGAATAGATTACAGGTACACGTCACTAATCAAAAACATCTACGAGAACGCTACATCAAGTATACGACTACACGAAGACACAGAAAAATTCAGCTTAGGTCGAGGAGTAAGACAAGGAGACAATATTTCACCAAAATTGTTCACGGCAGCTCTAGAGTCAATATTTAAGAACACCCAATGGCAAGATATGGGCATCAATATAGATGGAGAAAGATTAAATCATTTGAGGTTTGCAGATAATGTCGTATTAATCGCAGATAACTTACAGGATACAGTTTCTATGCTACATTCGCTTAAAAGTATGTCTGAAAGAGCAGGATTAAAGATAAACTTTGAGAAAACTAAACTTATGACAAATCTCGTAATGAGTGGAAATATAACTATCGACAATAATACCATACAACAAACAGACACTTACAAATATCTGGGACACGAGATCATAATAAACAGAGACAATCAAACAAATGAAATACAGAGGCGAATAGGCCTGACATGGGCAGCATTTGGCAAACTAAGCCATATTCTAAAAAGTTCAATTCCCATGTGTCTCAAGCGAAAAGTTTATAACCAATGTGTTTTGCCTGTACAAACTTATGGAGCAGAGACTTTAACACTCACGCAGAAATCTGCGAATAAACTAAGAGTTAC